>NC_064857.1:32293016-32618016 GCF_024139225.1 Suncus etruscus | reverse complement strand
TGTCATCTGATATTAGTATGGCCACCCCCGCTTTTTTAAGGGTGTTGTTTGCTTGAATGATTTTCCTCCAGCCTTTGATTTTGAGTCTATGTTTATTCTGACTATTCAGGTGTGTTTCTTGTAGACAGCAGAAGGTTGGCTTCAGTTTTTTGATCCATTTCGCCACTCTGTGCCTCTTAACTGGTGCATTTAGTCCATTGACATTGAGAGAAATAATTGTCATGGGATTTATTGCCATCTTTGTGTAGAAGTTTGGTGTGTTTTTTGTTCTGTCTTGTTTTTAGAGTAGATCTTTCAGTTTTTCTTTTAAGGCTGGTTTTGAGTCTGCAAAGATTTTGAGCTGTTGTTTATCTGTGAAGCCGTGTATACATCCTTCAAACCTGAAACTTAGTTTTGCTGGGTGCAGTATTCTTGGCGAAGCATTTATTTCATTGAGTTTTGCCACTACGTCCCACCACTGCCTTCTAGCCTTGAGTGTTTCTGGTGACAGGTCTGCTGTAAATTTCAAGGATGCTCCCTGGAATGTAATTTCCCTTTTCGATCTTGCTGCTTGCAGTATTCTATCTCTATCGGTGGGTTTCATCATGGTGACTAGGATGTGTCTTGGGGTGTTTCTACTGGGGTCTTTTTTAGCTGGTACTCTTCGGGCATGCAGGATTTGGTCACATGTTTTCTTTAGCTCTGGTAGTTTCTCTGTGATGATGTTCTTAACCATTGATTCTTCCTGAAGATTTTCTTCTTGGGTCTCTGGAACTCCAATGATTCTAAAGTTGTTTCTGTTGAGCTTATCAAAGACTTCTATTTTCATCTGCTCATATTCTTTGAGTAAATTTTCCATTGTCTGATCATTTGATTTGAGGCTTTTTTCCAATCTCTTCTGCTGTGTAAAGTTGTTATGCATCTCGTCTTCTAAAGCACTAATTCTATCCTCAGCTGCTGTTAACCTGTTGGAAAGCTCATCCATTATGTTCTTCAATTCGTCTACTGAGTTTTTCAGACCTGTTATCTGATCTGATATTTCAGTTTGGAGTTTTCTGATTTCTATCTTCATATTCTCTTGATTTTTATTAGTGTTCTGATTTATACTTTCTTTGATTTCTGTTAGCAACCTCCATATTTCGTCTCTAAACTCCATTTCTGAAAGACTGCTTAGGTAGTTGGCCATTGTTGGGTCATCAGAGTTTCCATCTTCATTCTCTATGGTTGAAGTTGGTCTGCGTAGTCTCCCCATTGTCACGCTTATGCTGTGGGTTTTTCTACGTGTTGTGGTGGTACTCATTGGCTAGGTGGAGTGCACGACCGTGAAGCGCAGCGGAGCGGCCGCGCTCTGGCCCCCAAACAGTCACCTCAGCCGAGGCAAGCCATCAGGGGATGCCCAGGGAAGCCCCCAATGTCTGCCAAGCTAAGGAAACCAGCAAAATTCTCTTGTCCACAACTCCAACAGAAAACACACGCCTCAGCCGAGACACACCTCAGCCGAGGCAAGCCGTCAGGGGATGCCCGGGGAAGCCCCCAATGTCTCTCTTTTTTTTATTTAAGAATTTATTCAAGAGACAAAATTGATTAACATATTGAGGTGAGCTAACATAACATAATATAGTAACATAACATAACATAATATAATTAATATAATATAATACATGTAAGTCAAAGAACATATCTGATTAAAACACAATTTTTTTATTGTAATGGCTTACATTATTAGAGGCATTTTATTTTTTTCCACAAATCTTACACAGTGATATTTAAGGTACACAGTGACAATAAATGAGGGCCTTTCCACCATCAGTGTTGTCCTCCCTTCATCTCTGTTCCCAAACATATATCCCTTATCTCCCTCCTTTATCCCCAAGAATGCTAGTGAAACTAAAAGCATATATGCAATTCCAGATATTTTTACTAGTAGTTTCTTAAAGGTTTAAAGTCAAAGTAGCACTGTAACCTCACCTCTTTTTATTTTCAATTTTTTATCTTTTTTTGTAAAATTTGGGCCACACCCAGCGGTGCTTGGTGACCATATTGGTGACTGGATCAGACCCAGGTTTGCTTTGTTCAAAGCAGGTGCCCTGATCTCTGTATTATCTTTCTGGTCTTTGCACACTTACAATTCACTAACCGCTAGACCATTTCCTATCTGGTAATCATCAATCATTTGTTTGATTTATTTGAAAGTTTATCTCACATATTGGGTAGAATACAGCTCAATAGTATTTTATGCAATTTTATTCACTGAGTGCATTATCTTACATAATTTTATTATGTGTGCATCATTTTTTGGTTTTGGGGCCACACCCATTGACGCTCAGGGGTTACTCCTGGCTATGTGCTCATAAATCGCTCCTGGATGGGTGGACCAGATGGGACCTCTAGGATTGAACCTAGGTCTGTCCTGGGTCAGCAGCACACAAGGCAAATGCTCTATCACTGTGCTACTGCTCCAGCCCCTCATGTGTGCATTTTTCATGGATCTACCATGCTATGCTATTCATAAACTTAAGGAGAACTCAGCCCACCAGATGTATCCTCAGATTTCCCTGGTGTGGAGAGCTGAAATGACCCCCAAGGGGTTCCTCAAAAGACCTGCTGTGGGTGCTTCTTCCCCTGTGTGCATAGTAGAGGAATTACCAAAGAGACATTTTTGAAATTCATGACATGGTATCGACATTACATTTTCTGTCATGTTTGGCTACTTCTCCCTTATAAAATCTCAGGCAAAATTATGGCCTCAATCAAATAATTTGGCTCATAAATTCCAGCACCAAAGATTACTAAGAGAACCCCTTTCCTGGATTAAAATCAAAGACAATATTTTTTCTCTTTTTCAAATATGTCTTTGTAGCCTCAGTTACTAGTAATCAATGACGTAGCCAGAATGAAGATCTTGGTCTATTGATTCTTCCCAGAAAATGGGAACTACACCTTAATGGATTTAGCTCTTTTCTTTCCTTTCCCTCTAAAACAATAGAGCCATCTCAGTGAAGATCATGTTCCTGATTTTTTTCTACTTCTTAATATCCCTTATTTTGCATTTGAAGTTAGCTTGCAAAGAGCTGTCTTGAGTTGTGACCTTCTCCTTTGTAACTCAGAATTCTTACTGCTCACACCCATAGCTTAAGTATTGTCTACTGTTAAATTTTGCTTTGTGATTGTAAACATTCTTCTCAATACCTATGACTGGCTTCACCCCTCATAAGCCTCCCTACTTAAAAATTAAATTTGTCGCACTCCTGCCAGAAGATGTGTTGATCCCACATACTTGTGTGCGGTTTCATTATTTCATATTTCATATTCTGCTTGGCCACTTGTGTTCCCTGTTTTCCTCTACTGAAGGATTTTTCTTTTCTTTTTTTCTTTTTTTTTAATTTTATTTTTATTTAAACACCTTGATTACATACATGATTGTGTTTGGGTTTCAGTCATAAAAGGAACACCACCCATCACCAGTGCAACATTCCCATCACCCAAGTCCCAAATCACCCTCCTCCCCACCCAACCCCCGCCTGTACCCTAAACAGGCTCTACATTTCCCTCATACATTCTCAATATTAGGACAGTTCAAAATGTAGTTATTTCTCTAACTAAACTCATCACTCTTTGTGGTGAGCTTCCTGAGGTGAGCTGGAACTTCCAGCTCTTTTCTCTTTTGTGTCTGAAAATTATTATTACAAGGGTGTCTTTCATTT
The DNA here is from genome assembly GCF_024139225.1 of Suncus etruscus. Lineage (NCBI taxonomy): Eukaryota > Metazoa > Chordata > Mammalia > Eulipotyphla > Soricidae > Suncus > Suncus etruscus. The sequence goes on along the minus strand of NC_064857.1, from coordinate 32,614,333 downwards.
TTCTTAAAACCCATAGATGAGTGAGACCATTCTGCGTTTTTCTCTCTCTCTCTGACTTATTTCACTCAGCATAATAGATTCCATGTACATCCATGTATAGGAAAATTTCATGACTTCATCTCTCCTGACAGCTGCATAATATTCCATTGTGTATATGTACCACAGTTTCTTTAGCCATTCGTCTGTTGAAGGGCATCTTGGTTGTTTCCAGAGTCTTGCTATGGTAAATAGAGCTGCAAGGAATATAGGTGTAAGGAAGGGGTTTTTGTATTGTATTTTTGTGTTCCTAGGGTATATTCCTAGGAGTGGTATAGCTGGATCGTATGGGAGCTCGATTTCCAGTTTTTGGAGGAATCTCCATATCGCTTTCCATAAAGGTTGAACTAGACAGCATTCCCACCAGCAGTGGATAAGAGTTCCTTTCTCTCCACATCCCCGCCAACACTGTTTATTCTCATTCTTTGTGATGTGTGCCATTCTCTGGGGTGTGAGGTGGTATCTCATCGTTGTTTTGATTTGCATCTCCCTGATGATTAGTGATGTGGAACATTTTTTCATGTGTCTTTTGGCCATGCGTATTTCTTCTTTGTCAAAGTGTCTGTTCATTTCTTCTCCCCATTTTTTGATGGGGTTAGATGTTTTTTTCTTGTAAAGTTCTGTCAGTGCCTTGTATATTTTGGAGATTAGCCCCTTATCTGATGGGTATTGGGTGAATAGTTTCTCCCACTCAGTGGGTGGCTCTTGTATCCTGGGCACTATTTCCTTTGAGGTGCAGAAGCTTCTCAGCTTAATATATTCCCATCTGTTAATCTCTGCTTTCACTTGCTTGGAGAGTGCAGTTTCCTCCTTGAAGATGCCTGTAATGTCCTGTAGTGTTTTGCCTATGTGCTGTTCTATATATCTTATGGTTTTGGGGCTGATATCGAGGTCTTTAATCCATTTGGATTTTACCTTTGTACATGATGTTAGCTGGGGGTCTAAGTTTAATTTTTTGCAAGTGGCTATCCAATTGTGCCAACACCACTTGTTGAAGAGGCTTTCCCTGCTCCATTTAGGATTTCCTGCTCCTTTATCAAAAATTAGATGGTTGTATCTCTGGGGAACATTTTCTGAATATTCAAGCCTATTCCACTGATCTGAGGACCTATCCTTATTCCAATACCATGCTGTTTTGATAACTGTTGCTTTGTAGTACAGTTTAAAGTTGGGAAAAGTAATTCCTCCCATATTCTTTTTCCCAATGATTGCTTTAGCTATTCGAGGGTGTTTATTGTTCCAAATGAATTTCAAAAGTGTCTGATCCACTTCTTTGAAGAATGTCATGGGTATCTTTAGAGGGATGGCATTAAATCTGTATAATGCCTTGGGGAGTATTGACATTTTGATGATGTTAATCCTGCCAATCCATGAGCAGGGTATGTGTTTCCATTTCCGTGTGTCCTCTCTTATTTCTTGGAGCAGAGTTTTATAGTTTTCTTTGTATAGGTCCTTCACATATTTAGTCAAGTTGATTCCAAGATATTTGAGTTTGTGTGGTACTATTGTGAATGGGGTTGTTTTCTTAATGTCCATTTCTTCTTTATTACTGTTGGTGTATAGAAAGGCCATTGATTTTTGTGTGTTAATTTTGTAGCCTGCCACCTTGCTATATGAGTCTATTGTTTCTAGAAGCTTTTTGATAGAGTCTTTAGGGTTTTCTAAGTAGAGTATCATGTCATCTGCAAACAGTGAGAGCTTGACTTCTTCCTTTCCTATCTGGATTCCCTTGATATCCTTTTCTTGCCTAATCGCTATAGCAAGTACTTCCAGTGCTATGTTGAATAGGAGTGGTGAGAGAGGACAGCCTTGTCTTGTGCCAGAATTTAGAGGGAAGGCTTTCAGTTTTTCTCCATTGAGGATAATATTTGCCACTGGCTTGTGGTAGATGGCCTTCACTATATTGAGAAAGGTTCCCTCCATTCCCATCTTGCTGAGAGTTTTGATCAAGAATGGGTGTTGGACCTTATCAAATGCTTTCTCTGCATCTATTGATATGATCATGTGGTTTTTATTTTTCTTGTTATTGATGTTGTGTATTATGTTGATAGATTTACGGATGTTAAACCAGCCTTGCATTCCTGGGATGAAACCTACTTGATCGTAGTGGATGATCTTCTTAATGAGGCATTGAATCCTATTTGCCAGGATTTTGTTGAGGATCTTTGCATCTGCATTCATCAGTGATATTGGTCTGTAATTTTCTTTTTTGGTAGCGTCTCTGTCTGGTTTAGGTATCAAGGTGATGTTGGCTTCATAAAAGCTATTTGGAAGTGTTTCTGTTTGTTCAATTTCATGAAAGAGTCTTGCCAAGATTGGCAGTAGTTCCTCTTGGAAAGTTTGATAGAATTCATTAGTGAATCCATCTGGACCTGGGCTTTTGTTTTTCGGCAGACATTTGATTACTGTTTTAATTTCATCAATGGTGATGGGGGTGTTTAGATATGCTACATCCTCTTCCTTCAACCGTGGAAGATTATAAGAGTCCAAGAATTTATCCATTTCTTCCAGGTTCTCATTTTTAGTGGCGTAGAGTTTTTCAAAGTAGTTTCTGATTACCCTTTGAATCTCTGTCATATCAGTAGTGATCTCTCCTTTTTCATTCCTGATACGAGTTATCAAGTTTCTCTCTCTCTCTTTCTTTGTTAGGTTTGCCAGTGGTCTATCAATCTTGTTTATTTTTTCAAAGAACCAACTTCTGCTTTCGTTGATCTTTCGGATTGTTTTTTGAGTTTCCACTTCGTTGATTTCTGCTCTCAGCTTTGTTATTTCCTTCTGTCTTCCTGTTCTTGGGTCCTTTTGTTGAGCATTTTCTAGTTCTATTAGCTGTGTCATTAAGCTACTCAGGTAAGCTCCTTCTTCCTTCCTGATGTGTGCTTGCAAAGCTGTAAATTTTCCTCTCAGTACTGCTTTTGCTGTGTCCCATAAGTTCTGAGAGTTTGTGTCTTTATTGTCATTTGTTTCCAGGAACCTTTTTATTTCCTCCTTGATTTCATCTCGGACCCACTGGTTATTGAGCATGAGGCTGTTTAACTTCCAGGTGTTAAAGTGTTTCTTCTGAGTCCCTTTGGAGTTCACAAATAATTTCAGAGCCTTGTGGTCAGCGAAGGTAATCTGCAAAATTTCTATCCTCTTGATCTTATGGAGGTATGTTTTATGTGCCAGCATGTAGTCTATCCTGGAGAATGTCCCATGTACATTGGAGAAGAATGTGTATCCAGGTTTCTGGGGATGGAGTGTCCTATATATATCCACTAGGCCTCTTTCTTCCATTTCTCTCCTCAGGTCTAGTATATTCTTGTTGGGTTTCAGTCTGGTTGACCTGTCCAGTGTTGACAAAGCCGTGTTTAGGTCCCCCACAATTATTGTGTTGTTGTTGATATTATTTTTCAGATTTGTCAGCAGTTGTATTAAATATTTTGCTGGCCCCTCATTCGGTGCATATATGTTTAGGAGAGTGAATTCTTCCTGCTCTACGTACCCCTTGATTAATATAAAATGTCCGTCTTTGTCCCTTACAACCTTCCTGAGTATAAAGTTTGCATTATCTGATATTAGTATGGCCACTCCAGCTTTTTTATGGGTGTTGTTTGCTTGGATAACTTTTCTCCAGCCTTTTATTTTGAGTCTATGTTTGTTCTGACTATTCAGGTGCGTTTCTTGTAGGCAGCAGAAGGTTGGATTGAGTTTTTTGATCCATTTAGCCACTCTGTGTCTCTTAACTGGTGCATTTAGTCCATTGACGTTGAGAGAAAGAATTGTCCTGGGATTTAACGCCATCTTTATTTCAAAATTTGGTGTGTCTTTTGGGTAGTCTTGTCTTAGATTAGGTCTTTCAGTTTTTCTCTTAAGACTGGTTTTGTGTCTGTGAAGTTTCTGAGCTGTTTTTTGTCTGTGAAACCATGTATTCTTCCATCAAACCGGAAAGTGAGTTTTGCTGGGTATAGTATTCTGGGTGAAGCATTCATTTCATTCAGTCTTGTCACAATATCCCACCACTGCTTTCTGGCATTGAGCGTTTCTGGTGACAGGTCTGCTGTAAATCTCAGGGAAGCTTGCTTGAACATGATTTCCCCTTTTGATCTTGCTGTTTTCAGAATTCTGTCTCTATCTGTGGGATTTGTCATTGTGACTAGGATGTGTCTTGGGGTGGTTTTTCTGGGGTCTCTTTTGGTTGGTACTCTTCGGGCATGCAGGATTTGATCACATATATTCTTTAGCTCTGGAAGTTTCTCTTTAATGATGTTCTTGACCATTGATTCTTCCTGGAAATTTTCTTCCTGGGTCTCTGGGACTCCAATGATTCTTAAGTTGTTTCTGTTGATCTTATCATAGACTTCTATTTTCGTCTGTTCCCATTCTTTGACTAATTTTTCCATTGTCTGCTCATTTGCTTTAAGTTTTTTGTCCAATCTCTCCTGCTGTATGGAATTGTTATGTATCTCATCTTCCACAGCACCAAGTCTATTCTCAGCTTCTGATACCCTGTCCCAGAGCTTATCCATTTTGTCATTCACTTCGTTTACTGAGTTTTTCAGGCCTGTTAGTTGACATGTTATTTCAGTTTGGAGTTTTGTCATTTCTGCCTTCATATTTTCTTGGTTCTTATTAGTGTTCTGTTCAACTCGATCCATGGTTTCTTGGAGTCTGTTGAGCACCTTCCATATTGCTAGTCTAAAGTCCTTATCTGAGAGGTTGATTAGTTGTTCAGTCATTATCTGGTCCTCAGAATTGTCATCTTCATTCTCTATGTCTGATGCTGGCCTGCGCTGTTTCCCCATTGTCACATTTGTATTGTGGGTTTTTCTACGTGTTGTAGTGGTATTCATTGTCTATATGATGTAGGCAGCACACTCCTCTGGCTCCTTTCTTTCTGGATGGGCTGACTTGCCTCTAAGGGAGGGGAGTCCTCCGTGGATGAAGCCTCACACTGGGTCAAATCTTAGGCCCGAGCATGTAACAGAGAAGACAGTCCAGAGAGAAATGTTTGCTTCTGTGACATAGCGCCGTTCTTAGTGTGATTTTTCCTTCTTGTTGCAATGGAGTTCTTTCCTTAGAAAGAGTGCACGGCCGCGTAGCGAAGCGGAGCGGCCGTGCTCCTCTGAGCCTCTTTTTGCCCCACTCGCAAGAGTTTCACGCAAGAGGACAGTAGACAGACATAGACAGGTCACACTCACAGTCTTTCACAGCTGAGCCCCACTGGGCCGGTGTACTTTCGCGGATTTTCCCCGCCTGGTGTCACACACAGGGAGCCAGCTTTTGCAAAGGATAGCCGGTTTTTATGCTCTGAAGTCCCTCCCTGAAAATGGCGTCTGGGCGAGCGAGGTTTCTGGAGGCTCTTTTTGCCCCACTCGCAAGAGTTTCACGCAAGAGGACAGTAGACAGACATAGACAGGTCACACTCACAGTCTTTCACAGCTGAGCCCCACTGGGCCGGTGTACTTTCGCGGATTTTCCCCGCCTGGTGTCACACACAGGGAGCCAGCTTTTGCAAAGGATAGCCGGTTTTTATGCTCTCTGAAGGATTTTTCTGCACTAGAGTTGTTGAGACACAAGAAGCCTGAGACACTACCCCCTAGTATATAGTTCCATCACAGAACACCCTTATGTTCTTTTGTAGTCACCTCCTTTCAATATCTCCTGCAATGTGACCTGGAATTGATCATTTTTCTTTATTTATAAAAATTTCTATTTCCTTCTCTTTTTTAAAATGTTATTCAAGTTTAATATGTCAGTTATTGTGATTAGCTCTTTTGTTTCTTAGCTGTTTAGTATGCTTTAAAGAATCAGAACAAGTGATAACTTCTATTTTAAGGATTGGAGAGTGAAATAAATTTACAATCTATTTGGCTTCTCTGCTTTATTGAAGTAATACTCAGAGTGGAAAGGCTAGAATGGACCATATGCTGCTAAATGTATATGGCCAGTTCCAATGTCTATTTTAAGCATTTAAACCTACATTTAACTTCTAAAAGTTTCCACATGGATCATTTGAAAAATCATAATGCAACATGTTCAAATCAAATGTGTAATATATAATCTTTTACCCCAAAATATATTTTTCTCCATCTATACATTTTTCTAATTACAAATGCCATTTTGGGGTGCGTTTTTGGGCCACACCTGGTGACACTCAGTGGTCACTCCTAGCTATAAGCTCAGAAATCGCTCCTGGATTGGGGGACTATATGGAACTCTGGGGGATCAAACTGCGATTTGTTCTGGGTTAGCAGCATGCAAGGCAAATACCCTACAGCTTGAGCCACCACTCTGGCCCCAACAAATACAGTATTTTTTAAATTTATCAATCTTATCTTCATATGATAGTCAGCATTACTAACTCCTGCTACTTATTCTGATCAATCTCATTATCTCATTGCTACATGCATGTTTTTCTAGGTTTGTTTTATTTGAGGACACATCTGACAGTGGTCAAAGACTATTGGTTCTCTCAGTCTTGATAAGATTCAGGGATTAAATGGTGCTACAAATGGGCTTATGACATGTATAGTTCTTTGATTTACTACCCTAACCCCATTATCTTAAATTTTGATTGCCTCAAATATCTCTAAGTTCTGCCTCCCTCCATTCCAGTTGCAACTCTCTATCAAACCTACATCTTTTATTTAAGATATTCCAGAGCCTCTTAAATGCTGTCTTTAAGTTCTTTTTCTTTAATATATCATTAATTCCATTGTTCATAATAACTTTTAAAACAATCATCTTATATTATTATATAAATTGTTATCACAGTATAAATCTGTCTATGAAACAGACTACTTTACAATGTCATTTTCCATAGATAAAAATCCTGTGAGTAGATTAAATTCATGGTTCTTTGTAATCATCACATTCTATCAACCTACACAAATACACATTTTAAATCCTGACATATATTTTGAAATTGCATCAGCTAGTAATTATTACAAAGAGAGAATATGTGATTTCTTCTAATGGGTAAGTGAAAAAAGGAATTACTCAAGTGATACTAAATTAAATAAAAATTCTATTACTGGTAATTCTTCCATAGCATACTGGGTAGGTAATGTGAGTGGACCTTTGCTCTTGTGGTGTGCATGGAATTATGTTAAAGTAGCCTCTAATAATAATTATATCTACAAATAAGAAAATTATACATTTAAAAGTTACTGAATAAGATCAGAAAATTAAAAAATTGAAATGTCAAGGGTTTTTTTTGATGAGAACGCAGTGTAGAAAACTGTTTTCTGGTATGAATTCTAGATCAGAGACATAAATCTTAATTTTATATTTATTTATTGTCATCTTGAAAATATATTTAATATTTCTAAACTGGAGTTTTTATCCCTTATAAATATAAGTGAAAACCCAATTTCATAAGACAGTTGTATTGTGTTTGTTTTATAGTAAGCTTCATAGAGTTTAGAAAAAGAAAGAGTAGACTATGCTTTTTGTTTCATTTCAATAATTATCATCAAAAAGGAGCATCTAGTAAATATGGATGGATATGGAGAATAGTATGCTGAGCAAAATGAGTCAGAAGGTAGATAGACATAGAATGATTACACTCATCTGTGGGATGTAAGAAAAGTATAGTATGGTAAAAATATCCAAAGACAATGGAGAAGAAGGCCAAGAGAATCAGTAGTCCATGGCAGGAAGCTTGCCATCATGAGTGGGAGAGTGCAGTTAGGACAGAGAAGGGACCAATATGTCCATTATCACTGTGGACAAGAACTGGTTACTGAAAGTAGATAAAGTGATATGCATGATACATTTCAGTTACAATTTGCAAACACCCATTTCTAAAAGAAATAAAATAAGGAGAATGATGGGAGATAGAAAGAGAGAGAGAATTAGAAATAGAGACAGAAACAGAGACTGAGAAGAAAAGACAGATAGAGAAAAAATAAATCTGCCCCAGAGGCAGGCAGGGGAGAAGGCAGGAGGTTACTGGGAGAGAATCTATGGACATTGGTGGTGGGAAACGGGAACTGTTGAAGGGTCCTATACATTATATTGTATTGTATTGTACATTGTATTCGGTACATTGTACTGAAACTCAATCATGAACAACTTTGACTGTGAAAAATTGTATTATGAACAACTGTGTAATCATAGTGTTTAAATAGAGTGTATTTTTATATAGAAGGAATATATAGCATTACTTTTTTAGAATTTTCCAAACTTGAAGCGAAGTGATATAGGGTACCACCCATAATAATTAGCTATAGAGTGCAGGACATTCTAAAATGTCCAAGAGCAGTATGATTTGTTGGCTTTCCTAATGAGTACGACTGGAAGTTTTTAGACATTTTCCCACTTAAAGGAATATGTCATTTAGTTGTTAATGGTAAAGCTGCATGGCTAAAAACACTTCTACATCAATATAAAAACATTTTATATCAAAATGTTAATTGATGAATAAATAGACAACGAATGTATACATATAGTAGAATACTAATGAGCTTTTAAAACAAAGAAAATGCTGCAAGTTGTGATACATAGAAGAAACTTAAAGAACTAAGTCAAATAAACTAGTCAGGAAAATAAAGCTATTGCATGACTGTTCAAATATTTTGTAGGAACCCCAAAGAGTTAAACTCATTTAGTTAAGTATTGTTTAGTAATTGAATGATTATTTCCAGGGGTAAAGGAAGGAGGAAATAGGACTTATTAATCAATGGGCGAAAAGTTTCAGTTAAGCAAGATGAGTAGATTTTGAGACCTGTTGTACAATTTTGTGCCTATGGTCATCGGTGCTAAATTAAACACAAATATATATGTATATATTTTTTATTGAGTCCAATGTGAATTACAAGCCTTTCATAGATATATTTCAGTTACATAGTGAGTGAATTAGGGCCATTCCCACCACCAGTGTTGACCTTCCTCCATCATAGTCCCCAGCCTGCATCCCTTATCTCCACCCTTAGTCCACTAGATTGCTAGTGCACAGGTCCATTTTGAGTATGGCTTGTTATAGTTTGAATCTCTTGATTCTCTGTCATGGATATTGGTTTGGGTATTTAGGGCTGATCATTTTTTATTTCTACTCTATGCTCCTGAGATGGTTCGGCTCATGGGTCTTGTCCACTTTATTTCCCCCTTTTTCTCAGTTTGTAGGAGGACATATAAATGTGAGACAGAACCAGATGATTCATGTTCTATGGTACTGCAAAATCATAGCTTTAGAAAATAAGAAAAAAGGGGGGGGCAGATGTGGCAAGTGTTTTTTGGTTTGTTTGTTTGTTTGCAAAGGCGCAGTAAATGTTGGGAAAATTCCTTGGCCTACGAGATACAGGGTGGCTCTATCCTTGAAGCATACTTTCATGAGATCGACTAGGCTCTGAACATTTTACTTGTCAAACCCTAAAAGGTCTTTTTTATGGTGCCAGGAAAAGTTCTGTTCGGTTGTGGTTGTTAAAGTCATTCCTCTATAATTAGAGATCTTGGTTTTGCAGAGATCCTAGGATGGAAGGCCTTCTGGTTTCATCTCACCGTTAGGTGGTGAAGTAGAGCAACCTGCCCTGAGATCAAGTTGTTGCTGCTTCCTCATTATTGGGGAGACACAAACATTTGTAAAGAGGATATATCTCATCTTGATCATTCTTACCATAATAAAATAATAAAAAAATAAAATTTACAATTACTCTCCACCTTCAAAAATAAAACATAACTCAGTTGGTTAGAATTACATATACAATGAAAATAATTGTAAAACTAAGATTTTTTGGAATTATATAACAAAACAATATAAACATTAAGAATTAAAATAATGGGGCTGGAGAGACAACATGGAGGTAAGGCATTTGCTTTTCATGCAGAAGGACAGTGGTTTGAATCCTGGCATCCCATATGGTCTTCCGTGTCTGCCAGGAGCAATTTCTGAGCATAGAGCAAGGCGTAACTTACCCCTTAGTGCTGCTATGACCCAAAAACAAAGCAAACAAAACAAAACAAAGAATTAAAATAATTATTAATTATCTTTTCATATAATTTCAAATATGGAGAGAGAAACTTTTTATGGTTTAAGAACCTTTTATATTTTAAAGATTTCAAATTAACTTTCAGGATTTTATGCATTGTACTTTCAATGTCATGATATATCTCTGAGAAATCCTTTATTGTAAGCTTTTGTCACTCGACATCAAAACTTTTGGAATTTTCATGTGCTTTGTAATTTTTTTCAGTTATATAAGTTATTATCTTTCAGAAAATTTTTTTTCATTTGTAAATCTAGAGTCTCTTAAGAGGCAATGTAGACATTCTAAGTTAAACATTTCCTCTATAAAACAATTGACTCAATTTCATGTCTAGTTTAATCTCTTTTATAAAATTTTATTGGTTAAAATATTGTGATATTGTAATAATTCAAGGGTACATAATTACAACATAAACGTAAACTTACTGTTGCTATTTTGTTGTTAACCTCGCTTTTATTATGTATGAACTCAACAAAATATTCAAAAGGAAGAGGGAAAGTTATTCATTGTTTAGTATAGAGTTCTGAATTTCCACAGGGCATTGTAGTTACAGAAAACTTTATAACGTTTAAAACTTTTAAAAAAACTTTTATAAAACTTTTTTTGGGGGCATTTTGAGCCACATCCTGTGATGCTCAGGAGCTACTAACAGATATGTGCTCAGAAATCTCCCTTGGCTTGGGGGACCATATGGGACGCCGGGAGATTGAACTGCGGCCCGTCTTAGTTTAGTATGTGCAAGACAAATGCCCTACTTGTTGCATGACCACTCCAGCCCTTTTAAAATTTTTTTTAAACTTTATAACTATAGAAAAATTATGGAGGTGATCACTGGACCATTTAACCAGAAGTGAATAGATCAACTACTGTATTTTTTACTCTATTAGATGCACAAAGTTTTTAGAAGAGAAAAACAAAAAAAATATCCTAAAGCAATGTGAGATGCCATCAGGAGAAGGCAGCTGTGAAAAACCAGCCTGCAAGACTAAGTATTTTTTACAGTCCACAGCTGGTTAAATACATTTATCTAAATTTTTTTGACATAAGAAAAAAAATATTTTGGGGGGAGGGGCCACACCAGTGATGCTAAGGGTTACTCCTGGCTGTGCACTCAGAAATCGCTCCACGTTTGGGGTATCATATGGGATGCTGGGGGATCGAACCATCTTTAGTACTGGGTCAGCTGGGCAGTGTGCAAGGCACACACCCTACAGCTGCGCCATCTCTTGGGCCCCATGTTCTAGGATATTTTAATACTATTTTTTATTGTAGAAAAAATAAATTACAAATCTTTCACAGTAATATTTAAGGCACATAGTAGTAATGAATGAGGGGCATTCCCACCACCAGTATTGTTCTCCCTCCACCATTGTTTTAATTTAACTGTTAAGAATTCTGTGAAGAAAAAAATGACCGCAATCTTTTTAAACTTTTATAAAATTGTTCTTAGGAAATCGTATTTGGTGAATTGGCCTGTTTTTTTTTTAAATATTCATTAACAGCAATAGTAAAATAAAGTATATTACTACATTTAAAAATAAGACTATCACTAAAGCTATTGCCTTCCATGCCATAATTTCTCTCAATCAATATATATTAAAACATTATTGATCATATCTGGTAGTGGTCAAGGCTTTCTCCTATCTCTATGCTCAAGGATCATTCCTGGTCATAGGGCACTATTTGATATGCTGGGGGTTAACTTAGGTTGACCTTATATAAGGTTAGTAGCCTACCACATGTACTGTCTCTCCAGCTGCGAAATTTTCTGTTTAGTCTTAGAAGTGATTTTGGAAGGAACTGATTTTTAACTTGGAAGTAATTGATTTTTCTAATTTCATAGGTGTTATAAGGTCCACAACTATTAATTATTTGCCATTAAGAAAATATTAAATTTAGACCTTTCCAATGACAAGAAATTATATGACACTTTCCATTAAATTGATTTATATATGATTTTATATAAATGTCCTTAATTGTGTGCCTCCATGTCTTTACTTACATTTATATGGATATCATAAATTTTTCTGGATTTATATAACTCCATAGAATACTAGGAGCTTCCAGAGGCTATTCAAAGTATTTAAAAAGTTCCCTTTGAGCAAAAGAGTATTTTTTAGGGGGAAAGTTAAAGATGACAAAATAAGGAAAGACTGCTCTTGCATTCACAAATGATCACAGATAATCTACACAAAAATATACTTTTAACTATATGAAAGTGACCTGAAACTCAAATTTCCTATAATAAAGGGTAAAAATATATCACACAGTTGGATAGAAGTCAGAAAAATTTGGCAAGAAAAAAAAAAAGAACACCTTAGCATGCTGTCACTGATAACTGAGGCAACATTTAAGCTAAAAATGTAGAGGGTTGTTTCTCTGAAATACAAATTAAAACCAGATCACAATTCTCATTTCTAGTTTTAGTCTATTCACATTGTGTTAATGTCTTCTGTGCCCAAATGTCTTGAGTGAGTGGTAGTTCTTTAGAAAAATCAGAGCAAAAGTACTGTGCTCCCTATGAGAAACATGTTTAACATGTGATTTTGATGAAAAAACAAGGAAAATGTCCATTTGTTGGGATGTAATTAAAAATGTAATAAGAATGAGTTTTTTTTTTAGTACTCAAAAACAAAAGCGTCATCTCTGGAATAGTAATTGGTGTTGGATGGCCATAAAATAAGAGAACTGGCTTTTTAAGAAACAAAAGAATTTATTTATTCAAATGAGAATAATGGCATTTCAAGGACATTACCTTGGGGATCTATACACAGTGATAGTAATTAACTACCACTAATTGAATGTTTGTTCTTCCTGGAATTTTAAGAATGTCCTAAGAGAAACATTATTTTAAATGCTGACCACTAAAATTTCTCCTCTATCAGTCTCTTTGGGAATAACAAGATGTCCTTGCAAGAACTTAAAAAAAAACAAAAACAAAAACAGGTAATCGTACTGGTTTTCTAAAGAAATATAACATTTGATTTTTGGGCTAAAGAGAGACATAATAAACTCTTGGGAATTTGTGAGAGAAACTTTAGTAAAAACTTGTTTGGGTACAGAAAAGCATCCCATATTTATAACATTAATTTTAAAATTCCAGGACAGATGGTGGTTCAAATTCTGGCATCCCATATGTTCCCCCTAGCCAGAAGTAATTTCTGAGCAAATAGACAGGAGTAACCCCTGAGCTTCATCTAGTGTGGTCTCCCTCAAACTCCCCTCCAAAAAGAGAAATAAGAAATTTTATAATGAAGTGATCCTAGAATTCAATTTTCCATGTGATTGAAAGCAAGTTGGTTCCATTAGTCATGAAGAGTCAGGGAGAGAGATATAGTGTATTCTAAGTTATTTAAGAAGTGTATCACTAACTGCTTTGTGGGTTCTAAGAAATTAATCTTTTCTCCAAACCTGTACTTAGTCAAAGAATAATAAACAAAGGAAAAACAGAAAAAGTACCCAAGTTTTTGTGTTCTATGTGATGACCAACAGAAGGAATAATTTGTGAATTATTAAAGTTTTAGGGGAGAAAAGAGGGAAGTTTTATGTAATTGTGGTAAATATATATTTGGTGCTATTTCAGTTTTCTAAATATAGTTAAACTCGTTTTGGGAGCTTACATATAACTCATCGTTTAAAAGTATAAATTACTTTATTTAAAAACAATGTATCACATAGTTGGCATAATACATTTGTTTCCAGGTAAGTTAAAATAAAGTTTTTAAAAAATGAAAAGTTAAAAAAAGTAAAAAAGGGAGAATAAAACAAAGAAAAGAAGAAGAAAGGGTACAGCAGCAAGAAAATTCATGAAAATTATTGTATCATAAATTAGATTATTCCATCATTTTTAGGGTTAGTAAACTGTTGTTGAAAGTTGACCATTCTGTTAATTCTTTTATTTCTGAACATTAGGTAGCTTCGAATATACATTGTTCTTTAAATTGATATGCTCCTACAAGAATGACAGTTTAAAAATTGGAGCCTCTGCATCACTTTCATTTCCAATGTCCAGGAATTCCAAGAACTATTGCTGATATTGTGGCTTTTGTGGTGTATATTTATTTATGGGTGCCAGGACTTCCTTAAGTACAGGAAGGCTGGGGTATGGTGCCTGCACTCACTCTAATAAAGTCCTGGTGGTGTCAGCACAAATACTAATATAACTTGGATTTTGGTCAGATTTGTGTGTCTGCAGAGAACGGTAGAAGCAACTGTGAGTAATGTGTGCAGCCGGTGTGACTTCAGCAGGGCAGAAACCCAGCCTGCCCTCTCCTTTTGAAATTACAAGCTTTCAACTGGGTGGTGGTGTACTCATAATGCTTCATGGCTTGTTGTGCATAATCGTTTTTAGGAACAGATTGAGCTATGGAGCTGGTCAACTGCAGATATGGCAACTGCCCGAATAATTTATCTGATGAATACTCTGAAAGCCAATAGCAGAGCACATATTACAAGTGATATCTCAGAAGTGCAGTGGATCATAAGAGACTGCTATGAACTATTGTATCTACAATAAATTTGGAATAAAAAATTGAATTATAAAAATAATCAAAGGGGCCGGGCGGTGGCGCTAAAGGTAAGGTGCCTGCCTTGCCTGCGCTAGCCTTGGACGGACTGTAGTTCGATCCCCCGGTGTCCCATATGGTCCCCCAAGCCAGGAGCAACTTCTGAGCGCATAGCCAGGAGTAACCCCTGAGCGTTACCGGGTGTGGCCCAAAAACCAAAAAAAAAAAAATAAATAAATAAAATAATCAAAGCATTTTATTATACTGTATTGGATAGAAGAATGATAGAGTTTAATGAGGAAATCTGTGGAAACACTCCAGGAAAGGAAACATTTGAAGTTTTCTTTTAAGGCTGGTTTTGCATCTGTAAAGTTTCTGAGCTGTTGCTTATCTGTGAAGCTATGTATCCTTCCTTCAGAACTGAACGTGAGTTGGGCTGGGTGCAGTATTCTAGGTGAACATCCATTTCATTCAGTCTTGTCACAATATTCCACCACTGTCTTCTGGCCTTGCAGGTTTCTTGTGACATGTCTGCTGTAAATCTTAAGGATGCTCCTTTGAATGTAATTTTCCTTTTTGATCTTGTTGTTTTAAGTATTCTATCTCTATCTGTGGGATTTGTCATTGTGACTAGGATGTGTTTTGGGTTGCTTTTCTTCTGGTCTCTTTTAGTCTTTTAGCTGGTACTTTTCGGGCAGGATTTTGTTGCATGCAGTACTTGGCTCTGGAGTTTCTTTGTGATGATGTCTTTGACTGTTGATTCTTCCTGGGGATCTTCTTCCTGTGCCTCTGGGACGCCAATGATTTTTATGTTGTTTATACTGAGATTATTAAAGACTTCTATTTTTATCTGTTCACATTCTTTGAGTACTTTTTCTATTGTTTAATCATTTGCCTTAAGGTTCTTTTTCAATCTCTTCTTCTGTATGGAGATGTTCTGCATTTGATCTTCCAGTTCACTGATTCTGTCCTCGGCTGTTGTTACCCTGTTGAAGAGGTTTGCCATTGAAGTTTTCATTTCAGCTACCATGTTTTTCAGACCTGTTATTTTAGTTTGGAGTTTTCTGATTTCTATCTTTGTGTTCTGTTCAGCTTGATTTATGCTTTCTTTAATTTCTATGAGGATTTTCCATATGTCTATTCTAAACTCCTTATTTTAGAAATTAATCGGATGGTTGTTAGTTTTGGGGTCATTAGAACTATCATCTTCATTCTCTGTGCATGGTGTTTGCCTATGAGGACACTTGTAGTGTGATTTTTTTTCATGTGTCATGGTGGGGTTCTTAGTTAGAAAGAGTGCATGGCAGTGAAGTGAAGAGAAGCAGCAGTGCTCTTCTGGAGCCTTAGGAGACAGTTTTTTTTCTGGGTCTTTCTTGGCCTTCTTAGGAGAGTTTCAGGAGACAGAGAGAAGAGAAACAGGACAAGAGGACAGATCCTGGGCTGGGCGGTGGCGCTAAAGATAAGGTGCCTGCCTTGCCTGCGCTAGCCATGGACGGACCGCGGTTACATCCCCCGGTGTCCCATATCGTCCCCCAAGCCAGGAGCAACTTCTGAGCACATAGCCAGGAGTAACCCCTGAGCGTTACCGGGTGTGGTCCAAAAACCAAAAAAAAAAAAAAAAAAAAAAAAAGAGGACAGATCCTTTCAGTCTTCCTCCCTGTTCCTACGCTCACAGCAGGGGCCAGACACCTCTCGCCTTCACAGACAAAGAAGTGTACCTTTCTGCTGGAGTGCCCCTGGGAGACAGTTTTTGCTGAGTCTTTCTTGGCCTACTTCAAATTTAAAGTTTATATGGAGCTTAAAAATAGTTGTTTAGTAGTTCAAAGAAAATAAATATACAGTACTTGATAATCCTGAAAGATATGCTATTTATAGAATGTACAATTTCCTTGAAGAGAAGCTTAAATTTTTTTGTAGAAAATAAATACCTAATCCTTTAGGTATATATATTTTGACATAAATATATTTTCTTCAAAGAAACATGTTTATTTTGTAAAATTCCTTCTGAATACTGCTTTTGCAGAGTAATATAATTGCTTTTAGTTTCTATTTTTATTTATTTCAACTTGTTTTTTAATTTAATTTGATTTAAATATATACATATTCTAAATCATATTTAATTAAGTCTTATAACCTACTTAGCCAATTTTCCTCCTTCCATGTGCCTTTATTATTTTGTTCTAGTAAACATTCTTAATGTACTTACCAATTCTATGCCTTCAAAAGCTGACAACAAGGAATAATAGCTGATTTCTATTGATTCCTGAGTTGTTTTTTTTTTTTTTTTTTTGGTTTTTGGGCCACACCCAGTAACCCTCAGGGGTTACTCCTGGCTATGCGCTCAGAAGTTGCTCCTGGCTTGGGGGACCATATGGGACACCGGGGGATCGAACCGCGGTCCGTCCATGGCTAGCGCAGGCAAGGCAGGCACCTTACCTTTAGCGCCACCGCCCGGCCCCTGATTCCTGAGTTTTAAAAAGTGAGTAGCAATGATTTAGTGCAAGGAGGAAGAAAATGAAACATTATTTAGAATTTCTTAGTGTTTATAATTAGTAGATATTTAGAAAGAGAAAGCTAAGTTTAGTGTGTTTATAGAAATAGATTTTCTTTATATGTTAGCTCTTTTTTAATATCTTTATTTATACAATTTGATTTATACAATTTATAAATTTATAAAATTTATACAATTTGATTACAAACATGATTGTAGTTAGGTTTTATTTAAATAAAGAACATTCCACTTCACCAGTGCAACATTTCCTTCACCAATGGCCCAAAATTTCACCTCTCTACCTACCATTCCCTCCTGTATTTGAGACAGGCTTTCTACTTCACTAATTCATTCATATTGTCATGTTAGTTTCCAGTGTAGAACTTACCATTCTTTGTGATGAGCTTCATATCATAAGCTGGGCATTCCAGCCCTCATCTCTATTGTCTTTGAGAATTATTACAAAAATGTCTCCACCCCCAAATTCACCAGCAATATATTGTAGTACCACTTCTTCCTGCAAAGGCATATTAAAAATAGGGGAAATTTTACGTGTAAAAACAAGCTTTTATCTACTAGGGAAAAGAACTTATATGTTTTTACAACACAGGGACATCTCACACACTGAATGTATGTCACGTGGAACCAACCTAGACTCCAGGGAAATAGGCACCGGCCATCTAGCCTTGACTCCTGGATCCCAAACACAGAAACGACAGAGTTCTCCACAACAGCTCCAGTAACCAAATCCCCTCCAGGGCATTCATAATGCTGCTCTGACCCTAACATATGCCAGTTCTAAATTGATAACCTGACAACGAGGAAATGGGAACAACTAGATCTAAGTGATACCATTCTGCGTTTTTTTCTCTCTCTCTCTCTCTGACTTATTTCACTCAGCATAATAGATTCCATATACATCCATGTAAAGAAAAATTTCATGACTTCATCTTTCCTGATGGCTGCATAATATTCCATTTTGTATATGTACCACAGTTTCTTTAGCTATTCATCTACTGAAGGACATCTAAGTTGTTTCCAGAGTCTGGCTATAGTAAATAGCACTGGATGAATATTTGTGTGAGGAAGGGATTTTTGAATTGTATTTTTGTTTTCCTAGGGTATATCTCTAGGACTGGTATAGCTGGATCATATGTGAGTTTAATTTACAGTTTTTTGAGAATCTCCATATTGCTTTCCAAAAAGGTTAGACTGGATGGTATTCCCACCAGCAGTGAATGAGAGTTCCTTTCTCTCTACATCCTCTCCAGCACCTATTGTTCTTGTTCTTTGTGATATGTGCCAGTCTCTGTGGTGTGAGATGATACCTCATTGTTGTTTTGATTGTGTCTCCCTGATGATTAGTGTGGAGTTACAGATATTGAAGAGATTCAAAGGATAATCAGAGACTACTTTGAGAAACTCTATGTCACTAAACATGAGAACCTGGAAGAAATGGATAAATGGATAAATTCTTGGACTTTTATAACCTTCCATGGTTGAATAAGGAAGATGTAGCATATCTAAACATCCCCATCACTATTGAGGAAATTAAAACAATAATCAAATGTCTGCCCAAAACCAAAAGCCCAGGCCCAGATGGATTCACTAATGAATTCTTTCAAACCTTTCAAGAGGAACTACTAGCAATCCTGGCCTGGATTTTTCTTGAAATTGAAAAAACAAGAACACTTCCAAATAGTTTCTATGAAGCCAACATCACCTTGATAACAAAACCGGACAGAGATGTTCCCAAAGAAGAAAATTACAAACCAATATCCCTGATAAACATAGATACAAATATCCTCAACAAAGTCCTGGCAAATAGGATCCAATGCCTCATCAAGAAGGTCATTAAATACGATCAAATAAGTTTTATCCCAGGAATGAAAGAATGTTTTAACATCTGTAAATCTATCAACATAATACACACTATCAGAAACAAGATAAATAAAAACTGCATGATGATATCATAAATGCAGAGAAGGCATTTGATAAAGGTCAACACCCATTCTTGATAAAAACTCTCAGCAAGATATGTTAGCTCTTACATCATTTATGTACTATCAGTAAAACTTAACTGTGCATCATATATGATATTTGTAGTATTGATAAAAAATGATTCTAAGGATTAACATACTTTGTGACATCTCTCTGACAAGGTTCTTCTACACTAGGAGCTGAAAAGGTATGACTTGAAGTTCACTTGGTAAGACTGGAATATAAAATACATATAAAATTATATGAAAATAGTGAATCAGATATTTGACTTGAATATGAGACAAAAGCATTGAGGTATAATGAAAGAGCTGTATATACTTAAGATTAAGTTCTTTTAAGCCCAGAAGAAGCAAGGGGAGAGACCTAAACTTACCTAATTAATTTTGGGAATTTAGGATGATGAACTAAATCACATGATGGGAATTATCATTAGAATATTCATAGGAAGAAACCAGTTGTTGGAGTTGGAGGCTACTTTGAAGTAATGGGGCTTCTAAAATGCAAGAGGCATTAAGGGTATATCTTGGTTCTTCTACATGTTTGACATTGGATAAGATTGTGTATAGTGGTTTCAGAGTGATGGTGCAGTGGATAGGGCAATACCTTCCACAAAGCTGACCTGTGCTTCATCTCCTATGTCCCATATGATCTCCAAAGCCCACCAGAAATGATTCTGAGTTTAGAGCCAGGAGTGATATTTGAGCACTGTTGGGTTAAGCCCCCCAACAA
This sequence comes from Suncus etruscus, assembly GCF_024139225.1. Lineage (NCBI taxonomy): Eukaryota > Metazoa > Chordata > Mammalia > Eulipotyphla > Soricidae > Suncus > Suncus etruscus. The sequence continues at coordinate 32,594,606 of NC_064857.1, read as the reverse complement.
AACAAGCTTCTTTAAATAAATTTTTATTTAAGCACCAGGATTACAAGTATGTTTGTAGTTGGGTTTCAGTCATACACAGAATAACCCCCTTCACCACTACCAATGGAATCAATCAGGCCATGAAAAAGATTTGAATTCCCTTGGTATTTTTGAAAAGCGAGGCTTTATGCAATTTGAGCTAATTTCATCAAGTTAAATGACATTATCTTGTCTCTAAAACAATATTTTGAAGGCAAAAGGTTTGTCAACATTAAGTATGTTTTTGCAGAATATTGTGTGAACATTATTATAGCATGGACATAGTTTTATAAGGCAATACTTTCGGGGGAGAGAGCCACATCTGGTATTCCTCTGAGATTACTTCTGGCTCTGTGCTCAGGAATCACTCCTGGTAGGCTGGGGGATCCTATGAGATTCTGGGGATTGAATTTGTTTGACCGTGTACAAAGCAACCACCCTACTCACTGGACTATCTTTCTACCGCCTCAAAGGTTACAATGCTGAAGGACTAAGAGTTATATTTACGAATTTACAAAATCTAATCCCATTACTTTATTATTTTATATGTTTCTATATTTTATAATGTTATGCATGAATATTGTACTCATTATAATCTTCAATAAATTGGACTAATAAATCATTTTAAGGTTTATTTTCCAGAAATTTCTTTTTTTCCTTAAAAGGAATCTTTGTGCAATTGGACCTATCTTATTTTAATATAGTTTTAGCAAGTATTGTAACTAAAAACAACCTTTCACAAATCCCTCTTATTATTTGAAAACAAAGCTTTTGAAAGAAGCCACTGACCTGCACTTGTAAGATTGCCTTAGGGAATCAGGGCACCTGATTCATAGAATTGACTCTAATAGCTTCTCCAACGCTATTGTATTCTGTCAGGCATGTGCTTCTTAGGGGACTTTAAAGAATGCACATGATTGATTTGATTGTTTAAATATGTGCTTAGTGAATTTCTCTGATGCCTTTGTTGAATCAGAGATAGTGTATACCAGACATTAAATCTTGTGTAATACGTTATCAATCTCCTACAAGAACTTATCATTAACTTAACAGGGTATCATGGTCTTCAGTGCCATGGGATCCTAAATTAAGCATCAAAGAACAATGCTTTATATAATCCAATAATATCATACTTTTGTTCAGTGAAATAATTTCTCTTTTATCTTTTTAGTAGAAATTGCATTTGTTAAATTTGCATTTTTTATTAACAAAATGTCTTACAGTGTTGGTATGCAGTTTAATAATAATGCCAAGGTCCCAAGGCTTTCCTCTTCTTTTGATGTTTGGTTTCTACCCACTAATAATACTGTAGTATCATTATATTATTACTTTTTTCAAAAAGTAATAAAATGATAGGGCAAGGAAAATATTGCAAGAGTTAAGGCAATTACTTAGCATGCAAACAAGCCTTCTATCCCAAATACCACTTATGGTCCTTGAGAAATTCCAAAAGTTATCATGACCACAGATCCAGGAATAAGTTCTAAAAACTACATGGTATATAAGGAAAAAAGAAAGAAAGAAAAGAAAAAAATCAGAAAAAAAAGAAAGAGAGAGAAAAAGATAAAAGAAGTTTTAGGTCTATATTTTTGTCCTTGTCGAGGTCTTCCATTGTTTTTAAGGAAGATAAAGCTCTATCCAGTTAATTTTCACTTTAAGTTCCTTGGCTAAAAATGAATTAATGTATATCCTCAAGTCTAAGCTGAGTTTTTTGGCACAAAATTTTGAACTCAGTTTATACCTTATACCGGCTTATACCTGGGTCATACAGGTTATTTGATTTGAGTTGAGTTGATACACACACCAAATCAAATGCATGTAGTCTCCAGTTGTCTTCAGTGCTCTTCTGGAAGGGGAGGTGCTTCAGCTCAGTCCACAAATTGTGGTTGAACTGAAGAGGTAGAGACTGAACTAACCTGTATGCCATTGAACTATTTAACCCACGATATTCAATGGCACATTTAATTAAGTGAAAATCCATTTAAGGCAGAAATGTGTAAATAAATATTTATAAATCCTGAGTCCTTATAATCAGGGCTTTTGGAGTATAAGGATTCAGGATTTTTAAACATTTATTTATAGTGCTTTACACTCTTAAATGGTTATTCATTTTATTAAAGTTGTCATTGAATACTATGGGTTAATGTGGTATATGAATGGTATACAGTTTATAAAACAACCAGGTATTCTGAATGTAATCATGTATTTATTTATTTATTTTCTGATTCCTCAATTATTGTAATTGTTTTGGGTATATATTTTTATTTTTGAAATTTACCAGTAGCTGCTGCATTTTCCACCTTGGCTTTTACTTGAGTCATTAAGTTTTCCTAGTTTTAAGGGTAAAATTAGGGGGACTGGCTTATACTCAGGTCAGTTTATAATCGAGTATATACAGTAATTGTTTACTCCTGGGCTAGTTTAGCTCAACCATATAACAGAAGAGTATGATTCTTTTGTAATAGTACATGATCTTTCTTACCTTTAGAATACCAACTCCTTTTTCTTTTTAAAAACAAAAGGTCATAAAAATCATTATATCTGTTGTATAGACACTTTAGAATGTGTAAGAAAGAGCTCGTATAGGTATATGTGAAGGTCAAGATCAAGTTGAGGGCAAAGTTATTAAATGTGTAAAGGTATAAACAAAAACAAAAATCCCTTAAAAACAACAATAAATAATAACAGGTGTTTCCAAAGTAATTTTTAAACAGTTTTTTTATTGAGATTTTGTGGTAAATAATAATGTTAATAATGGTTTTCTCATGCACATAACTTCAACACCACACCAATCACTGTGGTTTAGTTTTCAAAGTTCTTCTCCAGAACTCTAGAGGACAAATACTTTCATCCATAGCCTTCAAAGAAAAAAAAATGAACTTAGAGATAAAATGTAAATAAACATAACATCATGTACTCAGAAAGTACTGTATAAAAGTATATCAGACAAGGGGCCAGAGCAATAGCATAGTGGTAGAGTGTTTACCTTGCACGCTCAGATCCAGGATAGACCTTGGTTCAATCCACAGCATCCACACCATATGGAAATATGGTCCCTCGAGCCAGGAGTGATTTCTGAGCTCATAGCCAGGAGTAACCCCTGAGCATCACCGCGTACAAAAAAAAAAAAAAAAGCCCAACAACAACAACATAAACAAAGTATATCAGATAATAGCTAAAATCTGAAAGCAACCAAGCTGTCTACTAACAGAAGAGTGGATCAGGAAGATGTGGTACAGATATACAATGGAATATTATATAGCTTAAGAAATCATTCAATTTGCAGCAACATGGATGAAACTGGACGATATTATGTTAAGTGAAGTAAGCCACAAGAAGAAAGATAAATACAGAATGATATAACATATATTTAGTATTTAGAATAAATTTATAAAAAGTGCAATGGTCTAAAAGAGATTTGTTTCAAACTCTCTTGGCCCTACAGTATAGTAAGGAAAAGAAAAGAAACTGAGTGGAAGAGAGGAAGCACAAATATGAAAAGATGGGGGCCTGGGCCCAAGTAGTCTCAGTTGCATTGGTAGTGTAAAAAAAAAAAAAAGACAGAACTAAATATTCACTCCAAAGGCAACAACAATAGAATTAAGAGATTCAAACTCTAGAAATTTGAAGTTAAATTTGGCCTGTTATACTGGCATGCTGGGGAAGGGGGGCAAAAAGGCTGGTATAGGATGCAATTTAGGAATATTGGTTCCCAATGTTGTTGGGAGGGAAGTGGACACTGGTGATGAGATTGGCCCTTGATTCATTGATTTTCTGAAACCCAATCATGAAGGAATTTGTAAATCACAATGGTTTCAGCAGAATCAAATAAAAATAAATATATGACATTGTTTTATAATATGAACTAAACAACAAACACATGTGTTTTACTATTGGATAATGCATTAGCCAGCACATGATGTATTTATTAATACCATTTTTAGCTTCAGATTACATTTGAATAAAGCCTTGTTCAAATTGGTACTAATCTTTTATTAGTTGATTATTAATATAGTAAAATTTTAGGGATAATCAGAAAAATTAGAGAATGGCAAGTCAGAAAATTTCTATTATCACAGTGTAGCCCTTGATGATATATTATAGCCCTTGATGCTTATTAAAATAAGAATACTTTGTAAAGAGTATTCTAAAATAACCAATCATGTAATGTAACTGGGGATCAGGAATGAGAGGAAAAATTGAACAGAAGGTTAAAAAGGGGATTATAAAAACTTCTCAGTGTGGAGTAGAGCAGTCTTATATTCAGGCCCAGTTTGGGTCCTCTGGTATCTCATTATTATGTGTCTTCATCATTCACATTCATCAAATTAACCAAATAATTCACAGCCTTCCATTACATGATAAGAATTTTATTTAGGGAAAAGGTGCTTGAATAACTGAATAAAAAGATGTAATAAGAATAGGTATTATCAAAAGAGAAAAAACCTCAAATCCTGACATTGTAATCAATTTTAGGTAAATGAGGTGGGACTTAGGAGCAAATTAGAGATGAGCCTAGGATAAAATCAGAAACAGCATTTTTTTTATGTTGGTGTGATAAATTTGGTAAATAGCTTCTCTGACTCATTGTGAGGAAAATCTACACTAAAAGAAATCTATTTTAATTTTAGACATTTTTAGAAGGTTATTTTAATTTAATTAATGAGAAATCATAGGTTAATTGCCTCCTGCTTTAATGTGAGGGTATTATGCATGCAGGCATATTTTATTTATATCTCGACTGTTTGATGTACACAATCAATTCAAAAAGGGATAATGAAGAGGTATTCTAGCTTGTGCAGAATAATAATTAAAGACTCTAGTGCAGAATATTTTTTATTAATTGTGCAGCTCAGTAAACATGTTTGACATAATACTGAGAAATACATTTGTCAAATTCTGCCAATTCTCTTTTATGTTTTCTCTTTTTTATTTTCTCTAGACATTTTCAAATCATTTTTACTGAGACTATTTTCCTAAACTAGGACCTCCCCCAAGTCCTAATAGTTAAAGATTTAGGACCATATTTTCAGATTCTTACATTATGACATTTAAAAAATCATATTGGACATCTGAATGCATGCGGGGTAGAACCTGGCTGTGCTCAGGGCTTACTTCTAGTGGATTCGGGGGAACTTATGGTGTGCAAGGGATCAAACATGGGACTGTTGTGTGCAAGGCAAGTGCCCTATTAATTGTACTATTCCATTAGGCTACTATTTTAACAAGATTTATGAGGATTTGATTTTATGTAAATAAATAAAAGTCACTCTGTAATAAAGTGAACTCTCTATGATCTTTAGATCTTTGTGAAATTTGCTAGGCAATTTTGTTTGTGATTCCTAGATACTTACACAATTATTTCTCTACTTTACTAAGGATTTGAGTGATATCTCAGATACAGGTTGCAAATTATGTGCTTAGAATTATGACTTAGGTTTTATTTTATAAATATTCTATTTATAATGCTTGGCACATTAGCCAATTAGACAAAACACTTTCTTTAGTTTGGGAAATTATTTCAACTCTTTAGTGATCTCTCAACCTTTGGTACATATTTACTGAGCAAATTTTACTTACAATCTTTTTTATTTTGATGGGAAATTAGCATGTGTAAAAATGTTAGAGTTTTAAATAAAACCTCTAGAGCTATGAACAAATTTCAAGGATTTCAGATACAGCATTCAAAGTTTACATGCCTTGGTTTTCCTTACTATTTTAACACTTGCCTCTTTTGATGATTTTTTTTCTCTTTTTTTGATCACTACCAATTATAACATCAATCTCAGAAACTCTTGTAGCTATTTTTTTCTGCTTGTTTCTTCTCCAAACTTTCCATAAGGAGTTATTAGCAGGTACAATTCATTTTGGTCAAGCTAATTTCTACTAATTGTCACCTGACACCAAACTTCTGCTGACTCACCAATACCCAGGAATTTTTTTTTTTGGATCCTAAGTCATACATGTCATATTTATAGAAAACCATATTGTTTTAAACATCAAATGCAAATTTTATAGCTTGTTTTGCTAATCTCCAGCTTAAATAGAGCTGAGGTAAAAGTGACTGTAGAAATAACAATCAAATGTTGTCACCATCTGGTGCCTGTTTGGTGGCCTATGTTATATGAGCAGGTGGTCCTTGTGTATCTTTGAGTGGCCAGCTGTCCACATCACAAAGCCACTGTCACATTTAGTGTTAATTGACATCTTGGTTGTAATGATCTGTGGAGAAGCATAAACTTGAATAGACCTCAGAATATTATTCCTCTTATTATTCGTAAGTGCTCTGGGGCAAGGTTCAGAAATATTTCTCTATCTGTTTTCTTTCTCTTATTTCCTATAGGAAAGCCAAAAGGATATAGAATAAGTACTATTGATCATTCACTTTATAGAAAACAAACACACGTATTGTGTTATTTATTCTTAGATGACCCAAGAAGCCACAAAAAGTCTTCTATGAAAGTTTATATACACAATTAAGAAAAAGGCAGTTTTCCATTTTTGACTGTTGTGGAAACTACGTATTTATTCCCAACATTAAATATCAGGATTTTTAGAGATAAAAATTCTATCCTTTAAGGAATTAAATTTTGAGGAGTGGGTCAAATTTGATCTATAGGTAGTGGCTACTAGAACTCAGTTAAAAATGTCTCGTACATTATAATGAACCAAATAACATTTCTGGGAATTTTACCCATACAACAAGCAATTTAACATGAGATTTTGCCTTTTCAGTTTTGAAGTTTTTCAACAAGTATCTATTTTCTTATGAGAAATATTTCTGTATAATATATTCTGGGCCACACAACACTGGCGTCTAATAACTTTCCGACTGAGTAAAAAGATGTCTCTATTTCATAAAGGTTCAGCATCATACACTACTAGTATAGCTTCTAAAATGGTCTTTTTTTTAGTTTGACTTACTTCCATAGAATGTGTTTGACTTATGTGAATTTTAATTAGAATGGCAGGAATTATTCAAAAATCAGTTAACCAAGAATTAGTCCTTTTATTCTTATAATGCAAAGAAAGAAAATGTCCTTTAATTTAAATAATGTTCTAGATCTCATGGATAACTTGGTGTCTCAGAGACAGTGACTCAAAATATTTTCATCAAGATCATACAAATAACTTGACAATTCTTTTCTTTCGGTAAGTCTTAGATTGGAATTCAGGTCTAGACTCTTTAGATTTCTGAGTGTATCATTGGTCATGAATGGGCTGATATCTACAGCAATTTTTTTTTGGAGTTTTATGGGCACCTTACTCCCATTTTCTCATTCTTGTGGAAGTCCTGCCATTCAAAGCCATAGCCCAAACAGTTGCAATATTAGCCACAGAAATTGAAATTCCTGGACCACACAATAACCCTTCAAATTTTCAGTATTATAATCCAAACGAGAACAAATCAATCTAGACATAAACATAAATTAAAAGCAACCTAAGATTCAGAAACAAAACAGCAAAAAAATCAGCTAGCAACAATTTATTTAGCAAACATTTTGACAATGGTTTAATAACTTCATTTTGAGATACATTAATTTTACAATTTTTCTTATTGATCTAAATTTTTTTAAAATGTCTTGCCATTTACCTATAAAATATAAATAAATTATGACATGCTTGCTGAGGGATTAGGCTTGGAAATTGGAAATTTGGGACAATTGTGGAGGGAATTTTACATTAATGGGAAGATTGGTTCTGAAAAAAATATACTATGAGCAAGTGGTATATAACACAGTCTTTAAATTATTAAAAATGTATAAATTTTTGTTGCAGTAATTTGCAACAAGTGGACCACTTAAAAATTTAAATAATTTATAATTTAATTTTAGTCACTGTAAATTACAATATTGTTAATGTAGGGTTTCATATATACAATCTTCCAACTTCACATCCTCAATGAGAGTATCTAGTGCCTTAAATCTTCATCTCCCAGCTGAATTATACACCTTATATATTCCCCATTTTTACTCTTTCCCCACCAGGGTAAGTTAGTTGTAGTAGAACAGATTTTAGATTCTGTTGCCTTTGACCTTTTGTTATTCTCTTACTATGATTCTTTACATAGTAATGAAATAATAATGAAAGAGATATTCTTTTATTCATTCCCCTGCTTCTGGCTGACTTCACTCAGTATAATATCCTGTAGCTCTATTGTGTAGCATAAATTGCATGATTTACCCTTTCCTCATAGTAGTATATTTTATTTTTTGTATTTCCATAGTTTTCTTATACAGTCACATGTTCTTGGGTTGTTTCAAGATTTGGCTTATTGTGAACACTTCTGCAAGGAATATAGGAGCACAAAAATTAGTTAAAAATTTAATTTAAAGTTGGGAAAAAGGAAGGGCAGAGCCTGATCTCTGCTGCATGCTTTTCAATGCAGCTGCCTTCCAAAATTTGCAGCTACCTTTGCTGAAACCAACCCTACTCAGAAGAGTCTGAGAAGCTACGTCAACATAAGTGAACTGGCCATGCCCACAAAGGGTGGAGCCAGAGGAGCCTGATTGCTCTACTTTTTTTTATGGTCTCACATATCTCCTAATTAATGAACCCAAGCACAACAAGCAGAAAACATAACATTACATGCATGACAATGGGGGAACTAAGCAGGCCAACACCATGCATGGAGAATAAAATGGCAGCTCTGATGACCCTAAAGTGACAACCACGTATTTAGACTTTCAGAAAAGGAGTTTAGAAAAGAAATATGAAGGATCTTCCTAGAACTCAAAGAAAGCATGGATCAAGCTGAACCAACTACAAATAAGAATCAAGAGGATATGAAAATAGAAATGAGAAAACTCGAAACTGAAGTAAAAGAACTGGAAAAACTTAGGCAAAATGAAACCTCACTGGAAAGCCTTTCCAACAGAATAACAGAAGCTGAGGACTGAATCAGTGAGGTGGAAGATAAGATACATAACAACTCCATGCAACAGAAAAGATTGCAAAAGAGTCTTAAAGATGATCAGACAATTGAAAAAATCCTCAAATAATGTAAACAGGCGAAAATAGAAATCTTCAATAAACTCAACAGAAACAATGTAAAAATTATTGGAGTCCCATGACCTAGGAAGAAAATTCCAATAAAAAATCAATAGTCAAAGACATCATTGCAGAGAAACTCTCAGAGCTAAAGAGTGTATGCAACCAAATCCCACAGGCCTGAAGAGAACCATCTGAAAAAAAATTCATAGAAAAGCACCCCAAGACAAATCTTAGTCACAATGACAAATCCCACAGATAGGGATAGAATACTGATAGCAAAAAGATCAAAAAATAAAAATTGCATTCAAGGGAGCATTCTTAATATTTACATCAGATCCATCACAAGAAACCCTCAAGGCCAGAAGGCAGTGATGAGATATAGTGGCAAGACTCGATGAAATTAATGTTTAGCCTAGAATACTTCTCCCACCCAGACTCACATTCAGGTTTGAAGGACGTATACACAACTTCATGAATAAACAGCAGCTCAGAAACTTTAGAGACTCAAAGCCAGCCTTAAAAGACAAACTGAAAGTTTTACTTTAAGACAAGACAGACCAACAGACACACCAAACTCCTATATAAAGATGACACTAAATCACATGACAATGGTCTCTTTCAATATTAATGGACTAAATGAACCAGTTAAGAGACACAGTAGCAAAATGAATAAAAAAGCTGACTCCAACATTTTGCTGCCTACAAAAAACACATCTGAATAGTCAGAAGAAACATTGACTCAAAATCAAAGATTGGAGGACAATCATCCAAGAAAACAACTACCTTAAAAAGTTGTAGTGATTATATTAATGTCAGATGACACAAACTTTAGACTTAAAAAAGTTATAAGGGACACAGTTGGACATTTCATAATAATCAAGGTACATGTACAACCGGAAGAAATTACTCCTAAATATATACACACCTAGCCTAGTGAGGGACCAGAAAAATATTTAATAAAATTGTTGATGGGGCCGGAGAGATAGCATGGAGGTAAGGTGTTTGCCTTTCATGCAGGAGGTCATCAGTTCGAATCCCGGTGTCCCATATGGTCCCCTGTGCCTGCCAGGAGCAATTTCTGAGTCTGGAGCCAGGAATAACCCCTGAGCACCGCCGGTTGTGACCCAAAAACCACAAATAAAATAAAATAAAATAAAATGAAATAAAATAAAATAAAATAAAATTGTTGACAATCTGAAAGAAGACATAAATAGCAACATAATAATAGTGGGAGATCTCAACCCCCCCCATCACCACTTAATAGTCAACCAGGATCAAACCTAACAAGAAAATACTAGCTTTGAAAGAAGAATTGGAAGAAAGTGGCCTCTTCTTTATAGAAAGAGGGCTCTTCACCCCAAGAAAAATGGATGCACATTCTTTTCCAGTGCACATGTGTTATTCTCCAGGATAGATCACATAGCCCATAAAACATACTGCTATAAAATCAACAAGATAGAAATTGTACAAACACCTTTTTAGATCATAATGCATTGAGATTAGAAATGAAGTACAGACACAGGGGAAAAAACCTTAACACCTGGAAATTGAACACATCACTACTGAAGAATGAGTTGGTCAGCGATGAAATAAAAAAGGAAATCAAAAGATTCCTGGAAACAAATGAGAATAAAGACACAAATTATCCAAATTTGTTGGACACAGAAAAAGCAGTAATAAGAGAAAAATGTCTAGTTTTGCAAGTACACATCATGAACAAAGAAGGGGCCTACATAAATAACTCAATGACCTAAATTATAAAATTTGAAAGTGATCAAAAAATAAACCAAAAATACATAGGCAGAAAGAAATAACAAAGCTTAGAGCAGAAATTAATAAAATGAAAATCCAAAAAATAAAAGATTAATAAAAGTAAAAGTTGGTTCTTTGTAAAAATCAAAAAGATCGATAAACTACTAGCAAAATTCATAAATAAAGGAAGAGATAAAAACAATACACCAAGTTAGAAATAAAAGGGAGAGATCACTACAGATACTGCAGAGATTCACATTGTAATCAGCGACTACTTTGAGAATTTGGAAGAAATGGATTAATTCTTGGACACTTATAATCTTCCACAGTTGTACCAGGAAAAAAAATTATAATGGTATTCAAAATTCTTCCCCCTAATCAAAGTCTAGGCCCAGAAAAATTCACTAATAAATTTTTTCAAAATGTTCAAGGGGACCTCCTACCAATACTTTTCAGGGTCTTCAAGAAAATTGAAGAAACAGAAACACTACCAAATAGTTTTAATGAAGCTAGCATTACCCTGATACCAAAACCAGACAGAGAGATGCTGCAAAAAAGAAAACTATTAATGAAAACAGATTCAAAATCCTCAACAAAGTCCTAGCAAATATAATCCAATATCTCATCAAGAAGCTCATAAACCATGGCCAAGTTGGTTTCATTTCTGAGACTCAAGGATGGATTAACATATGCAAATCTATCAACATAATACACCATAGCAATAAAATAAAAAATAAAAACCATATGATCATAACAAAAATGCAGAGAAAGCATTTTTTGATAAAGTCCAATACTTGTTCATAATAAAAACTCTCAACAAGAAAAGATGGAAGGAACTTTTCTCAGTATAGTCAAGGCCATTTACCACAAGCCAATGGCAAATATTATTCTCAATGGAGATAAGCAGAAAGCCTTTCCTCTACAATCTATTTAAGAAAAATAAAAGATAATATGGTAATATTACCCAAAGACAATAGAAATAAAGTTTAAAAAGACCAGCCTATGATATGAAGATGATCACAAAAAGTAGTGAGTACAGTTAGAGAAATAATTACTCTAACAACTATCATGATAATGGTAGTTAGTGAGAGAAATAGAATGCCTGTCTCTAATACAGAGGCTTGGAATTAGGGGGATGGGGCATTAGTGGTGGGAAGGTTGTACTGGTGGAAGTGGTGTTCTTTTTAATGACATATATGTTTCTAATCATGCATTTAAATAAAGATACTATTTTAAAAAATATTGTGAAAAAAAGTCTCCATCTTTTCTTTTTTAGCTGTGTGTGCTGTTATTAATCCATATAAAGTTAAACAACCCTTGGCCAAAGCGATGGCACAAGTAATAGGACATTTGCCTTGCACACACTAACCTAGGATGGACCTTGGTTTAATCCCCGGGAATTCCATATGGTCCCCCAAGTCAGGAACCATTTCTGAGGGCATAGCCAGGAGTAACCCCTAAGTGTCACCAGGTGTGGTCCAAACAAAACAAAACAAAATAAAACCAAAAAAATTTCAACAACCTTTGATCTATATATTTTTTGAATGTCATAGGCATTTTTATTTGTTTATTTTAAACCATTTTAACCATGATTTACAATACCTTTAGTGATACTTTTGTAGATAGAACACGGATATATCTTTATTTTATTCTTTTTATTTAAACACCATGATTACAAGGTTGTTCATAAAACAGCTTTTTTCCCCACAGATAAAGTTGTTCATGATTGGGTTACAGATATACAATACACAACAAACTTAAGAAGTGCACATTTCTTTCCACCAATGACCCAGTTTCCCTCTCACCCTCCCAGATGCCCTCTCTCTTTCCTGTTTCTAGGACATACATTTTTTTTCTCTACAATTCTTTCACTCTATTTTTTCCCTTTTAGACACTTTGATTTGCAGGACAGTGGCCCCCATTTCCTTCCCACCCACTTTTCCCCTCCTGCTTCTGGGGTAGGCATTTTACTTCTTTTTCTCTTTTCTATTTTGATACTGTGTTTTTCACTATTGTTAATAAAAGGGTGCCATGCATGCCACTTTTTCTCCTTTAAGCACCCAGTTCTTGTCCAGAATGATTATTATGTTCCAACTGTTCATTGTCATAGTAGAACTTTCTGTACTCTAACTGCATTCTCTACCTTTTTTGGAGAGTTTCCTACCATGGATTGGTCCTCCTCATCCTTATCTCTATTGTCTCTGGATATTATTACCATACTGTTTGTTATTTTTCTTATATTCATTTCCCTCTGACTCATTTCACTAAGCAATATAATCTCCATGTGCATCCATGTATTACTTCATAACTTCTTTTTCCTAATGCTGCAGAGTATTCAACTGTGTAGATATGCCATAGTTTTCTCAGCCATTAATCTGTTGTTGAGCACTTGAGTTGTTTCTAGTTTCTGGCTATTGTAAATAGTGCTGTGATGAACACAGGAATACAGAGGGCTTTTTTGTGTTGTGTTTTTGTGTTTCTAAGGTACTATATCCTTAGGAGAAGTATTGCTGGATAATATGGGAGATAATTTCCAGGTTTTTTTTTTAGGAATATCCATATTTTTTCAGAAAGGCTGAACTAGACAGCATTCACACTAGCAGTGAATGAGAGTCCTTTTCTTCCCACATAAACTCCAGCACTGATTATTCTTGTTCTTTTTTTATCTTTAATTTTTATTGTGGTCGAAGTGAATTACAATTCTCACACAATAATATTTGAGGGTCATAATGCAATGAGTGAGGGACATTCCCACCACCAGTGTTGTCCTCCTTCCATGCCTGTTACCAGCATGCATCCCACATCTCCCTTCTTTACCCCCATAATGCTAGTGCAACTGTTACCCTCTTGTACAGCTTGTTGTAGACTGGGTATAGATTTTGTCGTCATTGGCAATTGATTTGGTATTCATGTCTGGTCAGTTTTTATTTTCACTAAATGAACATTTGACTGTCTGGCTTTGGTGCCATTGGGGGAAGAAGAAAAAAAGGCAAACGAAAAGAAAAAACTAGGAGGAGTCCATCTAGTTTTTATAAATATCCATTTAGAAAAGGGGGAGAGGGCCCAGAGAGATAGAACAGCGGTGTTTGCCTTGCAAGCAGCTGATCCAGGACCTAAGGTGGTTGGTTTGAATCCCAGTGTCCTATATGGTCCCCTGTGCCTGCCAGGAGCTATTTCTGAGCAGACAGCCAGGAGTAACCCCTGAGCACTGCCGGGTGTGGCCCAAACACCAAAAAAAGAAAAAGGAGGAAAAAAGAAGAAAAAGGTAGTAAAACAAAACAAACAAAAAAACAATAAGGGAGTATCAACAAGATTACAAAAAGAATTAACACAGAATAAACCAAAAACCAAACCATCAGCTACGAGAAAAGAAAAAAAAAAGCCATTCTAGCAACTTAAAAAAAAAGGGGTTGTATTTCTTTTTCTTTTTTCTTTTTTTGCATAGGCATGATAAATATTGGGCAAATTACAGCGGGAATTCCTTTGGCCTAAGAGATACAGGGTTTCTCCACCCTTGAAGCATACTGCTATAGGAAGAACTACAGGTTCCATGCTCACTCACTTGCACACCCCAAGGTCTTTTTATGGTACCAGGAAACTTTGCACTCAGATGTGGGTGATGACATTCTGCCTCTGTAGCTGAAGATCTTGTTATTTGTGTAGGTTATAGGGTGAAGGCAAGGAGAGAGTATTTCATTATGGTTCTAGGAGTTCTCTTTCATCACTGTTGTTTTAATCAGTCTTCTGTAATTAGTGGTCTTGGTTTTTGTTCAGAACCTATGACAGAGCTTAGGAGGGTATAATCTTTCAATATAGTTTCAGAAGTTCTTTTCAGTCACAGTTGTAAAAGTTAGACCTCTGGGATTAGAGATCTTGGTTTTTATACAAATCCTAGGCTGAGGCCTAGGCTAAGAACTTCCTCATTGTTCCCTTGATAGGTTCTGTCCAGCCCATATTTGTCAAAGTCAGTCTTCTGTAGATAGCAATTCTGGTTTTTGCTTAGGGCAAAGGATGACATGTTTCCTGGTTGCATCATACCATTAGGTGCTGAGATGGGGCAGCCCTTCTTATCTCAAGTTGTTGCCATTTCTTCTTGTCAGGATGCCATGTTAAAATGGTGCAAGTTGGTGCCAGAATGGCATTCAGAGTTTCCTTCGGAGGAATTTGTTTCCTGGTGCTGTTGCTGACACCTGTGTAGGTTCCATGTCTGGGATCTGAGGTTCTGCATTGGACGGTTGCTGTCCAGTCACGTGGAGTCTAAGATAGGTCTACATGACTCATGCTTCTGGTGGGAGATGATGGGTTCTTTTAAAACAGATGGGTTCTTATCCCTAATAGATAACTTGTTTTTGTGCTTAATATTTCCCTTTATTTAGAGGATAAATTAAAGAATATGGTGACATATTATATTGCTGGTGGATTTGGGAATAAGAACGATAGTCTGCACAATCTCTGTGCCCTGGTTTTGACCTGAGTTTTTATTCCAGGTAAGACTTTTCTTGTAGGTTTTTTTAACCAGGCAGAACCAAAACAGGTGAGTTTGGAGAGAGAAAGAGAGAAATAAAAAATCATATCTAAATCTTTATATATATATTATAAAAGAAATAAATAAAAATACATTTTAAAAAAGGTTTTAAAGAAAAATACTGTTTATGAGGCTGACTTACTTTTGGGAATAAACAGAGTAGGAAGGATTTTTTATAGAAGTATTAAACACATAAAGGGAATATAGGTTTCCCCATTGAGTCTTTTGAGATGTTCTTGTGGTGGGTGGAGTCCAGGCATTTTTTCATCACACATCGTGTCTTGTTGAGTTTGTGAAATTATTGTAACCATGAGGGAGGTGTCTTAGGATTGGGGTTCTTCTGGGATTGAGTCAGTGCCATGCAACAGTCCATGATTATGAGAGTGAGAAGGGCTGTGAAGCATGAATCAGCAGGTGTGTTGATTGTAATTTCTTGCAAGGCATAGGATGTGGGGCTGGGAGGGTGTCCTTACGGTTTGGGAACTTGGTGGTGGTTTATTGGAGCAGCAGGTTGGTCCTGGTACCTACTAGGTTAATAACTGGGGGTAAAGAGGGTTAAATAAGGAAGGATAATGGGTCAGGATTTGATGATGAGAGACTAGAAAGATTTCTGAAGGACGAAGAGTTCCAGTGGTCTGAATGAACATATGCTTTGGGTCCTAACTGAAGACATAAATAAAAGGAAGTGGGTTAATTAGAATATTTTATCAAGACATTGACATAATGGGCACTGTATATGGTATCCAGCATTATTGATGGCCAAGGTTTAAAATTACGATGTTCATTCTTTTTTTTCCAAGGCCCCCTGTGGACAAAGTAGCTAAAGTGTTATTTTATACTTGGTAAAATTAAGGCATTAAAGCATATTGTTAGTAGTCACTGCAGCGGGAGACCAGACTTCCAATCATATTCTGCACCTGTTTCTGTGGAAAAATACATTAGGACATTATATTAGTAGACCTTTGTGGTTTGAGGTTGATTGCATACATGTTCACTCAAAAACTGTTGCTTCCATCGATGCTGTATTCTTTAGGTTATAATGGGTATTCGCGTCTCTGTGTTGCCACCCTTCCACTTCATTTGGACACTTCACCACAATATATGGTGGCACCTATGGTGTTTGGAGATTTTACCCTTTCGACCCTTGTATTTGTTCCTGGATTACTATATGTTAATGTGGTATATGTTCTGAATACCTCAAAGAAGTGTTATCATTCTGTATTTATCTTTCTTCTTCTAGCTTACTTTGTTTAGCATAATATTTTGGAGATCCATCCATGTTGCTGTAAAATCCATGATTGTACAATTTCTAACTGCTAGGTAGTATTACATTGTGTATAATACCACATCTTCATGACCCATTCATTCATTGTTGGGCATTGAGGTTGGTTTCTGTTCTTGGCTATTGTGCTGAATGCGATGAATAGTGGAGTGCATACATACTTTGGGATTTTTAGACACTATTTTGAATGGGATCGACTCCTTAATGTTTTTCTCCTCTACTTCATTATTTATATAGAAGAATGCTATTGTCTTTTGGGTATTGATTTTGTAGCCAGCCTCTTTGCTGTATTGGCTTATTGTTTCTAGGACTCTATTGTTTCTCTGAACTTTTTAGGGTTTTCTATGTATATCCTCATATCATCAGGTCGGTGGAAGGGTTCCCCAATTATTGTTCTTTGTGATGTGTGCCAGACTCTGTGGATATTAAAGATATTTTTATAGGAAATACATGTAATTTGAATATATTTTGTGTAAAATTATGTTTACGATTTTGATATTTCTAATATATGTTTCCATTCACTGGGGTATATTTTTATTTTCTTTAGGGGAGCCTTATAGTTTATATGTGTTTCACCTATTTTATAACTGATTCTCAGTACTTGGTTTTGGCAGGCACCACTGTGAATGGAATTGCTTTTCTATTCCTCTTTTTTTATTTTCATGTATACATACAAAAATGTCATTAACTTTTCTGTGTTGATTTTGTATCTTGACACATTATTTTTGCAAGTTCATTGTTTCTAATTTTTTGTAGTTCTTATGTTTCTCAAGTATAGTAGCATTTCTCCTGCAAACACTGAGAGTTTGACTTATTTTTCAATTAGAATATCCTTACTCTTTCTTGCATAATTGCTACTGCAAGGATTTCCAATGATACATTGAGAGTAGTGAGAGTAGGCAGCCTTGTATTGTGCCTGATATTAGACAAAAGGCTTTTAGTTTTTTATTGTTGAAATGATGACAGCTGTGAGGTAAACTGATTACACTATAATGTATAAAGTTTATTTTGACTCATTTTAATTTTTTTATTGTAAATAAGTATTGGATACTGTCAAATGCTTTCTCTGAATCTATAGATTTCCTTTCTATCTAAAGTCAGATCAGCCAACAACCACATTCAATATCCTCATATAGAATTGTCCCAGTTTCACAACTTCACCTTATCAAGCCGCCAAGCCACCAAATTTGTTACAGATCCTATGCAGCCAAATATGGATGTACAATACTTTAGAATTTTATAATAGCGTCAGCCATCTCAGATCATAGTACAACTGTTAAGAAAGTTGTATAGAAGACCACCATACTCAGTGATCTAAAACAGTTATAGAGCAGGCTCAATAAGCATCAAGCATAGACTAATAAATCTTTAGACAATGACTTTAGTAACACCACTGAGAGTTAGAACAATTATTACATATGGACTCTTATTGATCTAAGTTTTGAAAATTTCATTTGCCTTTGTGTTATACAAACAGCATGAAGTCAATTTTCTTGTGTCTGCAAGGGGGAAGGCTATGATAGTGGATGGTAAACTGGGAATATTGGTAGAAAGACTGTTACACTGATGGTGGAATTGATATTTAAACATTTAATATCTAAACAGTTATTTTGAATAACTTGTTAAATTATAGTCTAATAGTAAATTTATTAAAATACTTTCTCAACATCTATTGATAGGATATCATATCAGTATCTTTCTTAAATTAATATGGTACATTATGTTGATTAACTTGCCTATGGTAAACTGCCTAGGATAAATACAACTTAGTCATGGTACTTGATTATTTTGGTATATATTATTCTATTCAGCTTGCTTACCTATTTTTTATAATTACTTCTATATTCATGAGACATATAGACCTATAGCTTTATTTTTTAGTGGCATATATACCTACTTTTGCTGTCTGAGTAATGTTTACCTTGTAAAAACTGTTTAGTAGGGTTTCTGGAAGATCCTAAAAATTATTTCGAGTAAAAATTCTTTTTTTTTTCTTTTTTTGATAGTATCATGTAGGTTATCTTTTAATAATTTATTTATTTAAGTACTATTATTATAAACATTTTTTAAACACCTTGATTACATACATGATTGTGTTTGGGTTTCAGTCATATAAAGAACACCACCCATCACCAGTGCAACATTCCCATCACCAATGTCCTAAGTCTCCCTCCTCCCCACGCGACCCCCGCCTGTACTCTAAACAGGCTCTCAATTTTCCTCATACATTCTCATTATTAGGACAGTTCAAAATGTAGTTATTTATCTAACTAAACTCATCACTCTTTGTGGTGAGCTTCCTGAGGTGAGCTGGAACTTCCAGCTCTTTTCTCTTTTGTGCCTGAAAATTATTATTGCAAGAATGTCTTTCATTTTTCTTAAAACCCATAGATGAGTGAGACCATTCTGTGTTTTTCTCTCTCTTTAAAGGTTTTGAAAAGTTTGCTAATAAAGCTATTTTGATCTAGACCTTTATTTCAATTTCCTTGATGTGATTGGTCTGCAAAGATGCTCTGTTTCTTCTGGAAGCTTAAAATAGAGATAAGAGCTTTCCTTCCTGGGAGCCAAGTCGGGAGGTCCTGCCAGCATGGCGTTTGGCAGCCCTCCACCATGCCAAAGGCAGCTTTAACCAGGCCTAGGAAGGGGTGCGGGACATGGGTCACCCCAGCACCCCTCTACCTCCTTCCTCCGGTACTCCAGGGCTTTGCCTGGCCACATGGGTTACATGGGTCACAATAGGTTATGGCATTAGGACTTATCAGGGAAGTTTCCTTATTAAACTTGTCCATTGTGAAACCGCGCGGGGGCTAATGCCCCTGCACGGAACATTATAAGAAATATGTATCATTGTGTTTTATCTGCTTGTCATTATCTGAACGCTGTCCAGGCACTCGTTTTTTTTCCTTTACTTCCTCATTCCCATCTCTTGTTACCCCAAATTTAACGATTTTCTGTACTAAAAATTTTTGTTTTGGCCAAGGTAGATTACATCTTTCACAATAATTTTTGTGTGGAGTCTGAAGCTTCAGCAGGCAACGTGTCATGGCAAGGTTCCATGCTGTCAGCTTTTTGGCCAAGATAAGTTGAAGATGCAGCCTCGGCAGCCCCCCACAGCCTTCTCTCTCCTTCCTCCCTGTCCCCAGGGTTATTCCTGGACACCTGCTCAGGGTCCCAGCAATTGGTTTCCAGTGAGGTGCTTCCTTGTTCCTGCAAGGGGCTGGGAGGGGTCTGCTGAACTTTCAACTTCCAGCAATTAGGAAGCAAAAGCCTCTCGGGGTGTCGGAAGCTTCAGCAGGCAACAAGGGGAGGACATGACTCTATGCTCTCTTCGCTTGTCCAATCACAGACCAAAGTGGTGTCTCGAAAACACCCCCCTCCCTCTTGACTATTTCTAAAACATAAAAGGGTCACGTGTATCTCCTTTGTATATCTCAGATGTATTCCCTTTACATCTATAACTCTTGTCAAATATCCTCATATAGTGACAATTTTGCCCACTGGATTTGTTATTTGATTGTTTGATTTTCCCCCTTTGAGATCTGTTTTATAAGCAATACTGGTAGAAGAGAATCGCTATATAGATTTCATGTTTGTACCAAGTTATGGGGAATTTTGGACTTTATTCGTCGGCCCCCAGATGCACAAACGATATATTATGGCATTGCTTCTCTTTTGCATAGGCACATTAAAATGGGAAAATAATACATATGCAAACAAGTTCTTATGTAATAGAGATGGGAACACAAATTTGGTAATGTAATTAGGCCTTTTATCCTGAACATTGGCATAATGATTTGGCTCAGGCCTCAGAAGAATGGGCAACGCCCACATACACCTGAACAATGGATACCATCTATGGAAACAACCACAATTGTCTTTAACATTAGCAGGATCCAAGCCTCTACCAAGGAAGACCTACCACAGCGTTGGCATTAACATACTTCATAGAGTGCTCCCAACACCCAGACGACTCAGCAACAGTCTGCATGCAGGGCAGATCGCTCTGCATTTAATGGTATGCTGAAACTAGAGAATGCTCCACATCAGCCTGACATCGATGAAAGAAATGCATAGAATCCAGAGTCTTTAAATATAAGAATCTGATACCAACAATAGCTAAAGTGTGAAAAAGTTTCACTGGGACCTTGAGAATGACTGGAGTTGGACGAACTGGTATGCCTGGAACCCAGAGCCTGCCTTATGGCAATAAACTTCTAGGGTGAAGCATTTTTGTAATCAGGTCAAGGAATTTTTCTCTATTTTCCCTTTTTTCTGGACCTATGCAAACAATGGCAATTCCCACTATCACACCTTTACTATATTTTTTTACTCTTATCCTTTAAGGAAAAATAAATACAACTTACTGAATTTAAAAACAAATAACTATAATAGAATGCCTGTCTCGAATACAGGCAGGGGATGGGAAGGGGAGGGGGTAATGTTACACTGGTGAAGGGGGGTGTTCTGGTTATGACTGTAACCCAAATATGATCTATATTAAAAAATAGAGATAAGAGTGAGAAATTGTTAGCATAGAGTTTCTGGACTCACCTGTGGTTATAACTGATTTCTGTATTTCCTATTAGAGGTGTGTGTGCCCTCTTGTAGTAAAGGATGAAGTCAGGAGCTTCAATACAATATTGTGGTTCTTGCAAATCAAGAAAATAATTCGGGGTCTAGAGCAGAGGCACAAGCGGTAGGGTGTTTGCCTTGTACGTGCTAATCTAGGACAGAATTCCCCCGCATTCCATATGGTCCCCCAAGCCAGGAGCTATTTCTGAGCACATAGCCAGGAGTAACCCCTGAGCATCATTGGGTGTGGCCAAAAAGAAAAAAGAAAAAAAAGAATTTGATATGCAAGGATTAATAATCCATCAATTGATATCCAATTAAAGGAGCATGATTTCTCAGAATCTAAGGGCCCAGGTTTCAGAGAAAGTGAAGTAGAAAAGGAGATGGTGGTATAAAATATCAATGGAGTGTGTAGAATTTCTGACCCTTTCTCCCTCCATGATGAAGCAGTGATGAGGGGCTGAGTGATAGCGCAGCGGCAGAGCATTTGCCTTGCACATGGCTGACCCAGGATGCACCTGGTTCAATCTCTGGCATCCCATACGGTCCTCCAAACCAGGAGTGATTTCTGAGCGCAGAGCCAGGAGTAACCCCTAAGGGTCACCGGGTGTGCCCCCCCCTCTTAAAAATGAAGCAGTGTAAACTGGGAGGTTGAGTCTTTGACCTGCAATAAAAGACTTTTGGTGTAGTAAGCCAATATTTGTCCAGGATCCAAATATCTAGCTTTAAGAGAACACTGGGCAAAAGCAGAACTATGTGGCAGTGTGTGGTGGATACTCTGATTTAAAAGAGTAAACTGAGTCTTCAGTGAGTTCTTGTGGTTTTTCAGCAGTTATGAAATGGGGAAATGGGGAAAGAAGAAATGTCTTCCTGCAGTAAACCAGGTAGACCAAAAATGGCAGAGACAGACAAAGACAGTCCACTCACTCACCTGCCAGGGAAAGAAGGAAAGTCTGGCACTGTAGGACAACTTGCCTTCATAGTGTGAGGCATCCGATTAGCAGTAAGAGGTTGGAATGGTGAAGCATAATATGGTTTTATATATCTCAAATTTATATTATGTTTTTAACCTATCTTCTCAGATACTTGGAATGAAAAAAATGATGGAATACTTGTTATCTAGATTTCTTTAATAAACTATCACTGTACTAGAAGAATAGGAGGAACACTAAGTAATAAGCATTAGTAAATATTCACTGAGAAAAAAGGAATCGAGAAGAAAGTGAGTAAACAAATTAAAGTCAGATTTTAACAATTTTAATAAAAAATGAATCATTTCATGTAAAATGCCTTCAAGATATTGATCTCGGGGAGGGGGAAAAGATATTGATCTCTGTAAAAGGGTTAGGACTTGGCATAAAGTGAACTTTTATAAGAAAAGTAAGAGACTGTATTCTTTGTGCATTACAATAATTGTAATAATTTTATAGTTCTAAGTCAAAGCTAACCGCATTAACAAATTATGTATGCTGAATTAGTTACATTACTCAAGTTCTGTTCCTTTTTCTCTTCAGAATATTTGTCAGACAGATACATAAATGGAAGCAGGGCTGTACATAATTCTGACATAATACTTTGTCAAAAAGAGAAAAATTAATCAGGTTGATGAATAATCATTACCTTTCTCTATCTTATCTTACATACTCATAAGAAATGGATCAAAAATAGGTCATTATTATGAAAACAGAATCAAAATATCCTAGTAAAATATTATAGATATTAATCAGTATTTCACATAAGATATTTAACTTCTTTAATAACTAAGCACTTTTTTAAAATAGGCTCTATTTTGTCTGTCAAAAAGCCTGGAAAAAATGAAATGTAGTATTTCACTATGAAATAGAATGAATCAAAAGTGACATGAGCAAATAATCAAAGTGAAATCAAGTTCTGGATTGCTTTATTCAAATCATCAGCTTTAAAAGAACTTTTCAGAAATGACTTACTGTTATCCTGAAAGCATGCAAAAAAAAGCAAGCGGAGAGCATTATATTAAGGCAGTTTCTATAAGTTGTTTTTCTCATGAGACACAAATCAATGTTAAGCTAAAAGTTTTTTCTTATTGTACCTAAAGGGATTTGTTGGCCAAGAGATTTACTTTCAGCAGAAAACCCACTGATGTGGCAGGAATATAATCTAGTATAGTCATCAAGGCAAGTGTAGGAAGAGAACTGGTCTAAGAAATTTAAACTGCAGTACAGATGATTAAAACAAAAAAATATTATGGCAGAGACCATGGAAATTTATGAAAATACAGAGAAAAATGTTTAAATAATATAGAAAACAATGAGGTCTTAGAATTATAAAAATGTTTAATAATGGAAAAGAAAATAAACTAAATAAAACCCTAAGAAAAATGAAGATCTATATAAGAAAATTGATTAAATCACCTATAGATTTAACTGTATAGTTACATATAATTTTATGATAATTATTAAATATTGCCTTTAAAATTTAATTACTTTTTAATTATTTTTTATTTTGGTGATGTTCAGGGGTTACTCCTGGCTATGCGCTTAGAAATCATTTCTGGCTTGGGGAACCATAAGGGATGCTGGGGATTGAGCTATGGTCTGTCCTGGTTCAGCAGTGTGCAAGGCAAATACCCTATTATCCTACTGCTGTGCAATCGCTCTGGCCCTTAATTACTTTTTAAATATTTTTAAATATTTTTAATTTTTAAGAATGATTTTTAGGGTAATATATTTATGAATAAAATGTCACCTTCTTAGTAATACAAATAAAAAACCAATTTTTAATTGGAGATTATAGTCTATGAATGTAAATTAACATAAATGTATTTCTCAATTAATTTATCCAATCATTATATGTTAATTCACCAAATAGGTCTGTGTAATAAAACACATGAATGTAAATATCTGGCCTTTAATTAACTCATTAATTAGTATGTGCTGAAATGATAAAGTTTTCGACTTGAAATTTAGTCCATAGACCAGCAGCATTGGCATCACCTGAGACTTTTTAGAAATGCAGTCTTAGATTGTAGCCCAAACTTACTCAGCTAGAATTGGCTTTTTGTTGACATCCCCTGCTGAAATTTTTGCATATTAATGTTTGAAAACAGTGTTCCAAAGGTTTATCTGTGAACCATATTTTCTTTTGGGGAGTTTGCTTATTATTTTTTCTTTTCAAAGTTTTCTTATGTTTGGGATTCAATTTTTTCCTTTTATACTTTTGGGAGACATTTTTATTAGAGATATTTGGAAGAATATAAAAGTATTGCAGAACTTCATTACACAATATACCACAATGGTATTCTATCTGGAGAATAGTTAAGAAATAATAGACGCTCACTCTAGTCTTGCCTGAATATTCTGTGTTGGTGCTCGAATGTTGATTATTAGAGAAGTGTTTCAAATTATATAGATATCATTAAAACATGTTTTTGGAAACTGTTATAGAAACTTCTGTGAGACTGAACTGTTACAACACTAGGAAAATCAGGTTTCCCTGACCTTTACTATTTAAAAATAGTAGTACATATTGTACAAACTGTAATGAGCTATTGTTTCTTTCTTTAGACATTATTACCTATAAATACATGAAGAATATTTTCTCAATCTTCTCATGGCAGCAACATATTCCATTATGTGGTTAAGACATTTAATTAGTTTAGTGAAATTAAACTCTATTGATTGACATTGGCTGATTTTTCACTTTCCCATTCTATATTCTGCCTATCTATTGTACTGTGATGAACAGTGCCTCACAAATAATTTTGTACAAAGTATGTTTTCTTATACTTGAAACTATATTTATATAAAAATGCAGCTGGTTAAATGACATGACCACTGAATTTTGAGTTTTTATAAATTTGTATTTAGTATTTAATTTATAGTATGAGAGAGAGTGGTCTTTTTCCTCACAGTTAGTTCAGTAACAGTATGCTACTAAATTTTCAGAATTTTTGAGTTTTTCTAAGTGTAAAAAATATAGTAGAGTTCAGAATGTGTAACTAAGGTTAAGAACTCTCCTATGTTAATGATGCTTTATATATTCAGAAAGAGCTTTTGCTGCATAGCACATGTGTGAACTCTTACTTTGCATCAATATAAGTTTATTGTGCACCAAATATAAATAAAAAGATTAAAGGTAATTTTTAGTACATCATGACAGTTTATACTGTTACTGGACTTATGAACATTCTTAGATCTTTAATCTACATACATGTAAAAGTATTCTAAGTAAATGAGTGTTGTACTTTATCTTGTTACCAATAAATGTTAAAATTGTAAAATATTCCAAAGTCATTCTATGTTCTCACTTAATGTATTCAAGATAACAAAAATGGTCCACTATTTTTAAATATTACTCACTAAAAAAGAGAGTGCAGAAAGTTTGGGTATTCATTAAAAATAATGTACTTAATTTTATTAAGGGAAATGTAATTATTTCTGTAAATAATATGTTTATATAAAAATAAAGCAGATATATGATATATAAAACACAAAGAATATATTGAGGAGAGACTAAGTGTATAATCTTGTTTGAAAACTTTCTTAGCCAAAAAGCAAAACAACATTATAGCAACAAAAAAATTCAAGAAAGTTGCACCAGGGGTAGAGTCAAGGAGCAGAACCTGAGATCCAAGATGAACCTTAGAAAAAGATGAGCCTTGGGAAAAGCTAACTTACCTGTCTGAACAAGATGGCTAGCAACCCACCCACATAGGTCAGAAGCCATGCCCCTTGGCTTCCCTGAAGGGCTCCCTCTTCTATGGTCACAAGGTAACCTCTCACACTCATAAACTTCTCAGACATTTTCCTAGCAGTGGACAAGACTGATAGTGACATAAGAAAGAGGCACCTTGAGACTACAAAATAAATAAGTGGTAAAGCAGCAGAAAACCCCACTACATATATGGGTAAAGATTGCAATTCTGCTGACCCAATCAGTAGTAACCCTCTATATATTCTCTGTGAAATGGAATTTAGAGAGGATATGCTCAGGAAATTCAACAAGTTCAATAAAACAATGGAAAGTACTGTCAATAAAACACAGTAGACTTTTTTCCCTTTATTTTTTATTTATAATATCTTTATTTAAGCATCTTGATTACCAATATGATTGTGATTAGGTTTCAGTCATGTAAAGAACACCCCCCATCACCAGTGCAACATTCCCACCACCAATGTTCCAAATCTCCCTCCATCCCATCCACCCCATCTGTACTCTAGACAGGCTTTCCAGTTCCCTCATTCATTCACATGGTATGGTAGTTCTCAGTGTAGTTATTTCTATAACTGCACTCACCACTCTTTGTGGTGAGCTTCATGAAGTTGAGCTGGAAGTTTCAGCCCTCCTCTCATTGTCTCAGGATTGTTGCAAAAATGACTTTTATTTTTCTTAAAACCCATAGATAAGTGAACCATTCTGCATCTCTCTCTTCCTCTGACTTATTTCACTCAGCATGATAGATTCCATGTACATCCATGTATAGGAAAATTTCATGACTTCATCTCTCCTGATGGCTGCATAATATTCCATTGTGTATATGTACCACAGTTTCTTTAGCCATTCGTCTGTTGAAGGGCATCTTGGTTGTTTCCAGAGCCTGGCTATTGTGAATAGTGCTGCAATAAATATAGGTGTAAGGAAGGGATTTTTGTATTGTATTTCTGTGTTCCTAGGGTATATCCCTAGGAGTGGAATAGCTGGGTCGAATGGGAGCTCAATTTCCAGTTTTTGGAGGAATCTTCATATCGCTTTCTATAGAGGTTGGACTAGACGGCATTCCCACCAGCAGTGGATAAGAGTTCCTTTCTCTCCACATCCCAGCCAGCACTGATTTTTCTCGTTCTTTGTGATGTGTGCCAATCTCTGTGGTGAAAACACAGTAGACTTTGAGAGCAGAAATTATAAAAAAAAATCTAGAAATGTCTGAAAAGACATTCATTGGATAATAAATAAATAATTCATCGGAAGTCTTCACCAACCTTCCAATCAACAGAAAATGGAACAAAACCTCAAAAGAAATGGACAGAGAACTTTGGTATAAATACAACAGAAACAACATAAGAATGATTGGTATCCTAAAAAAGCAGTAAGAACGTCCCTATAAAAAAGCAATAAAAGACATTGCTGAGATTTTCCCAGAGTGGGAGAACACTTGTATACACACCATGGACAGACAGCTGAGAGACCCAAATAAAAACATGCTAAGGCATGTGCTAGTCACAATGAGAGACTAAAGCTCACAGGAAATAATTGCTTTGAATCTAAAAACATAATACTAAATTAAAAAATGAAAGAATCAACAAGAATTATTTTATCACCTCAAATGGGAACTAAGTTCCACTAAAAATAAACCTGATCCTATGTTTAGTGGGATGTAAATCTACCTGAAGTATTTGGAAAAGTGTCTGAGGAATTCTCAAAAATTAAAAAGATACTGGAGCTAGAGCAATAATATGTGGGTACGGTGCTTAGCCTGTATGGTTTCCCTAAGCACCACCAGTTAATATTCCTAAGTGTAGAACCATGAGTGACTTCTGAGCAGTGCAGTGAATGGTTCAAAAAACAAACAAAAAATGTACAGATGACAGAAAGATAGTACAGAGGATAATGATAATGCACTTATCTTCCAATAAACAGCCCTGTCGTTGATCCTTGGCATCACATATGTACCCTGAACACACCAGTGGTGACCTGTTACCATAGAGCAGAGCCACCGTAGGGTGTGATCTCCTAAAGCACAAATTAAAAAATATATCTACCATATAATTAATTTCACTTCTAATTACCTATCCTAAGAACACAAAAATATTAATTTAAAATGATATATTTAATATATGTTCACCACAACATTATTTATCCTAACACATCTATTAGACAATATATTTTTATTCATTCAATAACTTGGGTAGAACTTAAGGATGCTATAATGAGAAAATAAGTCAGAAAGGCAAAAATAATTACTGGGTAATCTACTTGGGATATAGAGGCAAAAACAAGAGGGCAAGTAAAACAGAAACAATATCTTGACTCCATGACTGCATAACTGCATTACTAAAGGAGTAAGAAGGGTTAAAAGAGTAAATAGGGGTCGAGTGGACTGTAGTAGATGGAGCTTGAAACTTTGAAGGCAGGATTTATGTGAAATTGTAGTCTGAAAATATATGCAGCTAATAAACAAATGACATTGAATTTAAAAATACTGATAGAACTATAGTGCTGAAATATCAATCTATATTTCTGAAATTGATATGTAATATTATAAAGAAATGTTATTTCAACCCAAGCAAAAGAAAATGAATATAAGCCAGAATGATAGCACAATGGGTAGGGCATTTGCCTTGTCAATGGCCCACCTGGGTTCAATTTCTGGCATCTCATATGGTCCCCAGAGCCTGCAAGGAGTGATTTTTGAGCACAGAGCCAGGAGTAACCCTTGAACAATGTTGGGTGTAGGCCCCCGAAAAAACAACCCAACAACAAACAATGCTGATGTTTTGATTTCAATAGTGAATTTAAATTATGCAGGCTCAACTTTTTACCTTGTTTGCTTCTTTTATATCATGAGTTCCTAATAACAGATTCAGACAAAAATAAAGTGCACATGAGGATGTGATTAAGACACCAAAGAAGCATAATGAGGATTCCAAAAATAAACAAATAAAGTAAAACCATTATAATTGTAAGAGAGAGAGAGAGAGAGAGAGAGAGAGAGAGAGAAAGAGAGAGAGAGACAGAGAGAGAGAGAGACTTGGGGAGCTCCAAAAGATGCAGAAGGTATTAAATTGAACAGAGAAAATATGCCAAAGAGAAGTCTCACTTTCAAATGCATTTTTTTCTATATATAGAGAAAGTAAGAATACTGCTATATCATATATGGCGAAAATAATTGCTTCTTCCTCAGGTGGCAAATTATAAAATCTCTGTCAGATTTTTCTGAGAAGAATCTATGAACCTTTTCTTCTAAATAGTGTGCCTTATCAAGATTTTAACCTTGCTCCACACAGTACCATATATATTATCACTTTTTAATACCACACTCTCAAAAATTTATTGAGATTTTTTTCTAGAACAAAATACCACTCTGTTTCTTGAAGAAAAGTAATGAGATCTTGCAAATTCCTTCTTCACAGACTGAATAAAGTCTCATCTCTTTGGATTTCAAGCTTATATTTTAAACGATGTCCTCAAAGTCCATTACAAAACATTCTTGGGAGTAAGGAACAGTTTAATTAATATAATTTGTTGGGAGAGTTTTCCATCACCTTGTCTTAAAGGTTATCTAACACAGATTGCTGAGTTGTACTGTAATGATGAGTACAAATTTATAACATATAAACATTGAAAGAGGCTAAAATGCTTTCTAGTTTTGAGACATGGCTACATATTAGGCTTTACCTTCCTATAGGTCCAGTCTAAGAAGTATAATTGTAGTTGAGCTAAGAAAGAGGTTCTTAGAACTGCTGGAAAATTCTAGGTGACACTAAAGGAGGCGCCAATGACTATGTTCCAGCTGCTGGGAATCTTTTAGTCCTCCACCTTACTTTCTCACAACTCAGCTACTATAAACTTTTTCATACACCTGTTTACTCAGGTGTTCCAGTCCTGGTCATACCTGTGTGTGAATGCACATATGTTTGTATTGGTCTGTTAATAATTTCAAAAATTTGAGGAATCTCACAACCTTTCGAAAACTTGGAAATGAGTCGGTCACAGATTCTGAAATTGATCAAAATCACATGTATCTAGCAAGTTTTACTTTCTCCCAGGGCATATTTCATCTATGAACCTAGTAAAATGTTCCCACATAGTAACTCATGTGTTAAATAACAGAGTAATAAGCAAAAGAGGAAATTTATTTGAAAATAAAAAATATTTTTATTTTTATTTTTGTGAGATAAATTTTAAGATTTTTAAACAATTTTCTTTCCTATTCATTTAATCCCTTTGCATTTTTATATATTTTTTTCATTAAATGTAAAGCATGAAGGTATAGAAATGTTTTCACTTAATTTGTAAAATTATCCTTTCTCTGATTTGTTGCCCAAGAGACAAAATATTTTCTTTCTTTTTCTTTCTTCCTTCCTTCCTTCCTTCCTTCCTTCCTTCCTTCCTTCCTTCCTTCCTTCCTTCCTTCCTTCCTTTCCTTCCTTCCTTCCTTCCTTTTCCTTCCTTCCTTCCTTCCTTCCTTCCTTCCTTCCTTCCTTTCCTTCCTTTCTTTCTTTCTTCTTTCTTCTTTCCTTCTTCTTTTTCTTTCTTCTTCTTTCTTTCTTTCTTTCTTCCTTTCTTTCTTTCTTTCTTTCTTTCTTTCTTTCTTTCTTTCTTTCTTTCTTTCTTTCTTTCTTTCTTTCTTTCTTTCTTCTCTTTCTTTCTTTCTTCCTTCCTTCCTTCTTTCTCTCTCTCCTTCCTTCCTTCTTTCTCTCTCCTTCCTTCCTTCTTTCTCTCCTTCCTTCCTTCCTTCCTTCCCTTCCTTCCTTCCTTCCTTCCTTCCTTCCTTCCTTCCTTCCTTCCTTCCTTCCTTCTTTCTTTCTTTCTTTCTTTCTTTCTTTCTCGCTCTCTCTCTCTTTTTTTTTATTTTTGGGTCACACCTGGCAGCACTCAGGGGTTACTTATGGCTCCATGCTTAGAAATCACTCCTGGCAGGCTTAGGGAACCATATGGGATGCTGGGATTTGAACCACCATCCTTCTGCATGCAAGGCAAACACTCTACCTCCATGCTATCTCCCTGGCCCTGAGACAAAAAATTTTCAATAATTTCTGTTCAGGAATGAGTTCAAGACTGAAATGGCATTTTGCTTTTTGTAAAATAAATAAAATAATTAATAAACGATATATAATTAACTCATAAGAATTTCACAATGATTATCATTATTATTAAAATAATAAATAAGTAGTAAATAATAAATAAAAATACTGGAAATTGCTAGCTAGAAGCTCCTATATTCTTCCTAGATACTCCTGGAAGAGGGTTAAGAAACTTGCCTAAGTATCACCAGGGTGAATCTGTGCTCTCAGTTCTTACTATTCACTTGACCACATTTTCTGGGAATGCACCATGTGAATGCCTTTGACACAGAAATTTCTATATATTCTTTCGTGTAATCTCCCAACAACCTTAGAGAATGAATCTCTTTTTCCTATTTTTACAGAAGGCAAAACCCAGGACCCAAAGAATAAAAGTTATAGCATTAAGTGGGCAGGTCTACTTCAAACGATTAAACCCAGAAACTTAAAATAAAAAACTCCTGCCTGGACTATTCCTGCTTTAAAAGAAATGTTTAAGAATATTTAAAAGATTCACTCCCCACCCCCTCACACACCTTTGAGAGCCCAAGAAGATCTGGAAGGGAGGAAGGACGGGCCAAGACTGGGCTGGAGGAGCAAGCAGGCAGTGACCTCCCTGAATTGCTGTCCTATGTTTACCAGAGACACCTCTCATTATCTCTTCCTAGCTGGTAGTCTGTGGCTTTCAAGATAGCACTTAACGAGAACATTTGAAAAATCACTTGTGGGGTGCTAATCTATAGAATGTGATGTAATTATTGCTCACTGCGGGGCTGCCCTGAGGAGTGACAAGGGCCCTTATTGAAGCGGTTTGTGAAGAGGATTTGAACGCTGTACCAGCTGCATACCCCTGGCGTCCTCCCAAGAGCTCCTGATGGGATATTCTCCATGATTTCTAAGACCACCTGGAGTTATTAGTCCCTGGAGGACCCCCATAAGACCCATTATTATCCTTTCCTTTGCTCCCCAGGTGCCTTAACTGAGATCCTCATTCATTGTGAGATTGGAAAAACATGCACGTGCAGATATTATCTTAGGTGACAATAAGATGCTATTACTACTGATCCCTAAATGTAAATGACACAGGAAAATGATTTATTAATGTCAGTATTATAGACTGATCTATGCTGTCTGCATCATTACGAACGAGAAATCTACACTCTACTTGTTTTGGCGAAACTGATCTGAATCTAGATTTCTGAGGGAGTTAAAACCCTATTTTGTTAAGTTTTTATGGTAAATACTCCATGGTTTAAAAATGTGTAATGTTTTTATTTTTGAGATTGTTTTTTTTCTTTTTTGGCTTTTGGGTCACACCCAGTAGAGCTCAGTGGTTACTCTGGCTCTGCTCACAGAAATCGCTCCTGGCAGGCTCGGAGACCATATGGGGTGTCATGAATTGAACCCCGGTCCATCTTGGGTCTGCTGTGTGTAAAGTAAATGCCCTACCACTGTGCAATCTCTTCGGCCCCTTTATTTTTGAGCTTTGAGGGAACTTCAAAGTTTGTTTCTGAAGACCTTATATTTAGTTTTAAAAGAATAGTATGGGACTGAAAGGATTTCTCAGTGGGCTGACTCCATACACTGGAAGTCCACTCCAAACACTGCTGCCCACTTAGTAGCACAGATAGAAATACTAAGAAATATATAAGTAACCCTCCAGCATCATTAGTCGTGCCTCTCCTACATTAAAATATAACAAAATCAAAACCAATTAACTAATAAAATATTTGTCATTATCAATCTTTTCTTTTTATTGTTTTGTTTTGTTTTGGGGTAACGCCTGGCAGTGCTCAGGGGTTACTCCTGGCTCTATGCTCAGAAATAGCTCCTGACAGGCTCAGGGGACCATATGGGATGCCGGGATTTGAACTTCCTTCTGCATGCAAGGCAAACGTCCTACCTCCATGCTATTCCTCTGGCCCCAGCATTCTTTTCTATATCTTTCCCAACACTGAAATGTAACAACCATTTAAAATAAATTTTCTATTAAAGTTTATATACTGTGGGGGCCTGAGCAATAAATAGTACAGTGGGTAAGGTGCTTGCCTTGATGCAGTCAACCCAGGTCCAGTCCTAGATTTGATCTCTAGTAGGCCATATGTTCCCCTGGGCAGCCTACCCAGGTTCAGTCTTAGATTTGATCCCTAGCAGACCATATGTTCACCAGAATACCTCCAGGAGCAATTTCTCAGGGCAAACCTAGGAGTGAGGCTTTTGCATGGGATATTCATGAGAGTGGCCTCAAAGCAAAACAAACCAAAAAAGTGAACTGTGACCTCCTGAACCCTACCAAGATTGATTCCAGAGTGAAGAGCCAAGAATAAGTCCTGAGCAAAGTGTGACCCGACACTTCTGTGCCACTCTCCCACACCCACTAAATTAATTGAGTTCAGGAATATATATATATATTTATGGAGAAATAAGTTTTAATTAAATAATTAATTAAACAAATTTTAAATTATTTAATTAAAATAATTAATAATTAAAATAAAATAATTAAATAATTAATTAAAATAAGTTTTATTTTAATTTATTTAATTAAAATAATTAATAATAAAATAAAATAATTAAATAATTAATTAAAATAAGTTTTAATTAAATAATTAAATTAATTAAATAATTTTTAAAATGCTTTTCATGTAGTCACACAAGTAAAATAATTGGCTAAAAGTATTATTTTTAGTTAAATTATACAAAAATATTATAATCATCTCTACATATACTTTAAATATTTTACTAACTTGAATTCATTAAGAAACAAATTGCTGTACTTAACATCAAAAGCTGACTATTTATTAACACCAGTTTTCCTTTTTCATGGAAAATATGCTTCTGAATATAACTAGTAAAACCAGAGGTCTATTACCTCATTGTCAATGTTCTTGACTGCCTTCCTTTCAGGCAGGTTTCATTTTCTATTTAGGGAAAGCCAGTATTTAGATCCTGCCTATTTGATGTCAAACTACCCAGTGTTTCTATTATTCCTCAGCTTTCGTGATATCTTAGTATCTTACCTTTTCAAAATATGTAAAGTTGAATGGAAAGTAATAAGAACTTTAACTGAAAGTAACTATTGAGTTCAAAATGGTATATATATAAATCAGAATTTCTTTTTTTTTTTTTGGGCCACACCCGTTTGACGCTCAGGGGTTACTCCTGGCTATGTGCTCAGAAATCGCCCCTGGCTTGGGGGGACCATATGGGACGCCGGGGGATCGAACCGCGGTCCTTCCTTGGCTAGTGCTTGCAAGGCAGACACTTACCTCCAGCGCCACCTACCCGGCCCCATAAATCAGAATTTCAATATAAAGTTTAATGTTTTTACACTTTATGTATTCATACTTTAATTAAAACTTGGAGAAAAAGATTATATGCTAATATAATTACTATTTATTTAAAATCTTGACAAACAAATAAAGATCAGTGGTTAAATCTTAGCAAAAATAATAAGATGACTTCTAAGTTATGTTTGATTTAAATTCTATCAATTATTTTTCTTTTAATTTAGGAACATTTAGTGATCTTTTAGGCCTGTTCTTGAATCTAAAGAAAGTAATGAAAATATTTTTTCACAAATGTCCACTGAGATAAATTATTATTGTTTTAATTATTTGATGTGATCGCTGATTCCCTAAAGTTCATCATTAACCTCTCACCTCCACCCACCCTTTTTTACTTTTGCCTGGAAACTATGGATAACCTTGAAAAAAGTCTATGGGGTTGATATAGATATCAGTTTCTAAAATAGTGAACTGCCTTAGAATTTTCAGGTCTTGGAAATGATGGCAAAGGTTTTATGAATTATCAAACTATAGTTTGTGTGGTTCTTATATAAGGAAATGTAAAAATGGAGAAATATAAAGATATAGAAACACAGATTGGATTGAAACTCTAGTAATATATATGTATATTTTATATTATATATAAATATATAAACTTAGATATTTGTATATATTTATATAGTGATCTAGTATAGGGGCAAGTTTTTTTATGTTACAGGTCTTTTTTTAGTAACCACAATCTCATTGTCCAGGAAAAGTTTATACTTTGTCTATAATTTATATGTTTGTTTTGTTTTGGAGTCATACCTCATAGATCTCAGAAAGTGGTCCTGGCTTTTTATTTTTGTTAGGAATCAATCTTCTTGCTGTGCTTGGGAACTGTATGGGATGCTGAGATTGAACTCAGATTGAGGGCCAGTTACATGCAAGGCAAGAACCTTACCCACTATACTATCACTCCAGCCCATCTATGGTTTTTAAGTATAAGAAATGAAAAGCTAAAAGTTGAATTTAAGGAGTCTCTGCGAACCTAAAGTCTATATGTTCATTATAAAACCACAGATCACTGTTTCAAAATGTGTGCTTTGATGTAACAGAAATATATTTGCAGTTTTCAACTGTCAGCCATGGTTTAAGAAACTGTTGTAAATGAAAAATTAAAACATTTCAGTTGCCCATAACTTCAAGATATTTGGATGATTGACTGAACATTTAAATAACTGACCTAATTCATTAAATATCTATGAAACACTGAGTTTTAATTGGTGTAAGGAGCATTATATAAAGGATATAAATATAACTCTCAGATCAATCATTTGTGTAAGAGATGATGCTCTAAAATTTAGAGGCCTTCATATGCTCCTCCATCCTAAAAAATTAAACACTAACATGGCATTAATAAATGTAAAGCAATAGATAATTTTAACAGTATAGTCACATTTTTTTAAATCATAGAGGCAAAGATAACAAAAAAGAAAAATCAATGTGACCGAATCACTTTTAAAAGTTTTCCTTGACAACGAATACAAAACTGAAAAAAACACCCCAAATGAGAAAAATTTGCACACAATATATTAGATAAAGGTCTAATAACCAAGAATTATTAAACATTCTCAAAGTTCAATAACAACAAAAGTTCAATAACCCCATTCACATTTAAAATTGGAAGGAGAGATGAGCAGATGCTACCAAAGAAAAGTATAAGAAATGGTTAATAATCATATAAAAAGCAAATTCAAGTTAAAACAATGAGATATCATCTAACACTCATGAGAACTGATATATGAAACTGTCTGAATATAACTAATATTGGTGGGGATGCAGCCTGAAAAGAATCTTCATTCACTGTTTGTGGAATGTCATTTGGGTTAATTTCTATGAAAAGCAATATTGAGATGTCTCAAAAAATACTAAACCTCCCCAACAACCCAATGATATCACTTCTTGGTATCTAACTCTAAACACAAAGCAATTAATTAAAAACAGATATGCACATACCTATATTAATAGCATTCAATACAATAAACAAGATTTAGAAATAATCCAAATGTCTATTTATGAATAAATAGATAAAGAAGTTGTGGTAGATAGGTGTAACTGAATACTATTCAGCTGTAAGAAAGGGCAAAATCAAGTATTTTACTACATGGGTAGAGCTGGAGGGTATCTTACTGGTTGAAGTTAGCCAGAAAGAAAACACAGATACAGAATGATCCTCTCATACGCAGGATATAAAGATGCACAATTAGCAATAAATGGCCAAAGGCAACACAAGAGATTGGCCCTTAGACATAAGTTTGGGCTGGCTGAGGCAGAGATGTGGAAAAGAGGAGTCTTTGGGACATTGGTTTTTGGTGATGGGACGCAGATGTTCTGGTTTTAGAGTGTCTGCATGAAACTATCATTTATAACATTATTATCATAGTACCTCAATGAATGTACTTATTTGTTTGAATTTTGGGCCACAACCAGTGGTGCTAGCCACATGCAAGGCTGTGTTTTGTCCATAGTACTATCTCTCTGGTACATTAAAAACAGTAAAAAAAAAAAAATTGCAGTCTTATTGTCTTTTCTTTATGTCTCCTGGATTCAGTGAAACCTTAGCATTTCCTACTCATACCTCAACTACTGTTGAGTCAAGAGTAGATGTGGTGAGGGTCGATGAAGATGAGGGCAGATGAGCTGAAGATGTAGCAGCGAACCCATCAATACTGGCAGAATTTGTGCAGTATTCGAGGATCACCGAAAAGGGCTCTTGAGAATAAATTTTAAACATTGATTCTTAACTTTAATCAGTTAAGTTAAGTTAAAAGCTTGACGTAGATCACGATGGTATAATTTATACCATGGAAATTGGCAAAGGCTATAAATCAATCTCATTTTATTCTTCTTTTCATTTATTTTCTTGTCTTTTATTTCTCTCTCTCATTCTTTCTTTTGAGAACTATTCAGTACTTAACCCACATATAATATAAAGTTGAAACTAGTCTAGGTGTTTTTCATGTGTGTTGCTTGTTACTGCTGCAGTTTCACTAGCTATTATACATTATGCTCCAGGGGATCTCTGTGGATAAGGGAAGCAATCAACCTTTGCCCCAGGTCTGACAAGTGACTGGGTTATTAATCAAGTGGCCATTTGGTCTAGCTTCCTTTGTTCAGTCCCAGGTTTATAAGTGTGGAAGTGTTAGTTCTAGATAGAACTGTAGATAACAGAAGTAATGCCCAGAGTGATTGATGACTTACAAGGTCACCATTCTAGTTAGAGGCAAAGCAAAAAAGAACAAGAATACAAACATTTTGAGTCCTCCATAGATTCAGTTATTATATAATCCTGCCATATGCTGCTTATACATTTTTGATGAATAATATAAAATTAGAGAAAAGAATATGTGATCTTAGGTTTAAAAAACAAAATTTTCAGTAAATTGTAATATAAATCACGTTATGTAATACAATGGATAGCTATTTATTAATATAGTTACAGTATGAATATGTCGACAGGCACATTTTAAAATGATTCACTATTTTTATCTGACAACACGGAATGTCTGGATTTAACTTTCAGGTGTTTCAATTAAGATGACACATCTTTCACTGCAATTTTATTGTTTTCTTTCGCATCATTTGCAAAGGCAACGGCAACATCTTTATGAAGAAACAGAAAGATAGAGGGCAGCATGGGACCAGAGTGCTAGCTGCCCTTCAGGAGAACAGAACTGCATAACTTGTATTTCAGAAGAGGTGGGGGTGGGGGGTGGGGGAGAGGAGCATCGACATACTCACATCCACTTCCCGACCTGTCTGGGAAAAAAAATACAGCAGCATCTTTTATTATATTATGGAAAATAAAGGATTCTTGGAGACAAGAGTCATTGAAGGGTAAACGCGTGCTCTGCTAGTTTCAAGTCAACGTGCATATTGAACAGAGGTGGTGTACAGAACCCAGAAAGTATTTTTAGAGGGTACAAAGAAGAGAACTTGCCTGGCAGAAGGGTAGTTTTTGCAGGCCCCTCCAACCCCAGTAATTGGATAGGGTTGGCAGCTGAAAGAGAAGCTCCTGGCTTCTGCTCTCACACAGGGGTGTGATTTAGCGTGCTGCTGAATAAACACAACAGAGGATAGGAAGGTGATAACCACCAGCCTCAGCAGAAAGAGAGCGCCTATAAATATGCCAGGGGGTCGATAGAAGTGATTTCATTTTGCCTTCCCAGGACTGCTGATGA
Organism: Suncus etruscus; assembly: GCF_024139225.1. Taxonomy (NCBI): domain Eukaryota; kingdom Metazoa; phylum Chordata; class Mammalia; order Eulipotyphla; family Soricidae; genus Suncus; species Suncus etruscus. Next base: position 32,556,195 of record NC_064857.1, on the reverse strand, counting down.
GGTCTGACGGGGCAGCTCGACTTCATTAGGGCATCACAATGGTGAAGAGAGCCTGAAGGGCAGAAAGAAAGAAAGAAAGAGCAAGCTGCAGTGGCGACAGCAGCAGGCAGTCACCTAAGCTGCAGCTCTCAGGAAGGCCTGCCTAGAAGAAAAGCAACAATAGACCGAAGATGTGTCCTGCCTCTTCCTAGGCTATTTCATTCTTCCATCCGTTCCCTGTTCCTCTCTCTTTCTCACTCTCTTTAGTTTGATCTGTCTAGGAAAAATCTTGTCTCTTGATGGCAGAGTTTTTTTGTAATAAAGGAAAGACAAGAGACCTAAATGCTGAAGCCGGGAGTTAGAGAGCTTTTAAATGTAGAAGTATTGGGACATGAACAATCCTGTTAGGTTAGAAATGAGAAAAATCCTAGGAGAGTCTGCATGCTGATGCTTCGAGGGGCAAAAAAACCTTTCTAGGGAAATCACCCATAAAACAATTCAGGAGCTGAAATGAAGCTATTTTCCTGCAACTAGTTTTCTTTTGACTTCAGGAAATCACAAATAAATTTCCCCAGGCACCTTCTAGTTTCCCCCATTGTTCATGGATTTTTCCTCTGGCACAGGCTGCTGTAGCTCTTCTCTTTTTGCTCCCAGACATCCATTTGCCCCCAGAAATTCTATTCTTTTTTTCCCCAAGGTCAGGGAACAAAATTTGCTCTTTGGTCCTGCTCCTTCAGGCTCTGTCCTTCTCTGGCTGAGTCTGACAAATAGAATGGCAGCTCCAGCCAGCCTGCCTTCAGCCATCTTAGCCACTGTTCTGAGTGCTCTTAGCCATCTCCTTGTGGACTGTCTAGAAAAAAACGGAAGAAATGAGTGATTATGAAATAAATATAGAAGTCCTACCCACTGAAGTCCTGCCTTTTCAAGCGCTTCATGTGCACAGCTATTTCATTAGTTTTTACCATTTTCAGCAAAGTGACGACTTCAAGAAAAGAGTTTAAGGCAACGCTGATCTATCTTTCAAGGGATAGCTCTGTATTTTTCAGAATCAGTGCTGAATGATTGGAAATAAGCTGTAAAGAATATTTTAAATATTTCAATTTCAGTTAAAATGCTATTTATGAATTGTGAGTGACAGAAAGGAAAATTCTAAACGTGTGCTTAGCCCAACAGTACATTTTAATCTAACTTTTCACAAATCATTTTCTTTATTTATGATTATTTAGACAAGAAAATATATGAAACCACGAAACAGGCAAAATCAAGCTGAGAATTTAAAGGAGTTCTTAAGAAAAGCAAATGAACAAGGATACTCATCAGGCAAATAATGAAAGAATCAGCATTTTCAAGAGTAGTAATGATAACTGGTAAAGGAATTTGTGTGGTACCAAATAGTGAACAGGAAACAGAAAAAAATGATAAACTTGTTTGTCTTATGAGTTTTAGAAATTACATATCCAATTCTGCAGCATTTCTTTCTTTTATGGGTTTGGACAAGATACATTTCGGTGACCAAAAAGAAGCCCAAAACAGCTACACTGAAAAAAAAAAATTCAGTGATCAGTAAAGGCAAAAATTAAGATCTTACAGCTATGACAATGATGGTTGAAAATGGTAGTTCTGAACAAGAAATGAGTGCTGAAAGAAGGTAAAGTGATACTCAGTTGGTAACAATATGGCAAACCAGTGCCTAAAAGGAAGCAGAGAAAAAAAAGGAAGGTAGGGAAAGGGAGGATGTCATAGAGGCAGGCAGTGGGGAGGCAAAGGAGAGTGCAGGAGAAAAACGGGGGACATTGGTGATGGGAATATACACTGGTGAAGGGTCAAGTGTTGGACACTGTATGAAACCAACTCTATGATGAACAATTTTGTGACAGTAGCTCATGGTGATTCCATTAAAATGTATTAAAAATGGGTTGGAACAATGACACAGTATTAGAATAGGTGTAGGATGACCCAGGATGGACCTTGATTCTATCCCTGGTAACCCATATGGTCCCCTAAGCCTGCCAGGAGCAATTGCTGAGCACAGAGCCAGGAATAACCCTAGCATCACCAGGTGTGGCCCCAAACTCCCCAAAATTAACAAAAATAATTGAAGTGTTAGAGAAAGAAGTCTGAAGAAGTTTGGCTGTGAGCAGAGAAGTGAAATCGTCAGTTGATGGCTTTGGAGCTAGTTTCATGCTTTGGTGGTTAATTAATTCCACTGTCCAGAGAGACCTAGATCTGGTTATCTTGATCTGTATGCATTTTATTAAAGATATTATGGCAACATGTCCTCTTGCTTCCAGCTCTAGTCTATTTTTGGTCAGTTTTGCTTCTAAAATCTCTAAGTTAGAACAGAATTCTGCTTACTGCATACAAACACACTCTTAAAAAACTAGTTATCTAAGGAAAAAGATGCTCTGGACTTCAATTTACTTTTAATTAGCAATTTTACTATGATATTGCTAAATGTAGTTTTCTTCATAGTTCTTATGCTTGGGTTTCATTGTTTATTGTGAATATAGATTATGAAGTGTCATCAACTTTGGAAAATGTTGGCTATTATTTCTTTAAATATCTTTTCTGTTTCTTGTTTTCTTTTCCTTTCAGAATGTCAGTCACACCTATATTAGACCTTTTCAAGGTGTTCTACAGTCCATTGCTGTTGCTCTGCTTATATTTTTTTGTCTTTTTCTTACATTACTATATTTTTTATTTCAGTTGTGGTTAATGCTGTTTTAAATTCACTAATCTTGCTCTCTCCATATTTTTAGATCTTTTAATTAGCTCCATTTAATATAGTCTCCATTTCAGTTATTTTGGTTTTCATCAATAAAAATTGGATTTGTTTTTTAAAAATTCAATTCCTCAATTTCTCTATTTTTTCCAAAAACCATGCAAACTATAGAATATAGTTGTAGTAACTGATTTCATGTCCATGTCTACAAATTCTGTTAATTCTGCAACTTTAGGCTGTTAATTTTTCTTCTTATTATAAGTTGGGCTTTCTTGTTCTGTTTTGGTTTAATTTTTGCATGCCTAGTAAACTTTGATGGAATGTAAATTTTGTCTTTTTTGGGTTCTGAATAGCTTTTTATTGCTACATAACTTTTTGAGCTTTATTCTGAAATAGCTGTATGTTACACAGACAGAGCTTGATTATTACAAGTTTTGCTTTTAAATTTTGTTAAGTAATTGTAAAACTGATTTTTTTTTATCCAAAGTCAATTTCATCCCATTACAGAAGCAAATATTTTTCTTAGAACCCAACATACTACCTGGTAACATAGACCAAAAATCAGGATTTCTACTCCAAGGGAGAAAACATGTAGTTGTCTTCTTAGCCCAGTGTGAGTTCTAGGAACTTTGCCCTCAAATCTTTTCTAACTGTTCTTTTCATGACCTAGACTAGTTTCTTCACGTACACACACTAATTAGAACTTATATATATAGGACCTTTCTGATTGGGTATTTTTCAAAAGGATTCTGAAGATACTGAGGGATATTTTCTCTTTTATTTATTTATTTTTTTTTTGTAATACATTCTTAGAGTTTAAGACTTTTTTTAAAAAATAGTTTCTCATCTTAAACTCCTCAATGCAGGGAGACTGGGTTCTGTATGAATACATTTTACATCTTTACATAACCTGAAATTGGCCACTATAGATACAACATTATTATTTTCCAATTTCTAGAATCATTGTCCCTTTATATCTCATATCTTTAAAAACTGTTCTTTAATTTTTTAGTTGTTTGGAGAGAGAGAGAGAGAGAGAGAGAGAGAGAGAGAGAGATAGAGAGAGAGAGCTTTTTGGCCAATATCCTAAATATTTACTTTTCTTAAAAATTGATTACTAATTCATAATACTAGACTCATTTTATGTTTAGATATATTTTATATAAATTTATTAATATTGCAACTATTGCATCTAACACCTAATTTCTAATAGAGCTCACCACTACCAAATGGATCAATTTCTATCACTTCCTAGGCCCTTTCTTTCTGGTAAGGACTATTTTATTCTGAGAACCTCAGCATTCCTTTTGTTGTGTTTTATTATTTGCCTTCTTTATTTTTTGCTTACCTTTTTATTTTTTAATTGACATATCTAGTTTTTTTTTAACTTTCTTACTAGTTCACTTACCATAACCAACTGGAAGTTGCATCTCCATTGTTCCCAAAGGCATAATTTCACTTTTCTCAAATTGAATAGTGGACCTGAGAGATAAATAGTAAAGCAAATAAGGTGCTTGGCTTGCAACATCTGTTGTTTTGAGTTTTTATTTTAATATAGATAGTATTCTGATAAGTTTGAGACAATATATTTTTGTAGATTTTATTTGTGCTTCCTTTCCAATAATGTGATATTAAACATCTTTTTGCAGGTGCTATTAACCATATGTTTTTTACATTGACTATAATGTGGATTAAAAAATGTCTTGTCAATTTTTGGTAATATATTGTTTTGTTTTTAATCTATTGATATGTGAGATTTTAATAATAATAAAAATATTAAAACTTGTTTGATGTATAACATGAAAATTTTATCTCAACCACTAGATTGCATTTTAATTAATTAATTGATTAATTTAAAAACTGTGGTTACCAATTTGTTCATGATTAAGTTTTCAACATACAATTATACCACCCTTCACCAGTGCACATTTCCCACCACCTATGTGCCCAGTTTTCCTCTATCATTCCCCTACCTGCCTTTAAGGCAGGCATTTTATAGCTCTTTCTCTTCCTTTTCCCCTCATAAACACTGGGGTTTGCACTAATGTTAATAAAAGATACATTGCAGAACACTTGATCTCATTTCACCACCCAGTTCTTGTCCAGAGTGATTAGTTTCAACTACCATTCTCATAGTGGTCCCTTGACTAGCCTAATTGCACCAATTCACTTTTGTGGCAAGTTTCCTATCATGGACCGGATTGTATTTTTCTTTTTGTGATTGATATTTATTTTTAAATTTTATTTTAATTTTTCTGTCGTTTTTTGTTTGTTTGTTTTTGGGCCACACCCAGCGGTACTCAGGGCTTACTACTGGCTCTACATTCAGAAATCATTCCTGACTTGGGGGACCATATGAGATGTTAGTTAGGGATTGAACCTAGGTCTGACCTAGGTCAGCTGTATGCAAGGCAAATGCCTTACTGCTGTGCCTACACTCCAGACCCTGTGATTATTATTTTCATTGTATATAAAATTCTCAGTTTGGTATAGGCTTATTTGTTTATTACATTTTAATCTTTAAGATAACCTTTGGGGGGGGCTTGGGCCACACCCAGACATATTCAGGGTTCTCTTAGCTCAGTGCTCAGAACTCATGCCTTGCAGGGTCTGGAGACCACATGGAATGCTGATGATAGAACCCAGGTCCATCTCTTGCAAGACAAACGTCCATCCTGCTGTGCTATTGCTCTGTCCCCTAAGGTAACATTTAAAATTTTTATTTATATGTAGAATTAAATGTGTAAAGCTGATATGTTTAAAATATTTGTACAATTTATTACTATTTTTACTTTTATTTATTTTTAATATTATTTTTTGAGTCACAGCTTGCTGTGCTTATGGCTTACTCCTGACTTTGTGCTCAGGAATCACTCCAGCATGGAGGATTATTCTGTGGTACCAAGGATTCAATCTAGTCAGCCATACATAAGTGTCTATAATATGTAAGTGCTATAATGTCTATCTGACCCTATATAGCCACTTCTCTTTAAACATTTATATAAAATAAGAATAAAAATTAAGTAAGATTAAATAAGAATAAATTCCCAACTGTTTAACAATTAACATTAAATTAATATAAATATTATATATTTTATATATATTATATATAATATATATATTATATATAATATAAATTAATATAAGCTGTGTTTGCTTTGTGCCAACCATTGGAAAGGTACTAAACAGAGCAAGCCAACAATGTTCTGTTTGTTGACCAAAGTGCAAACTCTGTCATGTTCCCAAGATTCTAGCTTTGCTCAGGAGAGAAATATCTTTGCCTGATATTAAGACTGAAAGACTTTTGATTTTATAAGTTCACACTTGGTGGTGATTATGGGCTGCTTTTGTGTCTGTGCTTAGGGATTAATCTTCATGGTGCTCAGGAGACCATGTGGTGCCAGAAACATAAAACAGTTTCTCTGTATGCATGTCCATTGAGGTTTTTTTCCCCCCTAGATTTAAATTCATCATGTGACTCATCATAAAAATAAACATATGCTATCATTGTTTTATTTTGTCCCTGTAGCTTTTTAGGTCACAATAATTTGACTATAATCAATAGCTTGGCTATAACTATTTTATTTTTTATTTTTCCAGGATTTTATACTTTTACTCTGTGGGTCTTTTTTAGTGCTGCTCTTGCTTCTATCAGTAAATTGATTTCCTTAGCAAGGCCTGATTTAACGATTCCTGGAGTACTCAGAATGACACTATAGCTTTCTTATCATTGGGTGACAATCATTTGCTTGCCTTCCTTCTAAGTTGCAAACTCTTTAAAGCGGAATATGATAACTAGTTTCAATGCCGAAAGCAAATTCCAAGACCTAATTCTCAAAGATTTCTTTGTTTTGTTTTGGGGCCACACCCCAGTGGTGCTCAGGGGTGACTCCTGACTTTATGCTCTAAAATTACTCGTGGTAGGCTCGGTGTACCATATGCAATGCCAGTGATCCAACCCTGGTTGGTCACATGCAAGGCAAAGGCCCTACCTGCTGTATTATCACTCCAGCCCACAAACGTTTTTTTTCAACATTTGTTCATAGTATAATAAAAAAACACAATTTAGATGAGGCATAGAGAAATTCAGCAACTTACTTAACTGATTGTTTAGCCAAAGATCATACATATGCAGTATGAGATACTCTATTACTTCAAGATTTTAATAAGTTCTTCATTTATGACTTCCCATTATAACTTCTAATACTAATTTTATTACAGTACTAATAAAATATGCTTTGCATGAATGGTTATGCTCTTCTCTCCAAATTCATATCATGAAGTTTAATTTACACTCTCCCCAAATTCAGATGATGAAGTCTAAATTATCAATGATGAGGTTATTTTGAAGTTGAGTCTGCCAGAAGTAATTATGTCATGTAGGTAGATCTTCAGTGAATGTGGTCAGAACTTTTATAAAAAGAGACATGAGAAACAATCTATTTCTTTCCATCATATGAGGACACAATGAGAATATGATGGTCTACAAATCAGCAAGAGTACTCTCAGATACTGGATATTGGGTGTTCAAATGCTGGATTGTTGAAAAGAAAAGTCTGTTGTCTAATCTATCTAGTCTATAGTATTTCATTTTGTAAACCCACACTAAGGCCATACTAATATTTTGTTATTTTAGTAATAATAATGATATTATTAATTGCAAGTTCCCAAAAAGTAATGCCTTTCTCACAATAATTTATTCTTTCTAATACGTCTAATCTTAGAAACCATGACACTAGTTATACAGAAGACATTAAATTAAATTTATAATAATTTTAAACCTTACAGTCTTATGTCTTGACTTTTTCTTTCAATTTGTCATATGTGTATTCTTAAGTTATCTGCTATGATAATAATTCTTCTGATGAGGAATTTAGGGATCATGCTATCTGTATGACTAAATTATTTTGCATAATGCTTAAAGAAAATGCTGTGGATGACAGAAAATTAGCTGTTTAACCTTAAAATAGAGATTAAAGTTTTGATTTTTTTTTGTGAAGGGAGCTAAGTATTTTTCTCCCCATATAAGTAAAAGTTGTATAATGAAAAAATAAACATAAAACTTCTTCCAGGATGTGTAATTGTTTCCACTCTATTTTGTGAAAAAAAAAATTTGAGATTTTCTTTACTAGGATATTAGCCTTACCTTGGAATGCCATTCAATAAGCTGGATTCTTTCCTTTATTCTCTTAATAAAGTTATAATAATGAGACTGGTTTTTTATAATTTAAAAAGCAACAAGCCCAAATATGCTATATGCCAAGGGTAGTGAGGTAATAAGACACAATGCCTGATCTCAAGAAGAAGGAGGAAAAATTACTGCATCATTTATAAGGCAGCTTAATTTATCTCCTTTAATTTGTTGTTAGTTGGTCTTTAAATTTTGCTTTTGGGCCACATTGGCAGTAATCAAGATCTCTCTAAACTTAGTTCTTGGGAGTTTCTGTCCATAATGTACAGAATTAAAAAATACTCAGTAGCAATTAAATCTAGGATTTCTTTACGAAAAACATGTATTCAAGTCCATTGAGTTATCTCTTTGATTTTCACTTACTGTTTTATATTCAGTACCAATAGCAGCATCAAATCTAAGGCACAGATTTTAATGAAAATACTTCAAAGGTTGTGTAATATCTTCTGAATTTGAGAGCTGAGCAGAATTTTGTCAAAGAATGAAGGAAGACATTTCAGTGTTAAGGTTGAGAGCAAGTAGATATACTAAGGGAGAAGTTATGTAAACAAAACAGGAGAGGGCATAGACCTGACTGACTAAAGAAAGTGCCAAGAACAAGATTAAGGTTGAAGATTTATATGAGCAAATCAAATCAGTAACTTGCTGCAGGTATGTACAATGAAGTCATGGAAAATTAGTGAACACTGGGGATCTGTTATAAAGGATAAAGAACAGTTTCACCTGTAAGCTCCCTTATACTTTATCTGTTTCCTCTATCCAGAACACAAGCATTCTAGGAAGAATTTGTCTTTTGGTGCATGTTTGATTCTTTAATACCTAGGGGAGTTGCTGGAACATTCCATTTATGGTTGAATTATTCAGATTTTGCAAATGTCATCTTAAGGATGATAGAATTATTTAGATACTGCCTACTTTGGATGATCTCTGTTCCAGTCAGGAGGCCTTCAGTGTCAAACTTTTCTCTGCTCTTGTCCATTTTGCATATTGCAAGTGTTTTACAGCAAGCTTTTTGAAATTCCTGATCAGCATAAGAAGGTGAAATGTCTAAAGAGGAAAAAAGATATAATTAGACTTTTACACAATTCTAATAATTCATAAATATTGAATGTCTAACTCAAGCTCTGACCATCACTTTATATTGATTCTTCTTGGTTTTTTTTTTTTTTTTTTTTGGTTTTTGGGTCCCACCCATTTGACGCTTAAGGGTTACTCCTGGCTATGAGCTCAGAAATTGCTCCTGGCTTGGGGGGGACCATCTGGGACACAGGGGGAACAAGCCATGGTCCGTCCTATGCTAGCACTTGCAAGGCAGACACCTTACCTCTAGCGCCACCTTCCCGGCCCCTATATTGATTATTCTTAATAAATAATACAAATATAAAATAATTTTTATAACAATAAACTGTAACTTTTGTTTTGTAACCATACATGATGGTGCTCTGTACTCAGGGATCACTCCTCTTATTGCTCAGGGGACAATATTGTATGTATGTGGTACTGAGGATTGAAGTTCAGATAGTTGCATGAAAGGTAAATACTTTGTCCCATGTACTCTCTTTGAATCTGCACAACTGTCATTTTTTTTTGTTTGTTTGTTTTTTGGGCCACACCCGGCGGTGTTCAGTGGTTACTCCTGGCTGTCTGCTCAGAATTAGCTCCTGGCAGGCATGGGGGACCATATGGGACACCAGGATTCAAACCAACCACCTTTGGTCCTGGATCGGCTGCTTGCAAGGCAAACGCCACTGTGCTATCTCTCCGGGCCCACAACTGTCATTTTTATTGACAGCTTTAGAATCATAAAAACTAATCCTCAAAGATGTTTTAAGCTTAAAAAGCTCCCAATTATTATGCTAGGAAATAATTTTCTGGTTTTTAGTCATAACTAAAGAGTCTGATTAGGATTGAACTTAGGTATAAGAGTGTAATGATCCAGAAGCCAGTAAAAAACATAATAAATAGTGAGGTTCTTTTTCTTATGATATTCCTATTTTTCTACTTCAGCCTGTATCCACCCAGTTGCTTCCTAGAAACACATAATTATAGCACATCTTAATGCATAGTCCCATAGTAGGAGTCGGTTGTCTGATGTTCTAAATTCATCATCTGAAAGGGGTGTTTCGATAATAATTCTGAGTTTAGGATTGGAGCAGAAGTATAGGAGGTGAGGTGCTTCCCTTTTATATAGTCAACTCTGACTTTATCTCTGCTACTACAAGGTCTGCTGAGCATCTCTGAGAATGACCCCTGACTCAGGAACAAAAACAAGCACTGCTGGATGTGACCCAAATTCCCTTCACCCCTTCCCAATTCTGAGTTTAAAGTCGTTAATTACCAATCAGCCAACTGAATCAAGCTCATACCTTGGCATTAAAAAACAAGCAACTTTTGATGCCACTTTGAGTTCTCAGGTGTGAGCCTAAAATGTTGTTGCTATTTGTGTTCTGAGCTGAGAACAGGTCAGATCACAAACACAAAAGACGCAGTAAAGTTAAGCTGGCATTTAGCAAAAACCTTCATAGAAATATCACGCCCAGTTCCATAAGACACTCAATGTTTGGTTTCTGAACCTATTAATATATAATGAGGATACGATGTAATTAATATCGTTTGTTTTGATTTTCTGCTAAATCCGCTTTAGTCATAAGAATGCAAGGTAATTATTCAGAAAGCCTTTTCAACAAATGTCAGTTTTCATTGATTAAAAATCAAGTCAGTGCTTCATTTGAAATGATATTTACAAGCATGCTTTAAGCCGAAATGAATAATTATCAGGTTATTGAGCTGCAAGTTATCTGACAGAATTGTCTTCTTTTTCATTTTCTACTAAGACTTGATCACAAATAATAATAGAGGACAAACGAGAGGATGTTAAGAAGAAAGGCCCTGCTTTTTGTCTGAAGGATTTACTTTTCTTTAGGCATTCTTGAAGTCACAATTCCTTCTCTCAGTTGCTTTTAGAATCTTCCAAAACAAATTTGGGATGGTGATGGAAGAATCATGTTCTGTTCATTGCCTGAGAGAGCTATAAAACTGTTTCTTATACAGTGATCTACAGTTCCTCTATTTCCTGAGGTCCTCCAGCTAGTGATAGTTGTGCTGAGCTTATTTGGGCATTTGCATAAAACAATGAGAAAATAGCCTATCATCTGTTATTTAGAGTCAAGATGAAGGTATTGTGAATTCATTAGCCATTTGCTATTTTGGTGACTAAAGATTGTGCACAGGAACAGTCCAACACTTTAGGCTACTGTAAATTCAATTTTACACACAAACATGTATGTATTCAGAAAGTCTCAAATTATGCACAAATAGAAAATACATTTTAAAAAGTATTTCTTGGGCTAGAGCAATAGTACAAAAGTAGGGCAGTTGCCTTAAATGCAGCCAACAGAAACCCAAGTAACCCCTAAGCAAATTTTTGGCACCAAAACCCAAAAATAAACAAAGAAAATTTAAAAATTAAAAAATTAAAAAATTTAAAAATTTAAAAAAAAATATTTCTTGTGCCACTTTTATTTGAATTTTAACAAAAGAAATACAATATATGAATGCATACTCTCTTTACATGCTCTTTACTTTGTCATTTTCCATTATGGCACTCTTTAAATATTGAAACACCACAATAATATAATCCAAAGTCGTGACCATATGGATTTTATATTCCAAAAATCATGAAGTATGTAATATGTCAGAGGTGGTAATACAATGAAGATAAATCAATAAGTGGAGAAGAGGAACCAGATTGGGAAAGAATTTTAGTTTGCACAGACATCTTCAGAAAAGATCCACAGTAAAGGTGAGTGTTGAGCAAATTCTTGCAGTATGTGAGAAAATGAACCCAACAGGAAACTATGGGCAAAAACTTTCTAGCCTCAACAACAGAATGTATAAAATTTCCAATACGCTGGTGGTTGGCTGTGGAAGCAGTAAAAGGTCCTTTTGGTTGTCACAAGGTAAAAAAGGTAAATAATAGAAGAGGATATCTAATTAAGCAACTTTGTGTGAACAGAACTGGTACTTGGGGTCAGAGTACAATGGTAAGGCACTTGCCTTACATCACACTAGGCTTCTATTCCTGGTACTTTACATCCCATATGGTGGCAGAGCCAGAGTAAGCCCTGAGAAATGCTGGGTTAACTTCTAACAAACCAAAACAAAAACCAAATAAACAACTTCCAAAATAATCCTAACAAAACAAGATAATTCTACTTTTTATATGTGTTAACTACTGCTGTCATAAAAGATAAAAAAATTTTATACACTCTGTTGGGACATTTTTTACTAAGAATTTCTTTTTTTTAAATATATTTTATTTTATTTAAACACCTTCATTACATACATGATTGTGTTTGGGTTTCAGTCATGTACAGAACACCACCCATTACCAGAGCAACATTCCCATCATCAATGTCCCAAATCTCCCTCCTCCCCACCCAGCCCCAGCCTGTATTCTAGACAGGCTTTCCATTTCCCTCATGCATTCTCATTATTTGGACAGTTAAGAATGTAGTTATTTCTCTAAATAAACTCATCACTCTTTGTGGTGAGCTTCATGAGGTGAGCTGTAACTTCCAGCTCTTTTTTCTTTTGTGTCTAAAAATTATTATTGCAAGCATGTCTTTCATTTTCCTTAAAACCAATAGATGAGTGAGATCATTCTGCATTTCTCTCTCTCTCTCTGACTTATTTCACTCAGCATAATAGATTCTGCGTACATCCATTATAGGAAAATTTCATGACTTCATCTCTCCTGACAGCTGCATAATATTCCATTGTGTATATGTACCACAGTTTCTTTAGCCATTCGTCTGTTGAAGGGCATCTTGGTTGTTTCCAGAGTCTTGCTATGGTAAATAGTGCTGCAATGAATATAGGTGTAAGGAAGGGATTTTTGTATTGTATTTTTGTATTCCTAGGGTATATTCCTAGGAGTGGTATAGCTGAATTGTATGGGAGCTCGATTTCCAGTTTTTGGAGGAATCTCCATATCGCTTTCCATAAAGGTTGAACTAGGCAGCATTCCCACAAGCAGTGTATAAGAGTTCATTTCTCTCCACATCCCCGCCAACACTGTTTATTCTCATTCTTTGTGATGTGTGCCATTCTCTGTGGTGTGAGGTGGTACCTCATAGTTGTTTTGATTTGCATCTCCCTGATGATCAGTGATGTGGAGCATTTTTTCATGTGTCTTTTGGCCATTTGTATTTCTTCTTTGTCAAAGTGTCTGTCCATTTCTTCTCCCCATTTTGTTGATGGGATTAGATTTCTTTTCTTGTAAAGTTCTGTCAGTGCCTTGTATATTTTGGAGATTAGCTCCTTTTCAAATGGGTATTGGGTGAATAGTTTCTCCCACTCAGTGGGTGGCTCTTGTATCCTGGCTGCTATTTCCTTTGAGGAGCAGAAGCTTCTCAGTTTATATCCCCATCTGTTAATCTCTGCTTTCACTTGCTTGGAGAGTGCAGTTTCCTCCTTGAATATGGCTGGAGTCTCAGTGTCCTGGCGTGTTTTGCCTATGTGTTGTTCTATATATCTTATGGTTTCAGGTTTGATATCGAGGTCTTTAATCCATTTGGATTTTACCTTTGTACATGATGTTAGCTGGGGTCTAAGTTCAATTTTTTGCAAGTGTCTAGCCAGTTGTGCCAACAACACTTGTTGAAGAGGCTTTCTTTGCTCTATTTAGGATTTCTTGCTCTTTTAGCAAAAATTAGGTGATTGTATGTCTGGGGAACATTCTCTGATATTCAAGCCTATTCCACTGATCTGAGGGCCTGTCCTTATTCCAATACCATGCTGTTTTGATAACTATTGCTTTGTAGTACAGATTAAAGTTGGGGAAAGTATTTCCTCCCATATTCTTTTTCCCAATGATAGCTTTAGCTATTCTAGGGTGTTTATTGTTCCAAATAAATTTCAAAAGTGCCTGATCCACTTTTTTTAATAATGGCATGGGTTTCTTTAGAGGGATCACATTAAATGTACAATGCCTTGGGGAGTATTGCCATTTTGATGATGTTAATCCTGCCAATCCATGAGCAGGGTATGTGTTTCCATTTACGCATATCCTCTCTTATTTTTTGGAGCAGAGTTTTATAGTTTTCTTTGTATAGGTCCTTCACATTTTTAGTCAAGTTGATTCCAAGATATTTGAGTTGTGTGGCACTATTGTGAAGGGGGTTATTTTCTTAATGTCTATTTATTCCTTATTACTATTGGTGTATTGATTTTTGTGTATTAATTTTGTAGCCTGCCACCTTGCTATATGAATCTAATGTTTCTAGAAGCTTTTTGGTAGAGTCTTTAGGGTTTTGTAAGTAGAGTATCATGTCATCTGCATACAGTGAGAACTTGTCTTCCTCCTTTTCTATCTGGATTCCCTTGATATCTTTTTCTTGCCTAATCGCTATAGCAAGTACTTCCAGTGCTATGTTGAATAGGAGTGGTGAGAGAGGACAGCCTTGTCTTGTGCCAGAATTTAGAGGGAAGGCTTTTAGTTTTTCCCCATTGAGGATAATATTTGCCACTGGCTTGTGTTAGATGGCCTTAACTATATTGAGAAAGGTTCCTTTCATTCTCATCTTGCTGTGCATTTTGATCAAGAATGGGTGTTGGACCTTATCAAATGCTTTCTCTTCATCTATTGATATGATCATGTGATTTATATTTTTCTTGTTTTTGATGTTGTATATGATGTTGATAGACTTATGGACGTTAAACCATCCTTGCATTCCTGGGATGAAACCTACTTGAAGGTAGTGGATGATCTTCTTAATGAGGCATTGAATCCTATTTGCCAGAATTTTGTTGAGTATCTTTGCATTTGCATTCATCAGGGATATTGGTCTGTAATTTTCTTTTTTGATAGCATCTCTGTCTGGTTTGGTATCAAGGTGATGTTGGCTTCATAAAAGCTATTCGGAAGTATTTCCGTTTTTTTGATTTTATAAAAGAATCTTGCCAGGATTGGTAGTAGTTCCTCTTGGAAAGTTTGAAAGAATTCATTAGTGAATCTATCTGGCCTGGGCTTTTGTTTTTGGGCAGACTTTTGATTACTGTTTTAATTTCCTCAGTAGTGATGGGGGTGTTTAGATATGCTATATCCTCTTCATTCAACTGTGAAAGATTATAAGAGTCCAAGAATTTATCCATTTCTTCCAGGTTCTCATTGTTAGTGGCATAGAGTTTTTCAAAGTAGTTTCTGATTACCCTTTGAATCTCTGCTATTTCAGTAGTGATCTCTCCTTTTTCATTCCTAATATGAGTTATCAAATTTCTCTCTCTCTCTTTCTTTGTTAGGTTTGCCAGTGTTTTATCAATCTTGTTTATTTTTTTGAAGAATCAACTTCTACTTTTGTTAATCTTTTGGATTGTTTTTTGGGTTTCCACTTCGTTGATTTTTGCTATCAGCTTTGTTATTTTCTTCTGTCTCCCTATTTTTGAATCCTTTTGTTGATCACTTTCTAGTTCTATGAGCTGTATCATTAAGTTACTCAGGTAAGCCCCTTCTTCCTTCCTGATGTGTGCTTGCAAAACTATAAATTTTCCTCTCAGTACTGCTTTTTGCTGTGTCCCATAGGTTCTGATAGTTTGTGTCTTTATTATCATTTGTTTCCAGGAAAGTTTTGATTTCCTCTTTGATTTTATCTCAGACCCACTGGTTATAAAGTATGAAGCTGTTTAACTTCCAGGTGTTAAAGTTTTTCTTCTGTGTCCCTTTAGAATTCACATATAATTTCAGAGCCTTGTGGTCAGCGAAGGTAGCCTGCAAGATTTCTATCCTCTTGATATTATGGAGGTATGTTTTATGTGCTAGCATGTAGTCTATCCTGGAGAATGTCCCATGTACATTGGAGAAGAATGTGTATCCAGGTTTCTGGGGATGGAGTGTCCTATATATATATCCACTAGGCCTCTTTCTTCCATTTCTCTTCTCAGGTCTAGTATATTCTTGTTGGTTTTCAGTCTGGTTGACCTATCCAGTGTTGACAAAGCCGTGTTGAGATCCCCCACAATTGTTGTGTTGTTATTGATACTATTTTTCAGATTTGTCAACAATTGTATTAAATATTTTTCTGGACCCTCTTTCAGTGCATATATGTTTAGGATAGAGATTTCTTCCTGCTCTACATACCACTTGATTAATATAAAATGTCCATCTTTGTCCCTTACAACCTTCCTGTGTATAAAGTTTGCATTATCTGATATTAGTATGGCCACTCCAGCTTTTTTATGGGTGTTGTTTGCTTGAATAATTTTTCTCCAGCCTTTTATTTTGAGTCTATGTTTGTTCTGGCTATTCAGGTGCGTTTCTTGTAGGCAGCAGAAGGTTGGATTGAGGTTTTTTTTTGACCCATTTATCCACTCTCTGTCTCTTAACTGGTGCATTTAGTCCATTGACATTGAGAGAAAGAATTGTTTTGGGATTTAATGCCATCTTTATATCGAAATTTGGTGTGTCTTTTGGTCAGTCTTGTCTTAAATTAGGTCTTTCAGTTTTTCTCTTAAGACTGGTTTTGAGTCTGTAAAGTTTCTGAGCTGTTTTTTGTCTGTGAAACCATGTTCTTCAGTCAAACTGGAAAGTGAGTTTTGCTGGGTACAGTATTCCAGGTGAAGCATTCATTTCATTGAGTTTTGTCACTATGTCCCATGACTGCTTTCTGACCTTTAGTGTTTCTGGTGACAGGTCTGCTGTAAATCTCAAGGATTCTTCCTTGAATGTAATTTTCCTTTTTGATCTTGCTGTTTTCAGAATTCTGTCTCTATCTGTGGGATTCGTCATTGTGACTCGGATGTGTCTTGGGGTATTTTTTCTGGGGTCTCTTTTGGTTGGCAATCTTCGGGCATGCAGGATTTGATCGCATAAATTCTTTAGCTCTGGAAGTTTCTCTTTAATGATGTTCTTGACCATTGATTCTTCCTGGGAATTTTCTTCCTGGGTCTCTGGGACTCCAATGATTCTTAAGTTGTTTCTGTTGATCTTATCATAGACTTCTATTTTCATCTGTTCCCATTCTTTGACTAATTTTTCCATTGTCTGTTCATTTGCTTTTAATTTTTTTCCGAATCTCTCCCGCTGTATGGAGTTGTTATTTATCTCATCTTCCACAGCACCAATTCTATTCTCAGCTTCTGTTAGCCTGGTGTAGAGATTATCTATTTTGTCATTCAATTCGTTTACTGAGTTTTTCAGGCCTTTTATTTGACCTGTTATTTCAGTTTGGAGTTTTGTGATTTTTGTCTTCATATTTTCTTGGTCCTTATTAGTGTTCTGTTCAATTCTATCCATAGTTTCTTTGAGTTCTTTGAGCATCTTTCATATTGCTTGTCTAAACTCCTTATCTGAGAGATTGATTAGTTAGTTGGTCATTTTCTGGTAATCAGAATTGTCATCTTCATTGTCTATGTCTGATGCTGGCCTGCATTGTTTCCCCATTGTCACACTTGTATTGTGGGTTTTTCTATGTGTTGTGGTGGTATTCATTGGCTAAATGATGTATGTGGACATGCTCCTCTGGCTCCTCCCTTTATGGGTGGGTTGACTTGCATCCAAGGAAGGGGTGTCCTCCGTGGATGAAGCCTCACACAGAATCAAATCTTAGGCCCGAGCATGCAGCAGAGAAGACAGTCTGGGGAGAAATGCTGGGCTTCAGTAATCCAGCACAGTTCTTAGTGTGATTTTTTCTTCTTGTTGCAATGGTGTTCTTTCCTTAGAAATAGTGCATGGCGTAGTGAAGCGAAGCAGCCGTGCTCTGCTGGAGCCTCTTTTAGCCCCACTCCCAAGAGGTTTAGGCAACAGGACAGGAAACCAAAAGATAAAATTTATGGAAAATGTAATCTGGTCATAAACTCATGCCCTTCACTGTGAACCTTTCTCAGAGAAACCCATGAACTAAACCACCTCAGAATAATCACTGTAATATAAATAGACCTCTCTGCAACTTTGACTTTAAGGTATGTCTATTTTAACATCTCTGGAATGTCAAAAATCTACATGCCCCCCACCCCACCTCCTTACATGACTTTTCTAAAATAGAGAACAAAAAATGGCTGAAAAATGTCAAAGATGAGAAAAATGGCCATTTATTTGAAAAATAAAAAAGGTGATGTATGAGGTTATGGTGATAAATTTTAAGTTGCAATTCTGGGATTTTTTTTCTAAATTGTAATACTTTGATAATTGCCTTAATACAAAAATGGGTTGACACAAAAACTTCAAAACACTTAAGAATCAATATCATCAAAATGACTGTTTTACTTAAACTATTATATAGATTCAATGCAATCTCTATTCAAATTCAGAAATTCTTCAAGGACTTAGAACTATCAATTATAAAATTTGTGTGAAGTCATAAAAGACCTAGATAATCAAATCATATTAAAAAACAAAGAACTGGGAGACATCTCATTAACTACCTTGAAACTACTAAAAACCATAGAGATCAAATCAGCATGGTTTTGGAATAAGGACAGACTTTCATGGGTCACAATAAAATATTCAGTGATAAATCAACAAGTATATTATCAACTGACCTTTGACAAAGAAGCCATGAACTTGAAATGGAATAGAAATAGTCTCTTAAACAAATGATATTGAACAATTGGATAACCAGGTATAAGAAAGTAAATATTAATCCATATATCATACCTTACACAAAAGTTAATTCAAAGTGGATCAAAGAACTTGAGGTTAGACCCAAATCCATAAGTTCACTGAGGAAAATTTTGACAAAACACTCCAAGCCTTAGACCTCAAAGAAGTCTTTGATGATGGGATGCCACTGGCAAGATCTATAGCATCACCTAAATAAATGTGATTACTGCAAACTAAAAAGTTTCTGTATGGCAAAAGGAACACAGGCTAAAACTAAAAGATGACTAACTGATTGGGAGAAAATTTTTTCACTCAACACATCAGATAAAGGTTTGATATCTAGGATATACAATGTACTCACAAAGGTTAATTCCAGAAAACCTAAAACCTCATCAAAAATAAAAAGAGGAAATGAACAGATACTTCTCTGGAATACCAAGAGATGGCTAACAGACACATAAAATAAAATGCTCACATCACTTATCATTAGGAAAATCCAAGTTAAGGCAACCTTGAGATATCTTATACCAGTGAGAATGTCACATATCAAAAATACTGGTAATAACTTCTGTTGGTGGTGATGTGAGAAAGGAACTCTCATCTACTGCTGGTAGGAATGATGCCTGGTCCAACTTCTATAGAAAACAGTATTAAGTGTTCCCAGTAAACCCAAAATTGAACTGCCAGGAGAACCAGTAATCCTTTTTGGTCTCTCTCCCCAGGATATAAAAAATTCATCCCAAAGTACATATGTACACCATGATTTATTGCAGCACTTAATACAATAGCCAAGGATTGGGATCAACTTAGATGTCCAACAACAGCAAACTGGATCAGGAAGATGTGGTATATATATATATATATATATATATATATATATCAATGGACTACTATATAGCTGTCAAAAACAATTCTATCATGCAATTTGCAGCAGTTTGCAGCAATTTGCAGATGGACTTGGATGATATTATGTTAAATAAAATAAACCAAAAAGATAAATGCAGAATAACATCAATTATATGTGGTATTTAGAATAACTGCATGAAGAAATGCAATGGTCTAAATGAGAGTTGTCTTGAATACCCTTGATCCCAGAATATAACTAAGCGAAGGAAAGAAAATGAGAGGAGGAGAAACGTAAATATGAAACACTAATATGAAAGACAGGGGCCAAATGGTCTCAGGTACATTGCTAGTGTTACAAAAGGATAGTACTAAATAGTCAAGCCAAAGGCAACAACAGTGGAATCAAGTGACCCAAACTTTAACAGTCTAAACTTAAGATAGGCCTGTTATACAGGCAGGCTAGGGAGCATATGGGGTGGTATGGGATTCACTTGGGGAATATTGGTGGAAGGACTTGGAGGCTGGAGGTGGGTTTGGCCCTAATTCATTGTATTATCTGAAACCCAACTATGAAGGACTTTGTATCATAGTGGTTTTAGTAAAATAAAATTAGGTTGAGATTTTTAATACCATTTTATTACTGTCAATACTTAGAATATTCTTTGTCTTCTTTGTTTTTTCTTAGATACTCAAATCTTGCAAACAAATAAAGTTTGTTTTAGTTTAGTTTGGGTGAATGACAAACCATGATGAAGGTAAAACTTAAAAACATTTGTATATATATATTAAATTGAAATATTTTTGTGTATATTTAAGTATACATGTATATATACATTTATGTGTACATATGTTGGTCAAACACTGTTCTAAGGCCTTGAAAATCACTTTGTTCTATTCTGAGGATTCTCAATAAAGTAATCAGAACAATCATCATCACCCTACCCTTAACCAATCACATCTATGTGACTCCTACCTAAAATATTATTATGAATGATTTGTAATTCACTTTGGTCAAAATAAAAATTACTTTTAAAAAATGAAGCAAATATAAATAAATAATAATAAAGAAAGAAAGATTTTAATAAATAAAGAAAAATAGAGGGAATTGCATTATAAGAAAGGTTGGATGTATAAAGAAGTCAAGATCAAAATTAACATAAACAAACTGTGGCTCAGAGGATATACAATTCCAAGAGTTTTTTTATTTTTACAGTATTTTTAACATTTTTATTTTTTAACTTTATTTATTTATTAATTGATTGGTTTTTTGTCCACACTCTGCAGTGTTCAGATGTTACTCCTGGTGTTGCACTCAGAAATTGCCCCTGGCAGGTTGAGGACCACATGGGATGCCTGGAATTGAATTGGGTCCCTCCTGGGTAGGCCGCATGCAAGGCAAAAACCCCCCTGCTGTGATATCTCTCTGGCCCCCCCTATTTTAATGTTTTAAAATGACTAAAGCCTTACCGGTGCCAGAATACTATTTTCTTAGGTTAAACATTTTGGTTTTCCAGAAATTCACATCTTGAAAATATCTAAAGATCTAGCCAGTAAGTGATAAAAAGAGTTTGCAATTAAAGTGAATGAAAACTGGAAATGTGAAGACCTTTTGTAATTCTATGGCATCAGAAAATTAAATTTCTGCAATAACAAATTATGATATAATGAGGTCACATTAGTCGGATAAGAGGCCCAGATGCCTCAATGATTTAATCTCTCTCATCACATAGTCTTGCATTGAATTTTAATGAGTATTTTGATTGATAATGTATTTAGTTCAAAATAGGTCTTTGAAGGCAGCTGTAAAAGTATTAACATTTTAAAAGATGCTATGATAGAAATTCATTTCATTAAGTAGGTGATAAGAAAAAAATTACTGTCTAAATTTGCTTATGTCATACCTACTGTTATGACCCATTTACCCCTCCTGACTTAAGTGAAGGTATAAACAATTCTTTGAATATTTTAGGAATTATTTTTTTTATTTAAGGAAAACTCAAGTGACATAATAAAATATGTATATTTTATTAAATTCATAAAAGGAGAATTTCAAGTAAACACTGAGTATAAATAGCTTTTCTCTTCAGGTATTGGTAAAATTGTAATACTTTAATTCTGATACATGCAACTAATATTTTCTAATACCAACATAAAGTAATCCTTAAATTATGTCATTATATTTTAATGAATAAATTGAAATAGTAATAATAAACAGGGAAAGTAATTCATCTTATTTAAATTCAACTATTAAAAATACTCTTTCAGGGGCTGTAGTGGTGGTGCAGTGGTAGGGCATTGGCCTTGAACTTGTCTTACCGAGGAAGGACCACGGTTCAATCCCCAAGTGTCCCATATGGTCCCCCAAGCCAGGAGCAATTTCTGAGCACATAGCCAGGTGTAACCCCTGAGTTTCACCAGGTGTGACCCCAAAATAAAAAAATTAAATAAAATTACTCTGTCAACATTTACTAATATTACTAATAATACTAGTATTATGAATTAGATATTTCATAAGATTTTTTTTTACCTGGTCTTTGAACTACATACTGTCCTTCTGCTTCAATGAGTGAGGAACAAGTCTAATTCCTCATCCATATGATAATTCTTTTTATATTTTGCAAAAGTTTTTTCCTATCATCAATTCCATAAGCTAAATACTATGATTTAAATAGCTATTATTCTTTGAGTTTCACGACTTCCTGAATAAGATCTGTAGAACATCCTTACATTTTAGAAAAGTACCAACTAAAATGTGATTTTCAGAAGCAAGCACTGATTCTTTATTCTGAATTTATAACCCATTCTATTGAGTAAATTGTTATGCATATGATACGTTATGCAATATATATTGTTTATATAAAATTATAAATATATATATTTGTTTAGTAGATGAGAAAATAGACTACATTAAATTATTTGAAAATAAAATTATCAATTTCTTTGGATTACAAATACCTTGAAAATTTACTATGAAACTAATAAAATTAATGCAAGAGCTCTCTTGCACGGTTAATCCTCACAAGATTGATACATTTTAAAGAGTAAGACTTTATTATCCCTTACCACTTTAAATTAATCTTTGTTTTCCATGTTTGAAATAACTTAGCTCTTTTTGGAATAAAGAAGAAGTTGATTTGGGGTTATATTTAGTTTGGATTCAGTACAATAATTATGTAGTTTATAGGCATTTTGTGGATAGTTTTGCAATTGGCCATGTTTATGTATAGTTATTACAAGCTGGCCAACTATAGATAAGTTCCAGAAATCTTTTTTATCCTGGGTCTAATCACCCTCATTAAAAAAGCAGACTTGGGCTCAAAATTAGACAATATGACTATTTCCTATAGGTTCTAGATTCAGAAGAAAGTCTGAATATTTTTTTCAATCACCTATGTACAATTTCAGCAAGTGATAACTTTATTCTTAGAGACAATTAAAATAGAAATACATATATTCCAGCGTATTAGACAACCAGGCGTATAAGACGACCCCCTAATTTTACAGTTAAAACATAGGTTTAGGCTATATTCTCTGTATAAGACAGAACATTCCTGTGCTGCAACTGTATCTTCCACAGTGAGCCAATCACAACAAGCAAAGGTTCAAAGGTTATACTGTCATAGACTTCCTCTTTGACTCTGGCCAATCTGAGCAGGCTTTTGACAGTGTAGATTCCCGTCCAGAACATTGTCTAATTTGCACGCATCAAAAGCCTGCTTGGATTGGCTGAGTTAGAGAGGCAATCGTGTAGCTTGGCAGTGATTGGTGCAGGATCGAGTTGGAAAATTTGTTTTGTGGCAATATTCAAACAATTTTCGTTTAGCGGCATATTGAAACAATTTTCGGGATATACTCGGCGTATAAGACGACCCCCGATTTTTGGTTTACTTTCTTTTGTTTCAGAAGTTGTCTTATACTCTGGAAAATACAGTAGTCTCTTATATATGTATTTGATAATATGACTTATATGATACACTTTCCAAAATTAAAATCAGACTTTTTGTGATTTAATAATATAAATATGTCTCAATAGTTAAACAATGAGTCAGTATCTTTCCTTTTCTTTTTTGGGGGGTATATGAAAGAACACACTTTATAATGTTCATTTGTTACTCTTTTTTTCTTTTTTTTTTTGGTTTTTGGGCCACATCTGGTGACTTTCATGGCTTACTCCTGGCTATGCACTCAGAAATCGCTCCTGGTTCAGGGAAACATATGGGCATCGGGGGTAGAACTCCGTTCTGGTTCAGACAGGTTCAAGGCAAACACCCTACTGCTGTGTTATAGCTCCGTCTGCGCGCTCATTTATTACTCTTGACTCTCTACTTAGGAATTACTTCTTTTGTTTGTTTGTTTGTTTGTTTTTGTTTTGGGGCCACACCCGGCGATGCTCAGGGATTACTCCTGGCTGTCTGCTCAGAAATAGCTCCTGGCAGGCATGGGGGACCATATGGGACACCGGGATTCGAACCAACCACCTTTGGTCCTGGATCGGCTGCTTGCAAGGCAAACGCCGCTGCGCTATCTCTCCGGACCCAGGAATTACTTCTTGTGGAATCTGAAAACTATATAGGATGCTGGTGATGGAATCCAGGTCAGTACATGCAAGACAACAGCTTTACCACTGTCCCATTGCTTATTGTTCTGGTATCGTTTTTTTCTTATATAAAGAAATTATTTCTTATATAAAATTAATATTAATTTATATTTTATTAATTACATATATTTTATTAATAAAATAATACAAATTATATTTACATAAAATAATTTGAGATATATTTTCCCAAATTAACTGTACAAAAAGTTATATATTAATATTATGATATCAAGAGAAAATTTCTATATTATGAATGATATAAAACAAATTTTAATCAGCAAAGTTAATAAAAATATAGGATAATAAAATATAGGATAATTACACTATTTAGAAAAATACTAAAAGCTTGTTGTCATAGTAAATTTAGCTTCTTATGTTCACCCAATATCCATCAGATAAGGGGCTAATATCCAAAATATACATGGCACTGACAGTACTTTACAAGAAAAAAACACCTAATCCCATCAAAAATGGGGAAAAGAAATGAACAGACACTTTGATAAAAAAGAAATACAAATGGCCAAAAGGTATATGAAAAAATGCTCCTCATTACTAATCATCAGGGAGATGAAAATCAAAACAACAATGAGATACCATCTCACACCACAGTGATTGGCACACATCACAAAGAATGAGAACAATCAGTGCTGGTGGGAATGTGGAGAGAAAGGAACTCTTATCCACTGCTGGTGGGAATGCCATCTAGTCCAACCTCTATGGAAAGCGATATGGAGATTCCTCCAAGAACTGGAAATTGAGCTCCCATTCGACCTAGCTATTCCACTCCTAGGGATATACCCTAAGAACACAAGAATACAATACAAAACCCGCTTCCTCACACCTATATTTATTGCAGCAATATTCACAATAGCCAGGCTCTGGAAACAACCAAGGTGCCCTTCAACAGACGAATGGCTAAAGAAAATGTGGTACATATACACAATGGAATATTATGCAGCTGTCAGGAGAGATGAAGTCATGAAATTTTCCTGTACATAGATGTACATGGAATCTATCATGCTGAGTGAAATATGTCAGAGGGAGAGAGATAGATGCAGAATAGTCTCACTCATCTATGGGTTTTAAGAAAAATAACAGTCACTTTTGCAAAAATTCTCAGAGACAATGAGAGGAGGGCTGGAATTTCCAGCTCACTTCATGAAGATCACCACAAAGAGTGGTGAGTGCAGTTATAGAAATAACTACACCGAGAACTACCATAACCATGTGAATAAATGAGGAAACTGGAAAGTCTGTCTAGAGTACAGGTGGGGGTGGAGTGAGATGGAGGGAGATTTGGAACATTGGTGGTGGGAATCTTGCACTGGTGAAGGGGGGGTGTTCTTTACATGACTGAAACCTAATCACAATCATATTTGTACTCAAGATGTTTAAATAAAGATATTAAAAAAAGATATTGGTGATGGGAAGGTTGCACCGTGAAAGGGGGCTTTCTTGTTATGACGGAAACCCAACTACAATTATGTTTGTAATCACGGTGTTTAAATAAAGAAATAAAAAAAAGATGCAATTACAGAGTATACATGTCAGACATGGCAAAACAAATCATCCTAAGAAAATTACATCACAAATGTATTAGATAATAAATTAATAAAAATATGTTCTTTATTTCTGGATGTTGTGATATTAGTGACACATATAATTTCTTTTCAGTATGTATGAGTATTTATTACTATTCAATTAACTGTAAGTAATTACATTATGTTTTGTAACTGCATTTTGTCTCTTTTATGATATATATTTTTTTGGATCATAGCCAGTACGTGCTCAGATTTACTCCTTGTTCTGTGCTCACTGCTCATTGTGCTCAGCGTCATATGTGGTGCCAGGATCAAACTGTTATCAGCTCCCTGCAAGGCAAGTCCTTTAACCCTAGTTCTGTCCCTCTAGTTCTGTAACTGCTCATTTTAGTTTGTACTTCTGTCATTTCCTTATATTTCAACCCTCAAAAGTCTAGATTCACTTTTTTATGCAGTGATCCCATTAAAATGGACTATCTGTCACTCAAAATCAAAGAGAGATACATCCAGAGTTCAAAACTCTGAAATATCCAACCCCACCCTTCTCTCTGCAAGTGATCCCTGAGGGCAAAACTAAAACAAGACAAAATCAAATAATCAGATACTTTTTACTTTTTTTTTTTTACAAACTATCTTCTAAATTACAAATCAGAAGAGAACTACTTTAGAATTATACAGTACACAGTATTTACTAAGAACCATTATCAAAATGTACTTTGTTTCTGATTGAAACCCAACTACAATCATGCTTGTAATTATGGTGCTTAAATAAAAATTTCATAAAAAACAAATAACAATAACAACAACAAAAACCAAAATGCACTTAGTCCTGTTTCCCCACTTAGTATCCAGCATTATTTGTATAATTGTTAGCCTTCCTTTCTGAAGAAACACAAATCTTAGAGTCAGGAACTCTCTGAGGTAAAGGGCAATTGAACCTGGGGACCAAAATACTTAATACAGTCTTCCAGTGACACACCCATGCTCAGAGTTTCAGAAAGAAAATGAGAAAGTTATCCTGTTGGACAGATGTATCACAGGGATATTGAAATTGAGTTAAATTAGTAATAGTCCTAGCAGAGAGTTATCATCTGATGATTTTGCTTGTATTATTTTGGGGTCTTACTAGCTATGCTTTGAACTCAAAGATTATGCCTGGCAGGATTTGGAACATCACATATAATTTGAGAGCCTTACCTGCTGATTTATTTCCCCTGCCCCAATCATCTTAGTGATTTCCTTTTCTTTCTTCCTTTTTTTTTCCTTGGTTTTTGTGTCACACACAGCAGTGTTCAGGGTTTACTCCTGGCTTTGAGTTCAGAAATCACTCCTGGCAGGCTCAGGGGACTATCTGGGACACCGGGATTTGAACCACCATCCTTCTGCATGCAAGGCAAACATCTTACCTCCATGCTATCTCTCTGCCCCTCAGTGATTTTCAACTTTATTTGAGAAGGCTCAGTCAGTAGGGTGAAAGTTTACAGATAAGAACCAAACTCCCAAAAGCAAAATTATACAAGAATAAAACATCAAGTTTGGGGGAGTTGTATGACAAAGAAAGCATCTTCAATCCTTGAACACGATACTACAAAAGTCCTAATTTCTAACAGAGTCAGAAAGTGTGAATATTTCATTGTTCTAAGTGACTTGAGTTCTGCCAACAGAACAAAGGAATTGAATATGTAGTAGGGTTTGAGAAGACATGTGAACCATGAGTGTGATGGTGATCGAATATAATGTAATATAAGTGCAGTTTTCCTTGAAGACAGAAACTATTGGTTGAATTAGAATCTTCCTTAAAATATGTTGTGCCTGTGGCAGGAAATTGGTCCTGGAGCAAAACCCTATTTATAGGTTGCTGGACTTACATAAGGGATTTTCTGCAGAGCTCTGTTCTTGTGATGACTTCGTCTCATTTTTTAAAGTCAAACTAATATCAAGGTCAAGGTCAAACTGATATCCATTAGGAAGTGTTGCCTCTACTCTGTAATTATTTTTTTGTTTGTATTTGGGCCACACCCTGTGAAGCTCAGGGGTTACTCCTGGCTTTGCGTTCAGAAATCGCTCCTGGCTTAGGGGAACCCATGGGACCCGGGGGTGGGGGGGTGGGGGAAATCAAACTGCGGTCCGTCCTAGGTCAGCCGCGTGCAAGGCAAATGCATTACCACTGCATCACCACTCAGGTCCCTCTATAATTTTAAAGTTTATTAAGGAATAATTTATATTGTCTAAACGTTTGGATGCATTTTTTAAAACTATGCTCAGGGCTATTCAGGGGTGACTCTCGACTCTTCAGTCAGGGACTACTCCTGCAGGCCTCATGAGGGCATTTGAGATGCTAAAGATCAAACACAGGTCCCACAAATGCCAAGCGAATGCCCTACATCTGTATTATTCCGCTGGCCCCGAATGTTTGGAAAAATTTCTCCTTAGACTTTGATTTGTGGAAAGCTTATTGTTTTTTTTTAAAGTACTCATTCAATCATGTTATTTATCATGACCTGTATAGATTTTCTGTTATTAGTTTCAGTAATTGCATCTTCCTAGGATTATTTGTATTCCCTCTTTTTTTCATACTCTCTCTCACTCTCTCTTCTTTGTGACTTTTGGGGCCACACATGGCAGTACTCAGGAAATTCTACTGGCTCTGTGCTCACTCCTGTCTCATTGGTCCTGTCTCTTGGTGGGGCTCAAGGAACAATATGAGGAAAATGTCTTCAAACTGTAGTCAGTTGAATGTGGTGTGTTATCTCTTGGCCACAGGATTATTTGTATTTCCTCTAGAATATCTATTTTTTTGCAAATATGTGTTCATGCTCACTGTTATAATATTGTTTTTCTGTAGTTGCAAATTTCTACTTTACAGCATTCATGTCTAATTTCTTTCTGTTTTTCTCTATTTCTCATTGAATCTAGCAAGATTCACCAATTTTATTAATCTTTCCAAAAACTTTTAACCTTTCCTTTTGTACATTTTTTATCAAGTTACATTTTTACTGATTATTTTTATCCTTCAGTTAACTTCTGCTAGTGTTTGTTCCTCATTTTTTGCTCTTTATATGTAAGTATATATTATTTATTGAGACTTGTTTATTGATTTCTATCGATATTGCTATAAATTCTTCTTACTGCTTTTTTGATTGATAACTTCTAATGCTTTGTTTGTTCATTTAATTTATCAGTTAATTCTTTTCATTGATCAAATAGTTACTCAGAGAAATGTTGTTAGTTTTCACTAAAGGTTAAAACTAAGTTATTTATTTGAGATATTTAATAAACTAGACATTGAAAGTTATACATTTCCTTGTAACTACTACTATACTTACCTGCATTCTACAAGTTGTTTTCTGTTCTAATTTATTTCAAAGCACACTATAATATTATTTTAATTTTACTCATTTGACTAAGACTGTCATATTTAACTTTTACATGTTTGTTTATTTCCAAAATTTCTTACTTTTTGACTTTTAATTCAGTATTATTATGTTCAGAAACATATTTTATATGTTTTAAGTACTTTGAAATTTATTTAGACTTGTGTATTAACCTAAAGCATTATATATCCTAGATTATATTCCTGGTGAATTAAAGCAGAATGTGTCCTCTAATATTACTGGTTAGAATATTTTATATATTTATTGTATTATTTATCTATTATTTTATAGGTATATATTAATTCAATCGGGATTGTGTTTCTACAGCTTTATATATTTCTTAATTTTTTAAATGTTGTTCTCATTATTGTCACTGGAATAATCAACTCTATTTTCATTGTTGAAATGTCTGTTTACCCCTTCAATTCAGTCAAATGTATATACATTATAATTGCAATATTTTTTTTTCTTTTTTGTGCCACACCGGGCGGTGCTCGGAGGTTACTCCTGGCTGTCTGCTCAGAAATAGCTCCTGGCAGGCACGGGGGACCATATGGGACACCGGGATTCAAACCAACCACCTTTGGTCCTGGATCGGCTGCTTGCAAGGCAAACGCTGCTGTGCTATCTCTCCGGGCCCTAATTGCAATATCTTATACTGAATCACATCCAGCAGCATTCACGGTTTATTCCTGACTCTGAACTTGGACATCACTGTGGCAATGCTCAGGGACCATCTGGAGTGGTCAGTTTTGTGTAAGAAAAGTATCCATGGAATTATAACTCCAGCCAACTTGTTTATATATGTTGTATATGTTGTATATATGTTGCTTTGGGGGCCACACTTAGTGATGTGTCAAAGCTTATTTCTAGCTCTATTCCTAGGAATCACAGCTGGTGGGCTTGGGTAACCATGTTAGGTGCCACATATCAAACCTGGGTTGGCTGCATACAAGGCAAGTACCCTATTTATTATAGTATTACTCTAGATCCTTTCATTTTCTTCATATATTGGCTTTTATTTTTACCATTATTTAGCATTCCTCTTTGTACAAAGACATTTTTGTCATACATTAACTTTAACCAATTTCAGTGTCGTATAACCAATCCAACTCTGTTTATTGGTTGAGTGAAAATGCTTTGCTATGCTTTAATTTTAATTTCAATTTATTTAAAGCTTTTAACTAAAGTTAATCTTTGTTGTCATTGTTGTTGTTGTCTATTTGTTTTGATTTGGGGGTCATACTTGGTATTATTTAGGAGTTACTTCTGGCCCTATACTCAGGAATTATTTCTGGCTGTGTTTAAGAGAATGGGAACAATATTGGATGTAGGTGATTGAACCCAGTTCAGCCACATACAAGATTAACTTCCTACTCATTGTACTATTTCTCCAGGAAATCAGTTTTTAAAAGCTAGTGTGTCATTGAGTTTTATTTCATTTCACTAAATTTTGATGTTTGAGAAGGAGTCACAAGTAGTAACTTGGTGACAATTGGACAAATTGGACAAATGGACAAATTGGACAAATGCCCAATGCCTGGACCAGAGGTTGTTTGGGTGCAGCAGTACTGAGGGTTATTATAATTACAGTAGTAGTGTTCGAGGGCCTCTCGGCCTCCATCTAATGTTATCTTGGATTGAATTCATATTTTTGTACATATAACACATGTATTGTGTTTATAAGAGAACATAGAGCAAAACTGTAGAGAGATCCTTGAGATTATAAGAACCAGATGTGGGAATGATGAGGAAAATCTGTATCACATGAGAGATCATTTTCCATCCCCTCTTGGGTTAAAAGCTTAATAAGTTCTCTCCAAAGTCCAGATATTCACATTTTTAAGAGTTTAAAGTCATTAAAATATAACAAGCATACTCTTATCCTAGTGTGTTAAAATATGAAGACATTTCAATAGAAAATGTAGGAACCTGACATACTGGTTTTCACTTTTTCCTCATTTATATATTTGACGATTTAGAAATTATATTTTAGAAGTGCATACTCCCTTAACTTTATTTCCAAACATTTCTGAAAACTGAGATATATTATGTAGGAGAAATTCCATTCAAATATTCATATAGGACACTTGTGGAAACTTTGTTTATGATATTTATTTAAGTAGCTTAGTTTTGTTGGACACTACACTGACAATGTTTTACATTCTGAATATTTTGGAGATCCAATTTTAAGGGTACAGTCCCAGGACTATGATTTAATATATGGTGAAGGTCTCTAAATTAGTTATCTCAACTTGATTTGCTTCTTTTTTGTTTGTTTGTTTGTTTTTGTTTGTTTGTTTGTTTCAGGCCACACCAGTTTGATGCTCAGAAGTTACTCCTGGCTAAAAGCTCAGAAATTGCCCCTGGCTTGGGGGGACCATATGGGACGCCCGGGGATTGAATCTCGGTCGGGATCTTTCCTTGGCTAGTGCTCGCAAGGCAGATACCTTACCTCTAGCGCCACCTCGCTGGCCCCTGATTTGCTTCTTAGAATGAGTCTTTACAGTGCTCAGGACTTGTTTTTTTCCCATAGGCTTCTCTGATTACATATATTAAAAAGGCAGAAAACACCTATTGCTAGTATGGATGTAGTAAAAAGTAAACCATTCATTTTTAGTTGATTATATACTGATTAAACTTTATCTAAAACAGAATGGACTATGTTAAAAATTAAAAATAAAAACTATCATTTGATTCTGCTATTCAAAAAGGTACAATCTTAACTTTGTTCATTATGGCATTATTTACAATTGTTAATATCTAAAACAGCCTAAGCCCTTAAGAACAAATGAATAAAAAATGGAAAGGTATATAACATACAATGTAACACCATTCTGCTATACAGAAAAATTAAACTTTGTTTTACTTCAACCAGATCAAAAGTAGAGTGCCATACAACCAGAAAAAAAAGTAAAGCATGCCATATTAAGCAAAGTGCTTTAGAAGGAGAAAAACAAATGCAGGATGATTTTATTCTTATGTGATACATAAAGGAAACAAAGAACAAATTACAGGATTTTAAAAGTTGTTTAAATGTGCAGTGGAATACTACTTGCCTATAAGGAAAGATGAAATCCTACAATTTGCTGTTACATGGATGGATCTAGAGTATCCTGCTGATTGAAGTAAGTCAAAAGGAGAGGGACAAATATAGCATGACTTCTCTCTTTTGTGACATTTAAGAAACATAGAAGGAGGATAGCAAATGGCCAAAGAAAACAGATCCTGAGAATTGTTTTACAGAATTGAGCATACCCTGGTGGGGGATGTGTGGTGGTAGTTTGAGGGTTGGGGACATGCTGGTGGAAGTGGTAGAACACTGTCTGTATGAAGCTCCAACACTAGCAGTGTTGCAATAATGGTGCATAAAATGAAAAAAAAAAAACAAAAACAAAAACTAGCAACAAAGGAATAAATGTGTAATGGTAAACCAACTCAGGATAGAATTGATGTTTCACTGTGAAGTGGAGAGTGGCTGAATTGGAAGAGGCTTAGGGACAGTGGTGGAGATATATTGACACTTTGAAGATGGGTATGTAGGTAGTAATATTTTAATCCAAAAACAATTAAAAAATATATATATAGAGAGAGATAAGAACTATATGCCCTAGAGACAGGGGAAAGGGCACCAGGGAGGGTGAGAGAAAAAACTGGGGACATTGGTGGTAAGTGAATGTGCACTGGTGAAGGTTGTGGTACATTGTATGGCTGCATCTCAATCATAAACAACTTTATCTCTGGAAAAAATAGTAAGTATATTATGAACAATCTTGTAACCATAGTGTTTAAATTAAAACACACTCATACACACACTTATAAACCAAAAATAAGCATTCATGTTCTTACAAACCATTGTTCTTGCAATAAAAAAAAGTCCCCCTTCCACCTTTGGGTACTATTTGGGTTTCTACCAAAATCTGTGCAACTGTAATTGCAATTTCTTAGATCCCAAATAAGTTTGTCTTTAAACAAATAAATAAAAGAAACTTTGCTAGTAATTTAGTGCCATTTTTCTTTTAGTGTTTGAATTTCAGAATCCTAACTGAAAAACTTCTAACTAGAAAACAAAACAAAATAAAAACAAAAACAAAAAAACTGTAGAACCTGAGAATTCGGGCAGGGAATTTGGTCTAGAAAGGAAAGAATGTAAGGAACTTGAGGTCAAAAGGTAATAATAGAGAACTTGATGTGATCCATTTTAAAGAAAACAAAAAGACTGAACCGTTTATTACAAAGAATAAATGGGAAGAAACCAAATTTACTATAAGAATTATACAAGTGAATGCCCTATTATTATTCCTGTAGATTAGCATCAGGTTTGGGACAGTTTGTTGCTTTTTAAAAGCTAACTAGGGGGGCCGGAGAGATAGCATATAGGTAAGGCGTTTGCCTTGCATGCAGAAGGATGGTGGTTTGAATTCCGGCATCCCATATGGTCCCCTGAGCCTGCCAGGAGAGATTTCTGAGCATAGAGCCAGGACTAATCCCTGAGTTCTGCAGGGTATGACCCCCACCCCCCCAAAAAAAAAATCTAACTAGGGAACAAGGATTTCAGTAAACCTTGGTCTCTAAGGAACAAAAAGCTCCTTCTGAAATGTGTTAGATTTATCTAGTGTCACCTTTGTTCTATGGTTTCCTTATCTCTTCACCTACCCCATAATAAAATTTTAAATGTCAGGAAGTTTCCAGACCTTCAAATAAAATGACTACTTTGAGGGAAATTTAAAGAAGGCAAAAGATTAAAATTAAAATTTGAAAAAAAATTAGATAAAAATGGTTCTAGGCAAGTAGAGGAAGGGACATATCTTCATTGTCTTATATGTCATAATATGTAATAATGTAATAATGTAATTAGTCAGTGATTAAATTATTTCAAACCCCGTTATTTACCTTTCTATATACTATATTTTTCAACATTATAATAATGAAATCATTTTTTAGAAGCCACATGCTGAAATTCCACTAAATATGATATACAGTATAGAACATGATAACAGTAGCTATAATATAATTCAGTTTTATTTAGTTAAAATAATTCTGTCTTCAAGAGCTCTTGAAGAACATTTCATATGGACCCCTGCACCCTAATAGTGATTCCTAAGATCAGAGTCAGAAGTAACCATTGACTTCTGCTAGGTATGACCCCAAACCCAACACACACACACACACACACACACACACACACACACACACACACACACACACACACCACCCATATACATATATATGTTTTATATAAACATATTTATATAAAGATTTAAGTGGGAATTTAATTGAGAAAAAATACTATATTTGATCATTTGGTGTATAGCTGATCTATTTTCCCAATTGATGTCTCACATTTGGCATTTTTTTTGTTGGTTTTTGGGCTACACTTGGTGACGCTCAAGGGTTATTACTCCTGGCATGTGCTCAGAAATTGCTCCTGGCTGGGGGACCATATGGGTTGCCGGGGGATCGAACCATGGTTCGTCCTAGGTTAGTGTGGGTAAGGCAGATGCCTTACCATGTGCACCACTGCTCTGGCCCCACATTTGGCATTTGTGATAAATATCCTGATATAACTTTCTCCTGAAATTCACATATTAATATTTATATAAATATGTTTATATAAAACATATGTATATATTTGTTTTTGGGGGCACACTCAACATTATTAAATGGTTATTTCTGACTCTTATTTCAGGAATCATTGGTAGGGTACAAGAGACCATATGGAATGCCTGTGAACCAATCCTAGGTAAGCCATTTACAAAGCAGGTGCCCTACTTGCTGTACTATCATTTTAGTCCCTTGAAATTTTACTATTTTACTATTTTGGATTCTCTTCTAACTTCTCTCAATACCCTTTTCCTGTTCTACTCTTTTATATAATCCTACTATGTCAGGAGTAGAATTTTAACTTTATTTTGATATTTTATATTCAATAAATTTATAACATATTTAACACTCATGTGATTTTAGTAATAATCATAATTCTATTAGGACTAATATTTTCTTTGTTTGTTTTTAGACTACAACCAGAGATACTTAGGCATTCTCCTGACTCTTCACTCAGGAATTACTCCTGGTGGTGCTTATTGGCCATGTGGGATCTTTGGCATCCAATCTATGTTGGTCACATCCAAGGCAAACACCCTACTCCCTGTACTATTTCTCTCATTTCCCCCTTTGTTAAACCTCAAATATTTATCTTTAGATTGTCCCTTGCACACAGGGATTATATTTTTAATGAGAACCAGATCAAGAAGGACTGTGCTTATCTCAATTTCATAAATCCAGCAATTCATTCTTACTTTTAGGAATGCTCACTTATTAGATTGTGAACACCTTACTTTTTTTTTTTAAGTGGGTAAGTTAAGGGATGATAAACTTACAAAAATAAGTATTGGGGCTGGAGCGATGGTGCAGCAGTAGGGTGTTTGCCTTACATGTGGCTGACCCAGGACGAACTGCGGTTCAACCTCCGCAGTGTCCCATATGGTTCCACAAGCCAGGAACGAATTCTGAGTGCATAGCTAGAAGTAACCCTTGAGCCTCACTGGGTGTGGCCAAAAATAAAACAAAAACAAACAAACAAAACACTATTGATTACTGTATGCATACTAAGCTTCTGTTGGGGCAGTAAACTAAAATGTTGGCTACTTTTCCACCTATGTAGCCTACATTGCCAGATATCTCAACAGAAGATGGCATTTATTTCCCTAGTCTTTATTTGGACTAGATCTCTGACTTGCTTATGCGGTTTAGTATTAGTGGAATTGATGCTATGTGTTGTTCGAGTGAAGCCTATAAGAAGTCTTGATGTATTGAATATGAAGGCTTAAAGAAACTTATTGATACTACTGGAGAATGAGAGACCTAATAGAAGATCAAGGAAATCTAGCTGACAGCACTATCCTTCAGATTGGTGAGTGAAATATGAAACTTGCAGCTGGTTTATCTTTTTTTCGAAGAATGAAGCAGCATGTGACCTGGTTGGAAAACACAATTTGGTAAAAGCACAAAATAAATGACCCAGTTAACTCAGTTATTACACCATGAAGAATCAGATGGCATAATAAATTGTTATCATTTTAGGTAAATGACTTAAAGAATGGTCTGACTTTAAAGATGAAGTCCATATTGGTTCCAAGACATTATAATCTACTGGAGAAAACATATCACATACACTATTAATTCTTGGCACCAGTTGAGTAGATTATGTATACCATTTTAAATTCCCCCCATGAAGTTGTGAATGATTCTTGGCAACTAGGAAAAGAACATCCAACCAAAAATTAACATGAAGACAGAGACACTGAAAACATTTTTTTTGGCCTAATATATGTGAAATATTGAAAAAAAAAAGACAGAGATAAACATGTATTCAGTTGGAAAATTGGAGACATTTACTTTATATATTATATGAGAAAGAGATATGAATTTAGTATTCTCCAAGCCATCTAAGATTTTCTTCATGGTAACATGCAGAAAGAATATGTTTACCCTGGATTCTATACAGAGACTACTATGTATTTTACATGCAGGATCTAAAAAATGCAATTCACAGCAAAGAGTAATCTTTCAGATACTTCCATTGCATTTATATTATAAACTCCATTTGGTGGGCAAATATCACTGTAAGCCTCAGCATTCATATGCTAATTTTTAAGTTGGAGTTGTCAAGTGAATTATGAACACAGGCTTGAGTACATGTGCATGTGACTGAGTGATATTTGTGTTTGCCAGAGCGGCATGTGCTCCTAAAGGGAGACTGTTTCTTATCTTACTAGCTGTCTGGTCTCAATTTCTTTCCCTAATGTGCCAGGAAGAAAATGTCTTTATCACTGAATATTTTGGTGATGCATAGATTCCAGGATGCCCTCCAGTGGTATGAGACATCTGTGTGTGAATGAGTCAGTGAAAGAGCCCGTGTGTGTAAGGGGTATATATGTGTATGCAAATATATTTACTAGGACTGAAGTATTACAATGCTTTTTACTTCTATATTTCACTGATTTCACGGTATATCTGTTTTTAACCTCTCAGTTTTTAACTTTTTATAAAAAAAAAAAAAGCACTTTTAAGAGAATTTGATATCTACAAGCAAAAGGAAGACAGTATTCTGGTGGTTTCTTTCCATTTTGGAAGAGACACCTGGCAGTACTCAGGTATTACTCCTTGCTCTTAGCTCAGGGATCACTTCTGTGAGTGGTTGGAGAACCATCTGGGGTACTGAGGACTGAACCCTGGTCTGCCATATGCAAGAGAAGTGACTCTACATACTGTATAACTCTAAAGCAGGGGTCTCGAACTCGCGGCCCGAGAGCCGTTTGAGGCCCACCATAGAACATTTTGTAGCCCTGCCTAGAGGAATCTTTTTTGTTTTGTTTTGTTTTAGTTGTTTGGGTCACACCCCCCAATGTTCAAGGCTAACTATTGACTTTGCACTCAAGGGTCACCTCGACTTTGCCTCCTGCGGCCCCCAGG
This sequence comes from Suncus etruscus, assembly GCF_024139225.1. Lineage (NCBI taxonomy): Eukaryota > Metazoa > Chordata > Mammalia > Eulipotyphla > Soricidae > Suncus > Suncus etruscus. The sequence goes on along the minus strand of NC_064857.1, from coordinate 32,518,873 downwards.
TAAATTGAGTTTGAGACCCCTGCCTAAAGAGATATACAGACAGAGTGTATATCTGTATATCTCTGGATATACATATCTGTATATATACAGAGTGTTCTGTCATTTCACTCATAAAATAAATTTTGTTGTTATATTTAGATAAATAGAACAATAATGCTATTTTATTGAATATCCTAGTTAGAAACACATTTTATATTTAAAATTTTAGTAACACCTTAACAATAGTAAGGTCCTGGAGATGGCATGGAACTATAAGATAGAGCTTGAACAATGAAGTTAAAGTTCATATCAGGGAAAATATTAATTCACGTTTGGCAGTGGATGCCAAACAAAGCCTTGGACATTACTTTGGGGGCAATGAGACATCATAGAAACATTATAAAATGAACATTTCCAAAGTTCATTCAAGCTGTGCGTGATATGTCCTGTGTACAATGGACAAGTTAATTGTGCACATTTTAACTTAATTGTGCTCATTTCACTTTGCCCATGTTCCAATGTGTTTAAAGGAAAACTGGATCACTTCAGAAACCATATGCCTTAAAGAGGGAGAGAGAAAGAGAAATAAAGCCAGTGAGAGTGAGAAAGTGAACAACTGAGAGAGATGGGATGGAGAGAGAGACAGAGACACAGAGACAGAGAGATACAAAGAGAGTCAAAGATAGAGAGAGAAAGAGAGGGAGGAGTGAGAGAAACTGTCGTAGAAGCAGGTTGATGATGGGAGGGTAATTGGGGAAATTGGTGAATTGGTGGTGGGAAATGAATACTGGTGAAGGGATGGGTGTTGGAACATTGTATGATTAGAACTCAACTATCAACAGCATTTTAATTCATAGTGATTTATCTCATGGTGGTTAAATGAAAAAAAAATCAGAGCTCAGAGATTTAAGAAATGGAATTTGAGACCCAACAGCCCTGCCCCACATTGGGTATTTAAGGTTGATCCTTCAGGTTCCACTAGATTCGCCATTGTCAGTGGTTTTCTTACCAGTGCTACTCAATAAGGATTTATGTAGAGTTACGAATTGGTAAAGTTTATCATGTAATATTCAGAGCACCACTACTGATATCTGGCATAGTTAAAATGGTAGAGAAGGGGAGGGGCTGGAGAGGTAGCATGGAGGTAGAGCCTTTGCCATGCATGCGGAAGGACAGTGGTTCGAATCTCGGCATCCCATATGATCCCCTGTGCCTGCCAGGGACGATTTCTGAGCACAGGGCCAGAAGTAACTAAGCGCTGCTGGATGTGACCCAAAAACCAACCTTCCCCCCAAAAAAGGTAGAGAAGGGGGTCCAGAGAGATAGAGCAGTGGCCACAATGAATAAGTCAGCTTTGCATATGACTGATATCCAAGCTTTGCCAGGAGTGATGCCTAAGCACTACTGGGTCTGGCCCCAAAACAATACTAAACAAACAAAAACAAATCAATAAAAAACTAATCAAATAAAAACAAATATATAAAGACAAAATATAGAGAAGGATGCCTATTTATGTTCCTATCACAGACACTATTAAAAGCATATTTCAATGAGTGTTTTGGAAATTATTCTATTTAATTCTTTCATTTTATGAGCAACAATTGGTTTGGTTATTAATATGAGCAACAATTGGTTTGGTTATTGATAAAGACTTAGACTTAGAGGATAAGGTATTCTTGATAGAAATATTTATAATATTTTGTCTTTCCATATTTTAACCAGACAGCAATAAAGTCATCTAAGACCTTCTTGAAGTCCCAAAGAATTATGCAAGGAAAAAATCCAGAGGCAGGGTTTCTTGCATAGGGAATGCCTAAAATCCAAACAAAGGTCCAAGTGTGTGTGTGACTGAGACAAAACAACAAAAAAATGGCACATAACATCTTTGGAAAAGAAGCATTGAATAAACATAGTTTATAGTTTGTGAATTATGGAAATAGATTAATGAGAACAAAATTGTCAGGACAACTTTGGAGAATTTTGCCTCATGAATGTTCCTAGATTATATTTCAGTACTCGGTGATGTGAGACTATAACTTTTGGTCAAAGGCAAGAAGTTATAGTCTAGGAGTTTGTGTCTACCCTGAGGGCTACTAATTCTGTTGGTTATAAGTTGGAAACTGTCATGTACATTTATTTTCCATTAGGAAGGTGTGTCATACAGAATGGCGGCCTACAGATTTTGGCGGGGGTGGGAGTGGGTGGATTCAATTTGACACTGCACATTTGCAGTGAGGTTTATCTTGACGACCTTAGATAATATTTATTTGTCTCTAAAACGGAGATTATTCTGACAAATTCCATGACTTATTGCCTCTTTTAATTTGTGTGAAATATAAACTGGAAATTTATGGAATGTGATAAATCAAAGATATGGGAATGAATAAGAAATGGCTTTCAAATACAAAATCTTTCATATTTGTTGTCATACCAGCACAAAATAAGTAACCTGAAAGAGTTAAGACGGTAAAATTCATTTGAGCTTCTCCTGGAAATGCATGCTATAAATTGGATGCATTATATTCATTTATACTCCTAGAAGGCACATTTTCCCCCAAGTGTTCAACAGAAAAGACGATTTGATACATGAAAAAAAAGTGCAAAAAGAAACTTAAAATACTTGCCACTGGAACATTATTTCAAACCTGTCAGAAATGTAGGCAGGAAATAGAAAAACTTCTGTCTTGACAATATTTGGGAGAAAATGGGCCAATGAAACAAATATCATTTGAAGGCAGTAAGGAATAAAATGCTCAGAAACACAATTTTATTTCTTTTTACAAGTTCTTCCTCCAGAGTTTTTAGTCACTCACAAAACAGATGTCATTTTGGAAAATGCAGAATTGCAAAACACACACAAAAAAATCAGCATCCTTAAAGAATACTGTTGTGCTTTCTTCTTATTTGCTGGTAGAAAACATGTGTGTCTTGAATACCAATTATCTTTTCAGTTCAGTATTTTATTTGGAGAACAAAAACTTTCTGGTACAGCTGCAGAGCACAAACAAAATGATATCACAGAAGAGCAACTAGCACCTTGGAACCAGCTGTTTATGCTATTTTGTCATCATCTCTTTAACCCTCTGTGTCCTGAATCAGAGTACAGTGTGGAATTTAATTATATGAAATGTGTGTCTCCACGTGATTAGGGCAGTCTACTCTTGCGTGAGAGGGTTGCATAAAAATAGATGAATCTACATTCTGATCTCAGCATGCCTTATATCAATTTCATATTTCTTAAATTTATCTAATCTTAGTTTCTTCTCACTTTAAAAATTACTATAATAATACATAAGACTGAAAACCATTTATATTAAATACTTAAAATTTTATATAGTTTTAGTTATATATTTTTATATATTAGTTACATATTACATAGTGTTAAATAGATATGGACTATTATGAGATTTCAATGTATTTAAACTGGAAACTTTGCTTTTGAGCCCTGCACTATGGCTTCTTATGGTGACAGGCAAAAAAAATGTTATAGTTAAGTAATGGTTTCTCCAAAAATAAAATAGAAATATGTCAATATCTACTGTATGCTAACACTTTTTCTGAGTTGCAGTAATTCTCCCATAAAGATAGGTACTTCCATGCAGATCAGATCAATTACTCAAGTTCAAAGCATTTAGTGGTAAAAAAAAAAATCCACATGCATGATTCAGTTTACAGATAGAGCATTTTTCCAAAAAACAAAACAAACAAAAAACCAAATAAACTTTCTAAAGCAAAATGAAAAAAATTAAGAGGAATAGTAGCAAAATAAAAACAAAACCCCCCAAAAAACAACAACAACAACAACAAAAAAACCCACTAAACCAAGGGCCAGAGCAGTGGCTCAGCAGTAAGGCATTTGCCTTGCATGCGGCTGACCTAGGACGCACCAAGGTTCTATTCTCCAAGCCAGGATCTATTTCTGAGCGCATAGCCAGGAGTAATCCCTGAGTCTTGCTGGGTATGGCCCCAAAACAAAAACAAACAAATAAAAAAAGCCAATCTTCCATAACTTTCATGTGAGGTTTGTAGGTAGAAATGTTCATGTTTGGACTTTCCTAGGATGTGGTAAGAGGGCAGTGCTTCTGTTTTGTTGTTATTGTTGTTTTGGTTTTTGAGTCACACTGGGCGCTCAGGTGCTAAGCTCAGAAATTTATCCTGGCAGGCTCAGGGGACCACATGGGATGTGGTAGATAGAACCTAGATGGGCCACTACAAGGCAAATGCCCTATCCACTTTGCTATATGTATCTGGCCATGGGCTCTGTTTCTGATTAATGTGGCAACTTTGAGAAAGAGGAGGCTCACTGTCCAATCAACTTGATTAAACAGAGTTTGCACTGGCTGATCAATTAACCTTCATCAACCATATAAAGGTTGACTGGCTAGAGAGATCATTATCCCAGAAGGCAGATTATGATCCTTTATTCAAAACTCACTGCATGTTCACACAAACCTTCCAGACTCTGTGCTTTTTCCCTCAAGAAAAAAAAAATAAATTTGTAGTTTGCTTTTTATTTGTTTTCACCCAGAATTTTCGAGAGGATTCATTTTTACTTCTGGATGACTTTGGAAAGAAGTTTCTTTTGCTTGATGTTCCCTAGCCTGGGGCCTTATAACAAAAAAATTTTTTTTGAACTCTTTGACTCCACTTATAGCAGTAATGCAACTTTGGTGAGTTCTGTTAGAAATATCTTGTACTCATTACATGGTTAAATTTGAATTAGTTTTTGCTCTTTGTGTCTTTAGCTCATCATTTCATGCTACCATTTTTGTGATCACCCTTGATTTAAGAAATTAGACTCTGAGGCCAGAGAGATAGCATGGAGGTAAGGCGTTTGCCTTGTAAGCAGAAGGTTGTGGTTTGAATCCCATCATCCCATATGGTTCCCTGAGTCTGCCAGGAGTGATTTTTGAGCATAGAGCCAGGAGTAACCCCTGAGCGCTGCCAGGTGTGACCCAAAAACCAAAAAAAAAAAAAAAAAGAAAGAAAAAGAAAATAAATTAGACTCTGATACATTAACACATCCTGGGGTTGTTGTTGTTGTTGTTGTTGTTTCCTTTCTGGGCTTTACCTAGTGATGCTCAAGGGTTACTCATGGCTATGCACTCAGATATCGCACCTGGTTTGGGGGACCATATGGGATGTTGGGGACCGAACACAGATCCGTATCACTCCAGCCCATTAACACTTTTCTGGAGTGCTGATGGAAGGCAAAATTGACTGGAATTATGGGCTTCTCTGTCTTCATTCTTTGAATTGTTTGTTCAGATTTTGATTAGCATTGGGAAAAGAAAGCTCTATGACACATTTTTTCATTTTTTTCAAATAGATGTCTTTATTTTGTTATTTATTTATCTTTAAACAATATTTTATATTTGTTTGGAGGCCTCACTCGGCAGTGCTCAGGTTTTATACCTGGATCTGTGCTCAGAAACACTCCTGGCAGGCTCCAGGGATCATATGGGATGCCCAAAATCAAACCCAGTGTCAGTCGCTTGCAAGACAAATGCCCTACCTTCTATGCTATCACTCCTGCCCTTTTGACATTTTTTACCAGTGACCTAAAAGCACTAATATGATCATAGGGTTTAATAGCATAATTTTGGACTAATGGCAGATCTTTTAATTACAATTTTATATAAATTAAGAGGTGCTTTCCTTTTCCTTTCACTATGACAAAGATGGTAGGTACTCTTTGGTTTGGAGCAATAGTTTAACGAATAGGGTTGCTTTGCATGTAGCTTGTCCAGTTCAATCCTCAATGCCCAAGGGTGCTCTGAGCAGCTCCAAGATTGATATCTGAGTGCAGAGCAGATGTAAGCCCTGAGCACAGTTGGGTGTGGTCCCAAACTGAAACCAAACAAACAACCAAAAAGAAAAATAAACAAAGCAAACCAAAGAAACCCCACAAAATGTCACTCCTTAATAATAAAGCTACTATTTATTGTTAAGTTATTTTGGTCAGTATGTTATATGTTGTATTATTGTCATGATGAACCAAGAAAACACTTCTTGCTAAAATTAAGAATATGTGACTAAAATCTTCTATATTGATTAGGGTGATTAACCCTCTTGATTTGCCCAGGATTGAGGAGTTTCCTAGGCCTTTATATTTTAGGAGTTTATATTAAGAACAGGGTAGTCCCAGGAGATTAGACACTTGGGCATCTTGTCACAGGAGAACAGAAGGGAATAGCACGCTCAGAGCTGTACCCTGATATCCAGCTGTCTAACTGACCAGCTGTGTGGCCTTGAGTAACCTTTTCTAAACTGCAGCTTCTCTAGCTGCAAAAAGAAAGTTTTGCCTGTCTAGTCCATGGGGTTCCTTCCTGCTTCAATAGCCCATGATTTCAGCACTATTTACAGTGCCTGGATATGGGAGCAAAATTATAAAGATTTTATAAAATGCCATTTTTTAGCATGGACAGAAAAATCAAAATGCCCCTTCTCAATGCTCTGAACAGCCTCCTATACTCCATGACATTTATTGAAATTCTTCTCTGATCTACACTTTCCATCCACTATCACCTCCTACTTGAGCATACTAGATTGCTTCCTTTAACTTTTATTTTAGAAAACTACATTTGAGGTAATAGTATTTTTTTTTTTTTGGTTTTTCGGGCCACACACATTTGATGCTCAGGGGTTACTCCTGGCTAAGCACTCAGAAATTGCCCCTGGCTTGGGGGGACCATATGGGATGCCGAGGGATCGAACCTTGGTCCTTCCTTGGCTAGTGCTTGCAAGGCAGACACCTTACCTCTAGCGCCACCTCGCCGGCCCTGAGGTAATAGTATATATATATATATATATATATATATATACATATTTATGGCATAATGTTTATGGTATAGTAGTTACTGTACTATAGTGATTTTTGTTTAAATAGTTTATCCACACAGTGTTTATTTTAAAAATGAATGTCATTCATTATACTTAGCTATTTTGATTTATTATACAATATACTACATCTGACTTATTAAAGCTCTATGATACCTAATTATAAATTACATAAAGTTAAAAATTATAGTGTCATGTTGACATTAAACTTGTGTTTTATCACAGAAAAATATACCATACTTTTTCTTTAGGGCCCAAACCATCAGTGCTCTTGGTATATTCCTGGATCTTCTCTCTGGGTGCTGAGATTGTACTCCACTTGGCTGAGTGTAATGCCTGACCTGCTACCCTATCAGTTTGGCCCTATTTTAACATTTTAAAGATGAACTTATACTTCTATTTTGAATTATGGAATCAAATAACATAAAATAGAATGATTAAAAATAAAATTGTGGTATAAAGCACCTATATTGCAATTAATGAATAGAATATTTTAAAACAGAATTTTAATTATTGATAGTAACTAATAATAAAAGCTATTTGTAATCAGGTCTTACTAGGCTCATCACTGGCACTTTTCATAAATTACATTATTTTCTAATCATTTAGATACAAGGGAAAACTTGAGGCACACAACTCTTCTCTCAGACCAAAGAAAAATTATATTTTGATTCTTAAAAATTGACTTTTTCCTGAACTATTTTAAAAAGCCTTTTGTGGGATTTTCTTTGGGGCCACACCTTGTGGTATTCAGGGAATATTCGTAGTGAGAAATAGGGAATGATATGCCTGTGCTGGAGGCCCAACCTGGTGTAGCCCTATTCAAGGAAGTACAGTACCCTCCTAGTTATATCTTTGCTTCTTGAAGGGCCATCTTTATTTTGTTCATACATTTTTTTGAGAAACATATTGGGTAACAGACACTTTCATAATTATAATTTTACTAAAGATATGATGCTCAAAAGATTATTGACTTCTAAAAGTTTAAAGCATGACATAAAACTTTAACAGTTGAATATTAAATTTATTATAAAATCTATGAGTACATTTGTATTTGATAATTGGCATTAAGGGATATATTTAAAATGTGGAGTGACCATGCATAGTAAATGTTCTTCTCTTCAGAGGCCAGAGAGAAAGAGTACAGCAGGTACTATCTTACCTTGCACCGTGCACACCCAGGTTCTGTCTTAGGCACTGTGCATGCTCACCTAAGCCATGCCAGGAGTCATCCCCAAGTGAAGAATGAGAAATGAGCTGATGATGATGATGATGATGATAATAGTAGTAAAAGTAATAGTAGTAGTAATAATTATCCTCTTCAGTACCATCTGACTTAAGTCACTGATAGGTTCTAGTTTGCAGTTTAATCATAATATCTTTAAATATAGGGAGAATTTCTGTGTCTCTCTGTTTAAGGTACAGATATTTTTTGAAATATATTAAATGTGTTGGTAGCAAAGGGGATATTGTTATTTGGTTGCAAAGGAAAATGTTGCTTATTTTTTCTTTCCTGGGCAGAAGGTATAATCCATTTGTACCACTTGCACCTGGGCAGGGACTGCAGTAACACCTGTGATAAAGGTAGCTTTTCCCAAACAGAATTTTAACCCTTAAGCACTTGAACAACCACTTGGCAGAAATCTTAGAGTTTTATATTATACAGCCTGGAGGAATTCATTTTACTGTAAAACAATTCTAGACATTTTTACCAACAGACCATCTTGTCCAAGAAAAAAACTACATCCTGATGCGCTAGACAGAATAAAATTAACTATAAAAAGCATTTTTTCATAGTTGAAAGAATTAATGCATTGTGTGGGGTTATTTGAAATTGATGCAGTTAATTGAAATATAATTAATGTTGGGAAATGCCTTTCAATTCAATGAGTTTTATTTTAGGGTTGATGCTTGGTTCTGATTTGCATTTCCTGAAAATAACTAGGAAGTGAATTGATTTTATATGATAATTAAAACATATTACCAAAATTAAAAAAAAAAGTATACTTTTCCTGAAGTGCATATACATTGTGGGTGGGGGGCAGAATAAGTCATATTCAGTGAGACTATATCTGCAGCATGTAGCTTTGTATAAATTAATAAAATGGGTGGATTGTGATACAACCACTATCAGTGTCATTTATATCAACATTTGCATGCATTTTGAAAATATTGTTGCCAATTCTTATTTTAGCTTTATACTCAGATGCAGAAGCTTCTATTATTCCTACTGTAGCATAGCTTGCATTTATTGTTATTAATTTTGTTTGTTTGTTTGTTTTTTGGGCCACACCCTGTGACGCTCAGGGGTTACTCCTGGCTATGCGCTCAGAAGTTGCTCCTGGCTTCTTGGGGGACCATATGGGACGCCGGGGGATAGAACCGCGGTCCGTCCTAGGCTAGCGCAGGCAAGGCAGGCCCCTTACCTCCAGCGCCACCGCCCGGCCCCTATTGTTATTAATTTTACCATTACTATCATCAATGTTATCACCATCATCTCGGAACAGTTTTTAGACTTTTCCAGACATTTGATTATAGTTTTATACATATAAAACATTTTATTTTGGGGCCAGAGTGGTGGCACAGTGGTAGGGCATTTGCCTTGCACACTGCTAACCTAGGACAGACGGAGGTTTGATCTTCAGGTGTCCCATATGGTCTCCCAACCCAGGAGCGATTTCTGAGCACATAGCCATGAGTAACCCCTGAGGGTCATCACATGTGACAATAACAACAACCAAACAAACAACAACAACAACAAAAACATTTTATCTTAAATACCATAAGCTAGAACATACATATTTTTTTTATTATGGCATCTTCACTTACAGAGGAAACAGAAGAACAGACATATCAAAATAGCTAGTAAAGGAGAATTCTGGATTATGACCAGGATAATGTATTCCTGACTCTCTGTCCATAATCACTAAATAATATTGCTTCTCTCAGAGACTGCTGAGTTTTGTAAGGTATCCAAATTGCTTTGATCTTACAGATCATGGAGATAAAATTATATAATACTGATCACAATAAGATAAGTATGTCTAATGTAATCTGACTCTTCTAAAATGATTTATTTTAAAAAAATTTGTGGTCCAAAATTTGTTTAGAATTAACCTAGCACATTATTTTAAAAAAACTGTTGAGACTAATAGGCCTATAATTTTTAACAAATAAAGACATTTTAACTTAGAAAAAGAAATAAATTTATCTTGAGTTTTTTTTTTTTTTTTACATTTTTCCAAAGAGGATTTTGTCTCTTGAGCTAATTAAAGCTAAATAATATTCAAAAATTGGGTTTATTTAAGACAAATTCTTAAGAGATTCCTTGGTAATAGACCTTGGTAATAGACCTCCTCGTGAGGTCATCGTTTCTAATAGTGATTGATCAGCTATTTTAAAGTAAATAGAGTTCTAGGCACCCAGCTGAGTTAGTTCCTGGAATTTAGAAAACACAGAGACTCTGATGGGTGAGTGAAGTAACTTGTCCAGTCATTGATAGAGACAGACATTTCCACATTCCTTTAACCAAAGTCATGAAATGTCTCAGAACCTGCACTTAATTGTATCTTACAGCTGAGACCAAAACCTCCCATTGGGATCTATTGTAATTATTTGCACTTTAGAATTTTTTTTTCTGAAAGAAATGGTGGGTTAAAAGATCGTTTGACATTATTAAATAAAATTTATATTTGCGATACTGATTTTTTAAAAATGAGTATTAAACTGAGACAAACAATGGCGAACTTTCTTTTCCTTTCTCCTATTCAATGGTTTATTAAAATTGATTTAGGCTTATCAAGATCATATGTAAAGAAGAAGCCTCTCCCTAAAGACAGGATGAGTTAAGTACTATCAAATCAAGTGAATCATCTAATTAAAGAGTAAAAAAAGTCATTCGATTTAGCTTTCTATTTTTATAAGGAATAATAATATATTTAAACGCTATTAGAAATGCTATTAATAATTTTATGACCCTAAAGCTTTTTTTCCTATCTTACATCAATGTCCAGATGATTAAATTTTTGACTAGTTGTTGGAGAAAGGTAAAGCTATTCTGATAATTCCAATACATCAAAGTAATGTTTTTGAAGCATAAAGAAAATTTTTAAGTGTTGGTAACCAGAGACTATGGTGTGATACCATAAGAAAGTTGAATGCTTAATTATTCTTAAAGCAAAATTCACTCATTTATCTTTTTTAACAATATGTGTTGAATTCCTACTATGTTCTAGGTACATGGTATAAGTTCATCTTAAAGGTGGGAGCAGTTAATAGATAATAATAATAGAATAATTAAAAATGCAAATTATTAAGTAGTTCTGACATATATAATTGGCTTTCACAAAGCACTTTCAATCATAACAAAAATATATTTTACTATTTTAGCTTATGTTTTTCTTTGTTCTTCTTAACTTTACTATTAAAAACTTCAAGATAATAAAACTTTTGTAAATCTGTTTTAAATATTAACAACTACAAAAAAGTGAATCTAAAAATTGTGCAAAATACCCACATAAATCTTAAAATCTTGCTTTTATTTAATTTTAGTTTTTCATATAGAAGATATTTTTGTCAAAGTTTTTTTCAAAGGTCTTTTAACATTATAAAATAAGTATTACTTAAAGTACTGAAAGACTTTAGTCTTTAGTATGACTTTAAGTCTTTAGTATGACTTACTATCTTTTGCATTTATTCACACAAACTACACTGTGCTCATTTAAATCTGTAATGTCTTAGACCTGAAGTATAAAATGATGGAAAGGTCCATTTTGATTTTCAAGGGAGTTACAATTGATTTAAGTACAACCAAGTTGAATCAGATATAAAACCGAACACCCATGATATATATGATGAACTGTTAAGATAACAGAAATAAAAATGGTATTATCTACACTCTAAAGAAAAATTTATATTTGAAATTGTTGATATGTTATGGGGAAAACCCTAAAACTTCATGAAGTAATTCAAGAACTTGGAGTAAATTATGTTATAGTGCAAACATTTTTTTTAATACTAGGCTTTTGAATTTATAACCATAGTTTATTTAGATTAAGAAAATGCAGTGGTGGGGCGGGTGAGGTGGCGCTAGAGGTAAGGTGTCTGCTTTGCAAGAGCTAGCCAAGGAAAGACCGAGGTTCGATCCCCCGGCATCCCAAATAGTCCCCCCAAGCCAGGGGCAATTTCTGAGCACTTAGCCAGGAGTAATCCCTGAGCATCAAACGGGTGTGGCCCGAAAAACCAAAAAAAAAAAAAAGTTAAAAAAAAGAAAATGCAATGGAGGAAACTGCTATTGGGTTCTCTATCTCTGCAATCAAGCATTTTTTTTATAAAGTTGTATGAATGTGTAATACAATGTCTATATATATGTGTTTCAATTTTTTGAAACCAAAATACTCAATCAGCATTAATTAGGAGATATTATGTGGCAATTTCTAAGTGTGTGTACGATGAGAAGCCTCCTAAGTTGTATGCGATTTTCTCTCTCTTTCAAAATTCCACATGAAGCCTTCTCTATGACATAATAAGTTAAGAGGGAGTTCACAAAATATTACAGCCATTTAAATATTCTTTTTGCCCCATGTGTCATGTGCAAAGTATGCCGACTTCTGAATAACTTAATTCTTATTATCTTCATAGCACACACTTCATGGACCTCTGGTAACAAACTTGTAATTGCTCCTTTGGATTTTTATAAATCATATCTTAGGGATTCTAAGGTACATTTAATTACACATTACAGAAAAAACTTTATGTGCTAATGTTCTTCTGGTTGATCCACCACAAATTCCTGCTAAAATTTTCATAAGCCTTGGAGACAACTCTCCAGAGTATTCCCTAGAGCATTTCCTGGACACGATGATGCAAGAGTTTACCATCCCATTGATGGTTGTCCCAGAGCACCCCAGGATGTACACTCCCATTCCTGAAAGCTGCTCATGGACCACTATGCTACTATAAATGGCTGAAATGTGATGCAGCTTCCCCTGCAACTTCCTCCAGCTCAGCCTAATGGAGATTAAGATCCATTAAGAGCTCTTTGCTGCATGTGCAATTTCTATTGATCAGATTGACTCATTTCATTTTAGCCAATGATCCTATTACAAAAGCTGCCTCCTTCCAATGTTTTACTGGCACAGGGAACCCTGTATATGCTCCGTACTGTAACAGGCACTGTCGTGGCTTGAGTTGTGTTTTCAGGCTTTGCTCAATATTATTCATAATCCTATGAAATGTGACATTCATTCATGTTCCTAAGATTGACTCAAGAGTCTATTTAATTTATCAAAAAAATGGAACATTTGATTATGAAACTATGATAACCACAAAAACTATGTAGAGAAATTTTACTGTGAGAACCACATGCTTGGTAAAGAGGATACTCTGAATTAGGAGCCTATGAAGAAGCAGCAAAAGAATGAAAAATTTGTTTAAAATGATAGCATGTATTAAGTTAGTAATTATCTGTGCTTGTAAAAGATGTTAAACTAGTAGCAGGCATCACTGTTTTAGTGGTTGATGCTAAGTGAAATTGTAGATGTTTAAAAAGAAATATAAAAAGTGGATCTACAGAAAAGAATTTATAGAAAGAAATAAAAAGAGTTACTGTGGAAGTAGTAGTAGAAAGGAGAGTAATCTAGTAGCTGGACTAAGTGAAGTGCTTTGTCACTTAGTTACCAGACTCTATTACATAATAGAGTCTATTACATAACAATTGGATATTTGGGCACTTTCATATCTCTCAATGTTCATATAAAATAGCAAACTAGATATTATTTATGATATAATAATCATGACATTTTTAACTTATTTTTGGGCTACATCCAGTGGTTCTCAGTGATTACTTTTAGCTCTGTGCTCTGGAATAACTCCTGGTGAGCTCAGAAAGCAATAAATGGTGCCAAGGATTAAACTTGGATCAGCTGCATTAAAGTCAAGCACTCTACACAGTGTATTATTGCTTCAGTCATTATTGTGTCATTTAATTATTTTAATAATATTGCAGGGTTCTGGAGATATAGTACAGTGATTTCACTTGCCTTACACACAACTTGTCCAGATTCAATTTCTGGAATGACATAGGGCCTCCTGAGTCCTACAAGGAAACTCAAGTCTCACTGATTCAAAGGGAGACTTTGCCTTAATTTTAGTTTAAATATTTTTCAAGCTTTCTTTATTGGTTTTGTTTTGTGGCCACATCTGGTTTGCTCAGGGGTTACTGGAGTATGAATTATTCCTGCAATTATGCCTAAATGGTTGGCCACTTGTAAGGCAAACATTGTACCTTCTGTACTCTGTACTATCACAATTACCCACTTCAAAATATTCTTAATAGGTTGTATTATGTTAGTGATTTTGATCAATGGGTAAAGTTTATAATAAATTACAATTTTACTAGAGGTAAAACAGATCATTTAGAGTTTACAAAAAGCTAAAGGGCCAGAATTAGAACTCATAGTTCTAATAAACTCTATTAACATATGTAATGTTACAATAAAAATTTCGAAATAGGTTATCATAAAATTGGAAGTTATATAACTATATATAAATATGGAAAATGGATGGACAAATATATTATCAGTGACTAAAATTTTATTACATTTATGTCAATAAAATTTTCTTTAATTCTTTTTGGGGGGCACAGCCAGTGATGCTCAGGAGTTACTCCTGACTCTGCACTCAGAGGGGGACCATATGAGGGACTATATGGAATACTGGGAATTGAACCCTGGTCAACAACATGCAAGGCAAACACCCTACCCACATTGCTATCACTCCAACCTGTCTAATTCTTTTTTATGTATTAGGTAATAATTTCTATTGAGCTTTTACAATGAGGTAGATGCATATTGTATTAGGCTCAAGTTATGGATATAGGCTAAGAAGGGATAAAATATTTTAAAAAGACAATTCTCAACTCTTTTGAAGCAGTACAAATTGAAGTGTTTTATATGGCTGGCCAAATATCAGTTGATAACAAGATGCGATGGACTCTAAAGCATATTGTTTTCCTTCCCTATCAACAAGAACAAAAAATATCTCTTTGGGTAGAGGAGATATATCCTCCTAAAAATTGCAACAAGCATACGGAAGAGCAGAGGAGAGCTTCTCTCAACTCCAACAATATCTATCAAGTACTACTACAAGACAAGACACAAGATCTTTTCTTATCTTCTAAAATATGATAGCTTAACTTTGTGAACCACAATAGTAATTAAAAAAAAAAACCCAGGAGCTTATAGCCTCAGTTTTTCTTTTATATAGAGACTTTCCTCTAAATGGCACTATCATAAAAACTGCCATGACTATTCTGAATTAGTCACTAAAAAAGAGAAAAGGGGGTTAAAGCCTAATTCTAGACAAATGGTTAAGTTTTCTAGGAAAAGACCATGGTCAGTGGGCCCTTTGAGTGGAATATTATAGACTGAATTAATATACGAGGAACTACAAACTCAATTTACCTGGGGGTTGCAGGAGGCAAAGTTGGGGTGAGGCAGGGCCGCATAAGGGATTTCACAAAAAAAAAAGTCCTCAGACATCATTATTAACAGTTTTAATTATTTCTTCTGAACATGAATAGAACATTGAGTGAAGATCATGAACAGTTCTTCTGAAGATGGCATCTTTTGCCTATTCCTTGCTGCCAGAGACTTGACAGCACTTCTCACAAATCTGAACCATATTTGGCTTTAGAGAGAAAGCAGTTGAGACCCTCAGTATGGCTTGAAGATGATCATCATTAAGTCTAGACCTGTAATTTGACTTATTGAAGTTCAACGTGGAGAATAACTTTTCACACAAATATGTGCTCCAAAAAAAGGCACATGGTGCACTTGAACATTCAGGAAAGCTCAGGGAAGCTGGGGGGCAATTCTCTCAAAAATTGCCCATGTATGTCTGGTTTTCCACTAATCTCCCTGAACTTGGCTTTGAGATAAGAGTTGCATTTCAGGGCAATGAGCTCCATTTGAAGCACAGGAGGGGCATCTTACACATCAAAGGAAAAGGGGTCCACAAAAATTTGGAAAGTGACTCTGTGCTTTTTGAAGTCTGCAAATCTTCTCTAGCTTAAAAATAGCATCAACATATTTCTCACCACTGAATGGTATGCATGCATCCACACGTTTCTTGCATGCTGGGAAATGGCAAAGGTTTGTTTGGGAGAGCTGGGATTTCCATAACACAAGTTTTGTGGAGAATGCTCTCACGTTGTCATAGGCAGTACTGATAAACGACCCTGGGCCTTGTAAAATCTTGTTTAGTACATTCAGCTTATGTGTGATGTCAACAAGTAAAGCTAAGTCCATGAGCGATTTGTGATCACTCCACTCAGAAACAGCATTCTCATCCTTCTCCATGAAGGCTTTCATTTCTTCTCTCAACTCAAAAATGTCTTTTCAGGACATTTCCCTTGCTGAGCCAACATACCTCAGTGAAATAGAGCACATCTCCATATTCTGACTCCATTTCTTCTAAAAAAGCACGGAACCTCCTGTGCTTTAAGCCCCTGGATCTAATTTCGTTGATGCATTTCACAACAGACATCACATTGTCACACAGCAGGCATTTACTGCAAAGGGCCTGCTGATGATAATGCAGTGAAGAGCAATGGCCTTCTCTACACCCTCCTCTTCAAGTTTTTTTTTTGAACAAGTGCCACCAGTCCATTTTTCCTCCCTGTCATCGATGGCGCTCCATCGGTTATTATTCCAACAAACCTATTTCATGTCAAACCTGCATTCTCAATGGCATCACACAGATGCCGAAATATCTCATTAACGGTGGTCTGGCCATGCATTGGAATTATTGTGAGCAGCTCCTCTGTCAATTCAAAATTGCAATCAACATAAATTGTGAGCTGCGCAGTGTCTGTTATATCTGTGCCCTCGTCAAGAGCAACTGAGTATGCATCAAAATATTAAACACAGTTGATGATAAATGTCACTTGACATGTCATAAATGCGCTCTGCCACAGTGTTGGCAGAAAGGCTGATTTTGCTAAACTGACTTTCTTTTCTGGACAGATAATACTTGCAGCCTGTAACATGCATTTTTAAACAAATTCTCCTTCTGTGAATGGTTTCCCCGCCTTAGCAATCATCTCACTAACCATATAACTAGCTTTGACTGATGCAACATTCTCTTTGGTTGCTTTCTTGAAAAAATCTTGTTGCCTCATTAGACCTGCTTTAAGACTGGCAACCCACTTGGCTCTCTCATTTCCTTGATATTTTGCACATTCCTCAGTATGTTTAGTTGAATAATGGCATTTCAAGTTGTATTCCTTGTGCACTGCAGCTTTCTCTGAGCAAATAAGACATGTGGGGATGCCCCTGTGCTCAACAAAGAAATACTGTGTCTCCCACTTTTTCTGCAATTGTCTGTGCTGTACAGAGGGCCCCAAATGGCCTGCGGGCGGTGAATTTGAGACCTTGGCCCTAGGACTACTTCTAGTTCTTGAAGCTATCTGTTCTCTAGCTGCCCATTTGCATTTCTATAGCATGTAACCTCCTTTTCCTTTTAATGTAATCAGTGTTCAGAGATGAGTGGGGCTTTCGTACATACTTTTTGCAACTCACCGTAAGAGCCTCTTCCCAACACAAGTACCCAATCAAATGTTCTCTCGTGAATGAGTTGCTTTTCCCTGCTTCATGATAATTTGTGAGGGAGATTCATTAAATTGTCTGCATTCTTAAAAAATAATAGTCTTCTGGACATTTAATTATAAAAAAATATTTTATCTTAATAGCAGAATTACCTTGCCTATTGTAATAATGACAACTCAGAATATTCCTGACGGTTAAAGCTTTTTTCGCCTTTAGTTTAAGGGAGCTGCAGGACTGGAAGCTACAGTAAAGGTGGAAATTGGGCTAGCTTCTCTTAAAACTTATTTTTCTGTCACTCTTGTTTTACCTCTAAGTACTTCTGACTTTACTTCAGAACTGAAAATAGAGGGAAAGAGACGAGGAGAAATCACACCACAAAGGCATATTAGATTTTGTAGGCTACTGCTTCTATTGACATGAAATATGGCACGTGTGGATATACATATTTTTTATTCAAAAATGACCCTTGAAAAATGTGGAAAACTAGAGTCATTGACCCCTATATAGTCAATATTTGCATATATAACTTTAATGTTAAAGTTCTTCAGACTTAAACTATTAATTCTGCTGTTACTAGAAACCTTATCAAGAGGCATAAATATGAAGTAGGTACAGATTTTGTATCTTGCATGTGTCTACATTAAATTATTACAACAAAGTGAACTAAAACAAAAAATTTAACAAGAAAATCATAAGGTTGATCATCATAATTGTTTTTCATCCTCACCATCTTCATATTGAGTGGAGCTTTCAGGAAGAACATAATGCTGGGGTGTTGAAATAACTCATCCTAGAAGTGGATCTATGAAGCCCAGAACATTTATTTTTCTAGTGCCCCCAACTATAAGCTACATTGAAGAATTATCAGATTATAGCTTGGCATTCATAACTACTCTTTGGTCTTTTAAATAGTCTTTATTTGTATTTATTTATTTTTTTTGGGGGCCACAACCAGATTCATTTAGGGGTTACTCTTGGGCTCTTCACTCAGAATTACTTGGGGGACCAATATGGGAATGCCAAGGGATCCAAACCTGTTTTAGTTGTGTGTGCAAGACAATGACTTACTGTATGACTTGCTATTGCTCTGGCTCATCTATTTAAGATTTTTAAGAGAGGGATGATCTGTAGAGTTATACTAAAGAGAAGGTTGGCCACCTCCTTTACCAGGTTCTCAATTCTCAGTCTACCTTGTAATGATGAGAGCATTCTTTGGACATATCTCATCTTTTACTCAGTCTTCTGTCGGCTTGAGCCAAAACCGATAATGAAGGACAACCTTTTAATATTCTGTTTTGGAAAAAGTGAGGGTCAACAACTTAGTGTATAAGAGAGATCACAGAAATGATCTAGTAGGGCACACATCAGACCTCTACTCTAATTATCTAATTCTAATTTTGATTTATGTTTGCGCTTATTTTAAATTTCAAAAAAATAGGGGTTGAGAAGTGACAGAAGTTTCTCTGTGCTCCAAGACTTAGTAAGGATTTATAGATTGGGAACTATATTTATTATTTACTAGAAGAGAATAAGGAAGTTTTAGAAATATAAAATCTTGGAGTTCTATTCGTGAAGGTACTGTAACAGAAAATAGAAGGGGAGGAATACTTTAATCTGAGTTAAAGTCTCACCATGTGATACTTGCTAACAAACTACTTGGTTTGAGGAACCAGATGCAGTGAAGTACAGTTAAAGTCAACTGGTAATTATAATATTTTATTTTTTATTTCTTATATGAAAAAAGGCATCTACAATTGCTTTTTGCCGGGTTTTCAAAGTGTGTGGTGTGTGTGTGTGTGTGTTTGCATGGGGAATCTATCTTATTTTAAAAACTTCTTAGTTTTCTTAAAAATAAAAATCCAAACATAACAAAATTTAACTCTGGAGTAGATATTATTGTCATGGTGTTACACTGCAGTAACTCTTTTACCTTTTTGTGCTGCTGTCTGCATTTTCAAAGTCAGGAGCAAAGAAGATAGGACTAAATGAGTAATACAGCTATTAGAAAAAGAAAAATGATCCTTTCTGGTATAGTTCTGAAGAAAAGTTGGAAGTAGCCAGTCTGGATAATTCTTTGACATAAGACATTAACAGAATTTCCAAAAGTATGTCAACATGTTTCTATTTAATATCAACTGACTGTAAGAATATTAAATAAAATGAATATCATAGCCAAACCTGATGATTGTAAAACAAATGTTACTTTTCATAAATAAATATCCCAAAGTATTTTCATAGAGGTTTCATTAGGCAATTTGATTATTCCTACATACCAGATATATAATTCCAACTTTATCCTACTAGAAGAAAATATTAAAGATTTCAGATGGCAAAAATTTTTGTCACCATATCTGAACTTTGACAATGAGCTGTTGAGTATGTTTTATGTAATATTTTCTTATCACTATGCACCAGATCTGTGACATTTCTGGAAGTACTCTGAAGAAAGCAATTTTTCTCTTTCCATGCTTGACAGTAGTAGGCTTTATAACTACATTTAAAAAAAAATCACCAATCTGGGGCAAGAGCGATGGTGATGGTAGGGTTTTTGCCTTGCACATGGCTGACCCAGTATGGACAACGGTTCAAGCCCCTGGAGTCAGCTGTTCCCCCAAGCCAGGATCTATTTCTGAGTGCAAAGACAGTAGTAACCCCTGTGTGTCACCGGGTGTGGCCCAAAATTAAAAAAAAAATCACCAATCTTCCCTAATTGATCTAGCTTGTATTTTTCCTTTACAATAAAATTTGTTTTGCATCTTCTTCAAGATCAACTTAAGGAAAAAACTTTCTGGGGTTAGAGTGATAGTACAACAGGTAGGGTACTTGCCTCATATGCAGCCAACTTGGGTTCAATACCTGGTATCAGATATGATACCAGTACCCTAACAGAAGGGATTCCTGATCACTTCTGGATATGGCCCCAAACAAAACAAAGCAATACAATGACATCCTCCTTTGGTTAGGTGTCTATTAAAGATCTTTGTATCATTTATTGAAATATTTCTGTCTATTGTTAAATGTTAAGAATTCTTTGTGTACTTGAAATAATAGGTAGAGCTAAGGGTCTTTTTCAAATTAAGGAAAAGAAAGAAAAATATGATTTAGAGATGTATATTTTTCTTGCCCAATCAGTGGTTGTATCTATTTTAATTTTTTGTTTCCTTTACCCTATTAGAGATTCAGGGTTATCAGAATAAATGCTCTTCAAGAACATGAATGTGAAAGCTTTAAAATCCTGATGAAATCTCAGGCAGGAGCTTTTTTTCCTGCTATAGCCCTGGCATGATAAAGGTTAGATTTCATAAGTGAGAGAGAAAAAATAGTATTACTTTCCACTAATAAAATTTACATGGTCATGAAGAAAAATATGATTTTTAGTTCTAATTTAATTCCTGGACATAAGAATAAATAGCTCACTTGTCTATAATAGTGAATTGCAAATTCCTTTGTTTTATAGACTTAATATTATTACTAGAGAGTGCACAAATTAGATAAAGTGCTAAAGATTAGTCAATATAGAGAAAGTTAAATGAATTGGATTAGGGTTCCAAGTATATAATCAACTTTATTACTGTGAATTAATCCTAGAGAGAATATTCAGAGTCCAGTCTCTAAAATATGGTGTGTGTGTATGTGTGTGTGTGGTGTGTGTGTGTGTGTGTGTGTGTGTGTGTGTGTGTGGTCATATTGTTAATCTAGCAAAATTGACTCAAATAATTCCTGCAATTGGAACAGAGTGATACTTTAAGTACAGCAAAACCTTGGCTAAGAGTCCAAATTTAATCAGAGGTTAAGCCATGTTGTTAGTTGTTAATTTGTATATTCAAAAAGATTACTTTTTTCATGTAGTAGCTACACAGTAGTAATATTAATTTTGTGAAATGATCTGGAGGCTTCTAAACTGTCAGTTGGTAAGTAAGGGATGAGAGTTTTTAGGTATGTCTTTTTGTATGGTTTGAAATCTGAGGATATGCAGTACAGGAAAACAAAGGTTACTATGATCCTATAAGATAAAATATGTAAAATTATATTTATTTTAGTGAAGCTATCATCAGGAGAGTTTTTTTTAAATCTGTCTTCTGTAGTTTTGGTATTGAAACATGAGGCAAAATATGATGAAATGGGCTGGTCTAAGGGGTTTACTTACAAAAAATTCTGAGATAAAAACATAATTCAATAATTACTTAGTTCTATTGCACAATAAAGACGATATTCAAGATGACAACAGTCTGGCATTGTAAGATTTGAGAATTTAAAAATTGTTATAAAAATACAACCTCTGTCAAACCCACAAATAAAGTCTCCATATCTGCATTTGGCCAGCTCCAGAGACTCACCCTGTTCTCGAAAGAGTTGTAAACCAAGCTGTGAAAAATTATGGGTGCATCAGCTATGCAGCTGAAAGTTGGCAATCTCAGGAGGAGAGAGCAGGTTCAGTCCCTGCCCTGCCAAAGCTATGCCTGCTGCATCCGCCACTCACAATCTCTGCTTCACCAATGACCCTTTTCCTTGGTGTCTCTTTACAGAGACACCAATCTGACCAAAACTCCAGGTATGCTGGTATTTGAGTTGGCACTACCAGTATTTTATTTGGAGTGTGTGCAGGCACCAGTCAGCAGCCTTATCATACTTCTGAAAGCCCTGGCAGCCAAAAACATACTCCATAAAAAAACAGCAGCATCAGCAATGGAATTTCTGGTCTGCAAGACAGTGCAGCAACTCCATCTTTGTTTAATACTGTCACTCCCATAGGAACACATCAATGTTGATGCCAATGTGTATCTGAAACCACCAAATGTTCAGAAACAAAAGAATTAACAGGATGATCAATTAGTAACAAGAGCTTACTAAACCTTCTGACAATGATTTAATTACCCCATTGATACTTAGAATAATTTACACAACTTTTCTTGTTTCTGTCCTCCTTCCTTTTTCTCTTCCTTTTCATTTTTACTTTTAATAATTTTGTTCCCACTTACCTGGAAACAGATATATTATGACCATGATATATGATACATGATTCATAAATATAATGCATATATGTAAAATGTATTCATAGATATTATACATATTATATATTCATAGATATTATACAAATGGTATGTATCTACATACATATTATGTGTATAAATATATATTACATATACATATGATAATACACCCATCTTTTAGGCACAAAATGTCCCAGATCCTTTATTAAGCTCCAAAAGAAAATAATTGCTGCCAATACTTTACAGGTATTCTGTTCTTGGTTAATACCTCTGTGACATTCTCAGGAAGAGAAGGAACAAATATCTGCATGAACCATAGCAACCCAGTGCCATGCTCTACAAACTGACAGGTACCACCCAACTCTGTGACTTAACCATATCAAAGTGTCAAACCATCAAATTTGTATGAAATCTGTAAGTCCTCGGGTGTGCAGCCCAATATCTATTCATTTTATAATAGTATCAGGTCAGTAGTATCACAGGAAATTTTGTGAGAAAGTTGCCTCGTAATCTACAAACTTCATTTTGCCTAAATAATATCACAGAAGGCTTCACACAGTCAACCATAAAAGCACCAAACACAACCCAGTAAATCCTTAGACATTGACTTTGGTAGCACCTAGGAGAGCTATAAGAATTATTTCACTCTAAAGTTTGGTAATACTATTTGCCTTTGTTGTCATAAATAATATAATGTTATATAATAATATAGTGATTCTGTTTGTGCTTTTAAGAAGACAACTATGGTGGTGCATGGGAAAATGGGGACATGATTGAAAGGAAGCTATATTGATTATGTCATCTTGGGGTCTCAAACTCAATTTACCTGCGGGCTGCAGGAGGCAAAGTCAGGGTGATCCTTGAGTGCAAAGTCAGTAGTAAGCCTTGAACATTGAGGGGTGTGACCCAAACAACTAAAACAAAACAAAACAAAACAAAAAAAGGATTGCTCTAGGGCAGGGCCACAAAATGTTGTACGGAGGGCTGTTTGCGGCCCTCGGGCCGTGAGTTTGAGACCCCTGAATGCCTAAAATAATTGTATTATGAATAACTTGGTAAATTATGATGTTATAATAAAAAATTTTAAAGATGGTTGTAATAATTACATAATTGCTTTGAAAAATAATGTGGAAAACTCAAGAACAGGTAGATATCAATAACATTTGAAATGGGTAATACCTAGTCATTTTAAGATCTTCTAGTTATGACATTCCATTTCATGAATATATCAGTTAATAAGAATATTTTGGGAGTTGGGGAAATAGGACAATTTTAGGGAGCACACTATCCATGTGTCTAGCCTAGGTTCTATTCCAGGCATCACATGGATCTACAGACTTTACCTGATATATCCCACAAGGCCCTCAAGCATCAACAAATGGTAGTATCCACCAAGTAATTTTGGTGTCCTCCAGTAATACAGAGCTTGAGCACCAATGCATTTTCAGTCCCTAGGAACAATGTTCCACTTGGTCCAGGAATGACCCAGGTTCATGAAGTATTTCTTGAGCATAACTTAAAATAATGTATCTTTTCCTAAGTACTACTATGTATCAAAGAGTATGTACGCATATATGCATATATATGTACCATATGTGTGACTATATATGGAATATATAAATATTATGTTATCAAACAGATTGTTGATTGGTGCTCTTGGTTTGGAAATTTTGAATTTCAGTAGACTTGAGATAGAACACATTTAGCACCCTTGAGAGGGATCATGTAATGGTGTTTTGCAAAAAAAGATACTTGTTTTTATAGTTGGGTATACTAACTACTTAAAGGAGTGTTAATTGATCTGGGAAAATGTTAATGCCGGGCACTATTCTAGATGCTGGAGATGTAGTAGTGAGCAAAACATGGAACTTTTTGGGCCACGAGGACTATTATTACATCCGAAGATCTTTAAGCAGAATATTGCTCCATTTCCCAAGTCTACAGTTTTTTTACATTTGCAGTTGAAAGTTTATCTTGTAAAGCATGTGAAAAACAGAGTAATGCTTATATAAAGTGTGAAGAACGGGGATGTGGATAAATTATCACATTTAGAAACTTGCAGAGAAAAAAGCTTCCTAATGTATCTTTTAAGAAGCGATATCACTGTAACAATCATAGAGCAATGCCAATGAGTGTAAAAACACCTGTTATTATGATCTTTTGTTAATAACAACATCTTAATTGTGTCTTGATAGGACCTTAATATTTAATATGGAAAGCTTTCAGACACTTTATCCTATGAATACTCAGGAAAAATATGGCTATTTTACAAATTCAGAGATGAGTTTTAGTGGATTTTCAAGTTACATAATAAATTTCATAAGTAAGGTTGGGATTAAATTTTTAACTCATTAATTCTCTTTTTTAAATATGAAAAACATATGAGCTTAGTTAATTACTTCTTATATAGGATCTAATGGTTCATGCATAAGTATATATATTTTAATATTTTAATTAAAATGATTATATTCAAAGTGAATATTAAAGTCATCAATTTGAAATTCTTGAGATCTGAAGCCAAGAACTGTAGAAGCATTTTTCTGAGTAATAAAATAAAGAAATAATAGGTTATTGAGAGTTCATGTTTAGATTTGAACTGGTGATCAAGTTCTAAATTACTTGATTAATAACAACATAGATGACACCAGAACTGTGAACTTTGAAAATGTTATCTTCTCTGAATTCCGAAGATAACAATCATAAATGGCAATTTTCAAATGGACCAAGTTAATGATTTAGATAATTAAATCAATACATGGACTGTTCTTTCTTTTTTTTTCCAGAACATTTAGATACATAACTCAATCCACCTGATGTGGACCCTATCTCAGGTAGTATATTGGACAATACAATATGAAATTTAACATAAGTATTACAGAATAAATTGACATTGAAACAATGGTATTCAACATCAATTTCTGACAATGTTTTACATTCATATACCTTTGTACTCCAAAAAATACTCCTGAGAAAAATATTTAGAGAGTGTTCTAAATAATAATTTTTCTCATTCTAGTATTATAAGGAATCATATTAGCATACAATTTAACTTATATTTAAAAGCATGTACATATGTCTGGTACACATATAAGTTTGCAAATTTATTTTATTTTCAGGTGATTTTACAGGAGTAAATGAATAGATGCCAGGAATTTGGATTGAATTGCTCTTAGTGAGTCTCTTTTTTAAGTGGGAAGATTAATTTAAATATAATTTCACAGGCCAGAGTGATAGCACAGTGGTTGAGCGTTTGCCTTGCACATGGCCAACTACATGGGCCCAGGTTCAATTCTCCCCCAAGCTCAGAGCCAGGATTAACCCTTGAGAGCTGCCAACTGTGGCCCACAAATAAAATATATGCATATATATATATATATATATATATATATATATATAATGAAGTAGTGTTATGTGTGAACAGGCACAATTGATTTTTGGAGATGTGTTTTATTTTTCATTTTTTGTTTATATATTTTGTACTATTCTCGAAACACAGTCACACTTTTCCACCTTTCAATTTATTATAGTTTAGGAAGTTGCAATAGTGTTAAGACATATAGTATTGACATGTAAAATGACTATATCTCACAACAAACAATATAGTATTGACATATAAAATTACTATATCTCACCACAACCTATGTGCCCTGAGCTTCTATGTTTTACCCAAGTGTCTCATCTATTAAATAATCCAATGATCATCACCTGAGCATACAGTTGTTTATTTCTCACAAAAATATAATTTTGGAAGTGGATACTGTGACTCCTTTATAGGAGATAAGAATTATCAAGCAAGTTGACTTTGTGCTTTAAACGATTACTGGAAACATCATAGCCCTCAATAAGAAAGTATGGAAATGTAAAACTCTGCTCTCAATATTAACTATGTAAGTAATTGAAAAGTAAGATATGGGTAGACTGTAAAGCCAAATGTATTTGTATGTAATATATCACTTACTATAATTAACTGACTGGTTTCTGGAGAAAAAATTCTTAATTAGAAATTATTTACATGGAAATTTATTCTCTGCTTGAGCCTTCTTATCCTCCCTACCTCAATAATATCAAAATTTGTCATTTCTCTGGACTGACATAGAATATTATGTGCTAGATGATTGTTACTTAATTTTAGTAGTAAAAGCTTAGTGACCTCAAATAGTCATTATTACTATTTAATAATAATGGAAACACAAATTTGCTGACAAACCTTAGATACTGGCATTCAGGCAGCTACCATTCAAGTAAACTTAACTGATGTGCAATTTAATGAGTAACCTACTTATAATTCAATGTTTTATTTCCCCTTACTATAAATAATAGAAAAGTTATTTTATGTTTTGATGACAAAAATATATATAAAATGTTCAGAATTATTTTAATCTTAATTTTTTTTCTTTTCTGTTTTCTATTATATCTTTCTACATTGAACCAGAGAAGATACTAATAAAAATCAATCACTTGGGTTGCTTCAGTTTAGAATGATTTCTTAAATGCTACATAAACCATTATTCTGAACCAGAAATGAAGAGCAAGATTTAAAAAAATGATTTCTTGGGGCCAGAGCAATAGTACAGTGGCAGGGTGTTTGTCTTGCACGTGGCTGACCCAGGACAGACCTGGGTTCGATCCCTGGCATCCCATATGGTCTCCCATGCCAGGAGCAATTTCTGTGTGTATCGCCAGGAGTAATCCCTGAGCATCACCGGTGTGCCCCCCCAAAAAAAAAAAAAGATTTCTTGTTACTCGTTACATGCTTTCTCTTTTTGACAAAATTTAAGAAGATATATTTTGCATGTTTTTAGCTTGCCAGGATATGTAAAACATGTTGAACAAATGCAATTCTGCTAAAAATGTATGAAATTTTTATTCCATTTTTAGGATACACAGCTGACTTAGCTGCTTGAACATATTTCTTGTAATGTCTTGTAATGTCTTGTAATGTCTTCTTTGTGTATTTTATTAAATTTTATATTGTTGGTATATTGTGCCAATACCACATGAGATAATGCTACAAATACTACAAATAAAGAAAAAGGTCATATATCTAGTCATGGTTATCTGAACATTTAACTAGACAAAACAAAACAAACATCCTTCAAAATTATACATTAAGGATGTTCCAAGTTGACTGGAACTAAGTTTCATTAGCATTTTCCATAATATTCTAGATTTGCTATTTATATAGCTTTTCTGGTTTATTTGTTTCAGTGTCTGATTTTTTAGAACAGTACAATTGGTAAGTGGATTCTGGAGTCCTGACATATTAAATCCAATCATAACCAGGTTCTATTGATTTATATCTCAGTAATGACTTATTATTTTACTAATTTATTTTGGTTTTAGGGACATACCTGAAAGTGACTGGGGCTCACTTCAGGCTCTATGTTCAGGGAACAAGTCTGATGGGCTCCAGGGACTATATGGGATGCTGGAGATTGAATCCATGTCTGCCATATGCAAAATAAATGTGCTTATTTTTTTGTACTATCTCTTTGGCCAAGATCTACTTCCACACATTCCAATGCATTGGACCAAGTTTCCCTTTCTGTTCTGGATGGTTTCTAACACCTTTTTAATGCACACTCTAGTATAATTTCACAGTCTCTCTATATTATGCCAAAGTAATTATCTTTATTAAATATCGTGGTCATTTTATATTTAGCCAGAATCATCTGCTGTATTTTGTCCAACATTTTAAAAAATAATTTTTATTGTGACCAAAAGTGAATAACAAATCTTTCACAGTAATATTTAAGGTACATAGTGATAATGAATCAGGGCCATTCCCACTACCAGGGTTGGCCTCTCTTCACCTCTTTTCCCAGCATGTGTCCCCTATCTCCCTCCTATGTCCCACTTATGCCCTCTGGAGTGCTGACGTAACTGTTTCCTTCTGTGTATAGATTGTTGTATATAGGGTATTGATTCTGTTGTTGTTGACTTTGGGGTTGGTGTTTAAGTCTGATCATTTTTTACTTCACACTCAATGTTCATATGGCTGTGTGGTCCTGGTACCATTAATTTTTATTTTCCCCCTCAATTTATGAGGCAGAACAAGATGATTCAAGTTGTGTGGTTCTGCTGGAAGAAGAAAAAACAAAACATAACAAAATCCCCCAACAAATAACAGTAAAAAAACAACAACAACAGCAACAAAAAGCCAAAAAAAAAAAAACAAAATAGTAACTATCAAAAAAAGAAAAAGCAACAACAAAAAAAAAAATCACCAAATAATAACCACAAGAGTAAAAAAGAAAGGAAAAAAGAAGAGAAAAATAAAAATAAATAATAAAAAACTAAGGAAGGAGTCTGGTGTGGCAAAATTTTGTGCTTCCTTTTTTCTTTTTTCATAGGCACAGTAAGTATTGGGGAAGTAAGAAAGGAAATTCCCTTGGCCTGTGATTCAGGATTTCTCTGCCCTTGAAGCATACTGCCATGGGAACAACTAGTGGCTCCTCGGACATGCTCATTACCACACCCCAAGGTCTTTTTATGGTGCCAGGAAATTTTCCGCTCAGTTGTGGATGATAAATTCTGGCCTCTGTAGCTAGAGATCTTGGTATTTTCACAGTTCATAGGACAAAGTCTAGGATAGAGTCTTTCTTTATAGTTCCAGAAGTTCTGTTTCATCATTGTTGCTGTAATCAATCTTCTCTAATAAGTGGTCTTAGTTTTTGCCTAGATCTTAGGCGAGGCCTAGGATACAGTCTTCATTATGGTTCCAGAAGTTCTGCTCAGTCTCAGTTGTTAAAGTCAGACATCTAGAATTAGAGATCTTGATTTTTGTAAAAAGTCCTAGGCTAAAGCCTAGGGTAAGGTCGTTCTTATTAGTTTCAGGATAAGTTGTATTTTGTTTGGATTCAGAATAAGTGCAAAATAATAAACTAATTTAACTCATTTGTAAGATGTTTATTTGCTATCTAGTAAGTACTTGGGGAGGTATCTATGTCTGTATTTCTCCATCACTTATACTGTTTTTAATTATTTATTTAAAGAAAATGAACAATATAGTTGACATAGTCACTCATAATGATTTGTTTTCATATAAACGAGAACAGTTATTAAAAAATAGAAAGAAAAAAATAAAAGAAAAAGTAGAAAGGAAGTTTAAAAAAAGAAATACAGCAGCACGCACATTTGTAAAAATTATGGTGATTCCCATGAAATCATAAATACAATGGCAGAAGATTTATTAAGCTCTTGTTGTGAGCTGTCCATTCTGTTAAATTGGTGTGTTCCTGTAGGGATGACAACATCAAACAAATGAAGTTGTCTAGAAATTCAAAGTGCTATTAATGATATTGAGAACTTTAGGGGTGTGTACTTAGCTCCCAGGCCTCCTAGAAGAAGAACCATATGAGATGAGGGAGAGAGGGTACCCACTCTCTCCAAAATGCCCTGGTGATAACAACTTCCAAACCAGTGTAACTAAAATGTGGTTAAATTGATGTCCTGTAAGGGAATTATTGAGGGGTGAAGATGAGGGAGGAGGGGCCATTGGGAAAACAGTGATTATGGGTGAGATGGATGTGGCAGACATGGCTTCAACAGGGTGAAGGGATTGGCCTCCTTTCCTTCTTAGATTGGCCAGCTTTTTGCTGTGTAGGTCGATATATCCATGATTTTTAAGTGACCTGGTTCATAACATATGATGTTTTGATATGTCTATTTTCATGTTCTTATTTACCATTTATGTATCTTCTGTGATAAAATATTTATTCAATACTGTTAAGCCCAGAACAGTAGGAGAGGCAGCAAAGGACAGCAGGAGCTGAATCCAGTAAACATTTTCTCAGCACTTCAGTAGTTACCATCTAGCAGGAGTAATCCCGCTGGGCCAGTGGTCTCAGAGTTTCCTAGCCTCCCCTATCACTTCAGCCCAGGAGGGTTTTATATAACCCCCACCAACTGTAATACTGCAGTGAACTATATAATTACAAGAGGTGGACTCTGGTAACTGATGTCTTCACCCTTAAAAGGACAGTAAACCATTTATGACTGACTATAAGTAGCATCACTTATGACTTATATCTCCTCCATTTTTCATAGAAAAAACTTTGGGGGTAATAGGAATAAATATCACTATCCAATTATTGTTTTACATAGCTAATCAAGTTTAAGGTAGATTATATCTGAAGAATTTTGACAGATGACATAACCTATCAGGGCAGTTAATGATTCTCTGCAGGTCAAAAGAACTAGGTCCTAGGTCCAGGACCCCAGTCAAAGAAGCCAATTCAAGTAGGTGATGGACTGGTTGGAAGCAGAGGTTCTTTTGCTCCTAATGTGGGAGGGGAGGTTGGTACTTCATTGCCAAGGGACCAGAAGAAAAAAAAACTTTGTTTAGGAACAGTAATGTAGGAACTTGTTATAAGAGGCATAGAACAAAAAGAAAAGCTATCTAATATCTATAAAAGCAACTAAAACAAATAGGACCAAAAATACCCTAAAAGAGAGAAAAATTGAAACATTAAGGAATTACTTAGAACAAAAATTGTTATTTTAAAGGTAACCCAAGTATAGGTTGTTAAAACCTAAACAAAAAATGCTAAACATATAATTATGTTTCTTTAAGAAATAAAAACTCTAATCTTTTAGGAAGTGGGGTTATGACATGGGGCTTTGTTGCCAGAATTTCACTTTTTCATATCTACCTAATAGAGGATAGGGAAATTACATAATTTCTTTCTTATTGGATCAAAAAGATCTACATTCTGTTTCCTGTACAAAGTTGAGATCAAGACTGAATTTCTACTGGAAAGACACATCTACTCTCTGATGACAGTTGTTCAGTGTAATTCTCCTGTATTGGGGAAGAGAGAGTAATACTCTCCATTTGGATTTGATCTCAGTTCTGTAGGAGGAGCACTTTTTTTTTTCTAGGCATAATAGGTATAGGAGAATCTGTGAGGGTAACATTCACAATTATATTTTAGTCTGGTCTCTCCTACTGTGAATGGGCCTTTAAAGGGAATGAAAGGATAATATTTTTAAGTTATTTGGATTTCAATTTGTAGGAGCATTGAGATAGTGTTATTGTGATGGTATTAGGGCAGAGGATATTTAAAGCAGCACTTCCTGTGGTGGTGGGTTGCAGGAAACTTATTAACTGTAGGCCTGCATGAGTTGGGAGTTCTGATTTTGTGGGGCCCAGGGTTGGATCCCTGCTCAGTTTTCCAATAACTGTTGGTTGTTGGGGCAATCTCTTCTCCAATGTTCTTCTCTCTTGCATTATGTATAATGTCTGGGTGGTGGTCTCCAATGGATAGGTCCAGAAAGGGTCCAGTAATCTCTGTGATAGTGGTTGAATTTTCCACAATTATAGGACCTACCCCTGGTTTGTGAAGTCTGAGGTTGTCCTCTTCTCCAGTTTATCTAAACCCTAAAAGAGTGACAATTTCTTGCACAATGATATCTCCTGTCACATTTCAGACAAGGTTCAAGTGGTGGCCTTGAAAATACATGGTTGGGTGGGACTCTATATTCTCTGCAAAGAAGGCCTGGTCCTCTAGTCTCCCTCTGTATTGCATAAGCCCAAATGGCATTTACATGTGCCTGATGTGAAATGGAATCTACATTCCAGCACACATTTTGGTAGCCCAAAAGATCTTTTCTCTCCCCAATTGGGTGCAAAATTGTTTGGCAGTCTTTATTGGCACTTTCACAGGCCAACTGCCATATCAGATGTTTCTGGGTCTCTTTTACTCTCATCTGCCTTTGCATTGCATCTGTTAATTTTCCTCTGAATTGAACATAAGGCTCTGTGACCCTGAAAGATTGTTTTGTAGCTTCCCTTGAATTCTTTTCCCTTTAGTTCAATGGTACAAGGAAGGGGAGCTTGCCTTTTTTTATATTTTCTTTCTCCTGTAAGAAGATAATATGTGACTCAGACTCCAATAGTGTGCTGCAAGATCGACCTAGGTTGTGAATTTTGGCTTTGGCCTCATCACTGTACCATATCCTTCACTACAGGTACCAGAAAGGATTCAGGCATACTCTAGTCTTGTTTGAAAATCTTGGGGGGGGGGTTCAAAGTGCACACTGACTATAGACAGTTAAATATTCTTTACAATATGGATAAGTAGATTTCTAAGCAGCACAAGCCTTTTTGAAATGGCCAAGTGAGTTTATTTTTAGCCCTTGTTAAGATGGAAGCTAACCATCTGGATTCTGATGGAAGTCAATGTGGAGAGAAAATTTTCAGATTCTGAGTTTGAAGCAATGTTAACTGGTTCATCTTCTGAAGTTTTTGGAATTCGAGTCATGCCTGGGAGATTCAGTCTCTCTGCGCTGATACTGGTAGTATTTGAAATTATCAGCCCTATGTTGGGTTGAGATCAAGACTGAATTTCTACTGGAAAGACACATCTACTCTCTGATGACAGTTGTTCAGTGGAATTCTCCTGTATTGGGGAAGAGGGAGTAATACTCTCCATTTGGATTGGATCTCAGTCCTGTAGGAGGAGCACTCTTTTTTTTTTCTAGGCATAATAGGTATAGGAGAATCTGTGAGGGTAACATTCACAATTATATTTTAGTCTGGTCTCTCCTACTGTGAATGGGCCTTTAAAGGGAATGAAAGGATAATATTTTTAAGTTATTTGGTGAATTTAGTAGTTTCTTTTTATGATAATTTGGATATATATATATATATATATATATATATATATATATATATATATATATATGCATGTCATTACCCCCAACAGCATGAATAGCAGTGGATATTTGAAGGTCATAGCATAGGGTAAAATTTTTCACTAAATATCAAAGAGAGTAGCATAGATTTAACCCACCATGGAATTAAGGCCTTGATACAAGAAGGGATCATGGCTTTGACCCACAGGCTCAGGATTCTGATTCCCCAGAGGACAATTATTCACCATCTGTTCCAGGCACCAATTCTTAGTGCTGGAATGGTAGGATAGGCAGCAAAAGGCAGCAGGATTTGGGAACCCACCAAACAGTTTTTCCAGCAATTTGGCAGTGACCATTCAGCAGGAGCAATCTAACAAGGCCAACAGTGGCATAGTCTCCTAGCTCATCCCCTTAGCACTTTAGCCAGGGGCTTTCTATACCTCGCAGGCCAATTACCATCCTACGGCAGTATGGATGGATGACAGTTGCCATGCTTCCACTTTTTGGTAACAGACATCTTCACCCTTAAAGGGACAGTAATATCACTTTTGGCTGACCAGGATCCAAGAGTATCTCTCTGTTTCCTTATAAATTTTTCTGGTCATCCTAAAATTCTTTTGAAAGAGGTGGTGTGTGTGCATCAGTGTGTATTTGTGTATGTGTACATGTTGTTATGTATGAAACCCATGTATGATATGTGCTGTGTTTAAGAGCTACAATGCCTATATAAGACACCATTTTGGTTGCAGGAAAGTAAAATTATTTCCTTGAAAATAAAAATCCTGCCAGAGGTACCTGGAGTAGACCAGGTTAAAGCAGAAAGGAATAGGGCCAGAGAAAAAGCACAGTGGTAGGCATTTGCCTTACACGCAATTGACTCAGGAGGAACCTGGATTCTATTCCCAGCATCCCATATGTTCCTTCAAGCCTGCCAAGAGCGAGTTCTGAGTGCAGAGCTAGGAATAACATGGTCCAAAAACAAACAAAAAGAAAGAGAGCAAGAGAAAGGAATAGATGCAAAACAGGCAGCATCTCTCCTATGCTTTATCTGTGCCCCACCTCTACCCTATGGGCCAACAGGTACTGCTCTGGTCACTACCCTGACCTACTCTAAAGGTCCAAGTTTTTCCATTTACACTTGGCAAGACAAGGGGTGTCCAATGGGCATGTCCAGGTATAACTGGCATGACAGTGGCTGTATATACATGGGCATGTCCAAGTCCAACTACCAAGTAGGGTTATCCAAGAGGCATGACCAAGTCCAACTGTCATACATCAACATTTCTACCTTTTATGTTTTGCATTTGTTGTTGTTTTTTAATTATATGAAGAGATATCCTCAGTGGTCAGTGGAGTTCAGTCTGGTGGTAGTCTGCAAAAGCCATTTTGCAGCTGCATTTATCTTCTTGACAAGTTTATTTAGAAGCTTCTAAGCTATTCAACATTAAAGTCAGTAGTGCTTTAGAGCCCAAGTGAGGGTTTGCACTTATAGTATCAAATACAAAGCTAAATACATAGTTTAATTTTTTTGTTGTTGTTTTGGGTTCACACTTGGCATTGCTAAAGGGTTACTCCTAGCTCTGAAATCATTCCATGTGGGATGTTGGGAATTGAATCTGGATTGACCATGTGCAAAGCAAACTCCCTATTAGTTGTGCTATCACTTTGGCCTCATGCAGCATTAATTCTAATTAGAAATACTTTTTATACAAGTTTGAAATAGGCATATGTGTATAAATATATGTTAATTATTTCATATTAATAACTATATATAATGTTATTTAACTAAAATAAACAAAAAGCTCTTAAATAGTAATTTAAGTATTACTTTAAGACATATTTTCTAAGTTAATTTATTTAGTAGAATTATATTAATAAAATACGAATTTTGAACTGGAATTAGGAAAGTTTGTTTTAAAAATCCATTAAGAAAACAAAATAGAAAATATTAAGAATGGAAAATAAATGTGATGATATCACACTAAATTATCAAAATATAAAATACATAACATGAAAATTTTATACTGACAAACAGAATAATCAGTTGCATAAAATTATAATAGATGCTAATATCTAAAATAGTTTAAAATTCGAAACTGCATTATAATTAGTTATCAATGTAGGAGAAAATCTGTGCTTGCTTCATACTTAGTCTTAAAATAAACACCAGATATGTCAACAAATCACATATTAAACTGATTTCCTATCCCATATCCTTTAAATCTATTTTGTAAAAATACAAAATGTACACAAAATATTTTGTATCAGAAAACAAAGGTAATCTTTCTAAATAAGATGAAAACTTGAAGACCATTTGTTTAAAATGTCAGTACCGTAATGTTTACATAAAGGTAAATAGAAACTTATTGAAGACATATTTTTAAATCAGAGTAGAAAATATATTGTGATATGTATGACATAAAACTAAGTACAACTTTTTTGTTTTTCTTTTGTTTGTTTTTGTTTTTCTTGTGGGGGGCACACCTGGTGATGCTCAGAGGTTACTCCTGCTATGCGCTCAGAAATCGCTCCTGGCTTGGGAGACTATATTGGTCGCAGGGGGATCGAACCAAGCTCCATCCTAGGCTAGTGCAGAAAAGGCAGATGCCTTACCGCTTGTGCTACCACTTGGGCAACTCTAAATATAACTTACTTTATTTGTAAATATGCATTCAAATCAGTGATTAAAAACTAACACTTTTTAATGGGCAAAAAGAGTTCATAGAAATAAATCATATAGAAAATAATATAAATATATTTTATGAAAAATGAAGCCCAGTTTTTAACCACATTTTGTAGTTCATGGGAACTACTTCTAATTCTGTGTTTAGAAGTTACTCCTAACACTATTTAGGAAACTGTGCGTGTTTAAATTGAACCTGGACCTCCTATATGCAAAACTTGTTCATAGACCTTTGAGTTATGTCTTCAGTCCAATAACATGTTTATTTTTTGTGAATAAACATACAAAAAGTAGCATGTTACTAAAAATAAAAGTAAATATAAGAAGATTTTTGCATAGTGTTTACAAGGATCAAAACTTTGATACTGTACTACGTAGCCAAAAGGTGACTCATACTTATTTAATGGAACTGTGCATTAATACAAGGGGTCTTCAAGGGAAATATGGTAATTAATGAATTGTAAATTAATCTATTTTGTCAAGAAATTATATTTCTTAGACTTTATTATCATTGGCTTCCTATGTTCAAACATATACATATGTGTGTAAGCAGTAACTTAGCAAGCAATAATTTTGCAATCAATAACTTTGCTGACCACATCGGCAATGCACAATGACAGGTGAATAAATAACTTAATTTTGTGTGTCGATATGCACATATATAATATAGTATAATATTATTTGGACAAGCAAACAAAATAATTCCCATCCTACTGTTATTTTCAGCAATAAAGATGTCATCTAGCAGGCATTATATTATAAAATAAAAAAATAATAAAATGAATAATAAAATACTTTATGAAATAATTCACTAACAGAGAAAAATGTATAATATGAACAAACATATATAGGTGGAATTAAAACAAACAGTCACAGATTGCTGACTGCCAAAAGCAAAGGTTCAAGATTGGAGCCATTAGTGTCACATTTCCAAATGGTACAATCTTCCAATTTAAACAAGTCCTACAGATATACAATGCGATTACTACAATAAATACTGTGTTTAATATTTTCAAACGTATAAAAGTAGGTTTAAAGAATCTTATGAGGGAGATTGCAATATAATATTGAGAGGATGTATGTTATTTGATTGTAAATGTATTTGAAATGGATTCATATACCAAATCATGTTATGCACATCATACATTTACATATTACCAGTATCATGTAAAATAGAAGAACATGTAGACTTAAAATGGTAAGGAATCTGTGTATCTGTTTAATGATGAACTCAGGAGAGGACCACAGAGATAATTTATATTCCTCATTGGGATTTTTCTGAGTGTTTTATATATTGTGAAGCAGCCATAACTTATGAGCCACTCCTTTGGTTTTCTCACCCTGTTATCTCCACAGAATGGCACAATCAGCATTTCTTTGAGCTCTTATTTTTATAACTTAGACTTTTGCCTAGATCTTTAGGCTATCATGACTTTTAAAATTTTGGTTGTTTACAATTCCTTTTCGTTCTTTCTTGGTTTATATCTCAGACACATGAATAATGTGTAGATTTCTGGTTTCTTGTTAACTATTGACATCATATTTTTGTTCTCTTGACTATATTCACAATGGAAGGGTTGAGCATGACTTTTTTGCTTCTACTACTCTCATGGGTCCTATATCTTCTTCCTCGGCATTTAGAATTCTCTTAGGGTTGAACACAGGAAAATAATAAAAAACATATTTTGATAAAGAAAATCAAAGCACACAAAACATCTTTAACATATAATAGAAGGAAGTTGTACGAGTGAGGGGGAGATAGTGTAAAAGTTTTGTATTTGTTTAATGTTCTCGAAGTTTCAAAATATAATTTGAGCCATTTGATATAGGTAATAAAGTGAGAATATATTTGATGTCAAAATTTTTTTACCCCGATGTCAAGATTTTTATATATTGTAAGTAGAACATACTTGGAAAATTATAGTATTTCATTTAATGTACATGCCTATTCATATACTATATATGTGTACATGCTTAAGTACATTTGTGTGCACATTAAAGTAAATATCATTATGTTTTCTTAGTGTATTATAATTTTTAACACAGAAATGCTAGTTGGAAAAGTTCTATTTCTTTGTCTTACAAGCTATCAGTAAAAACCTTGCTGGCAGTTTAGGAAAACATTTTATTTCACATGTTTTTGTTTTTGTTTTTTTTGTGGTTTTTGGGTCACACTCGGCAGTGCTCAGGGGTTATTCCTGGCTCCAGGCTCAGAAATTGCTCCTGGCAGGCACGGGGGACCATATGGGACGCCGGGATTCGAACCGATGACCTCCTGCATGAAAGGCAAACGCCTTACCTCCATGCTATCTCTCCGGCCCCTATTTCACATGTTGAAGCACCTGTATAGACAAATAAATGTATTCTAGGACATTTTTGTTTCCTATGTGACATTCTATTTTAGTTCATTCTAAAGTTACTATTTCTAAATTCTGAAAAAACTATGAATCAAGAATGACAGAACTAGGTTGGAGTGATAGTACTGTGAGTAAAGTGGTTGTCTTGCATGACATTGCCTCAGGTTTGATGCTCCACAATCCATATGGCCCCGTGGGCATTGCTAGATAGTCCTAAATTCAGAGGCAGGAGTAATCCCTGAACATCACTATATGTGTCCTCCCTACAAAAAATAAACAAATAAAAAGAATGGCAAACAGGGGCCAGAATGATAGTAGGGTATTTTTCAACCCTGGTTAGATTCCCGGTTTTTCTGAGTCCACTAGGATTAATTTCTTAGTACTGATCCTAGAAGTAACTCCTAAGCATTGCCAGGTGTGCCCCCAAAACAAACAAAAGAATGACAGAACACAACCTTCATAGTAAAAATAATTATAACCAATATATTTTACAGGTGCCCTAATTTTAAACTCTTTATGGCTTTAATAATTTTTATTTTGAAATTTTTTCATTTTGCTTTATAATATCATAGAGCAGGGGTCTTTAAACTTTTTAAAGTGGGGACTGGATTACAGTCCTTTAGAGAGCTGGAGGGCCAGACTATATGAGCTACTAATTTCTACTCACACTGCACGTATCTTATATAAATAAAATAAAAACCATTTATAAATAAACAGATCATGTACCAGTATTTCAATGAGAACTGTGGGCCTGCTTTTGGCTAATGAGATGGTCAATGTCTGGTTCCATATTTGTCACTGCCAGCCATAACAAATGATGTAAGTGGGCATCAGTTAATCTTGATCTGGTTGGAGATTTAAGATGTTTCATTCTTGAAAAATTCTGTTCACAGGCGTAAGTGCTACCAAAGATGGTTACCATTTTGAGTGCATGCTTCCTGATATTTGGATATGTCTCAGAGGGGAGAGATGCATAGAAATTCAAAAAGTTACTTGATTTAAATGCGTCTTTCAGAGAGTCACAATTCTGCAGTTCAGCCAGTTCCATTTGGTAAATTGTAAGGACATTTTCAATCTCAACAGAAAATGGGTTACAAAAAAGCTGTATGTTCTGTTCATGGAGATGAAGCTCTTTGAATCTAAATTGAAACTCCTTTTGCAACAATTCTAGTGAAGCCAGACATGTTTCCTTTGGGAATGCAACCAATGGTTTGTCCGCTGATAGGTTTTGAGTTGTTGGGAGATGACTGAAGTTTTCCTCCTGTACTTGTTTGATGAGAAGGCCTAATTTTACTTCAAATGCTTTCACATGCGATGCGATGCCATATCACAGATGAGCTTCCCCTTGCCTTGAAGTTGCAGATTGAAACTGTTGAGTAGCTCTGTTATATTTTTTTTTTTTCAGAAAGAGAAGGTGCCATTTCCATCCTGCATCACTGAGCTCTGGTACTTCTTGATTTTTTGAAAGTAGAAAAGCTGTAATCTGCAGAAGTAAGTCATAGAAACGTTTCAAAACTCTCCCTCTACTCAGCCAGCGGACTTCTGTGTGGTACAGAACATCTTCATGGGCAACATTTACCTCAGATAGAAATTCCTGAAATTGTCTGTGGTTTAGTGCATGAGTTCTAATGTAATTAACACAAGATACCACAATTTTCATAACAGAGTCCCACTTCAGTGATTTACAACACAACGCTTGTTGGTGGATGAGGCAGTGTATGGCAATTGGATGAGGATGGTTATGTTTGTCCATCTCTTGTGTAATGTGAGTAATTACTCCTCTCTTAGACCCCACCATGCTAGGAGCACCATCAGTTGTTACACTGAATAGTTTAACCCAGTCCAGCTCCAAACCATTCACAGTTTGGCAAACCGTTTCAAATATATCCACGCCTGTGGTTGTACCTTTGATACTTTGCAGTGCAGCAAACTCTTCTGTGACTTCAAAATACTCATTTGTCCCACGCATATAAATGAGAAGTTGGGCAGAATCACGAACATCATTGCTTTCATCGAGTGCCAAGGAAAAATAGCAAAGTTTCTTTGCAGGGTTTTACAAATGGTGCAGCAAATTTTCTCCCATTTCTTCAATCCTTCATGTCATTGTAACTCCTGAAAGGCTCACTGTACTAAATAAATCGGCCTTCTCTGGACACATGTCTTTGGCAACAGAAATAAGGCATTCTTTAACAAATTCTCCCTCCACAAATGGTTTGCCATTGCACGCTATTAGCTTGGCAACTTGAAAACTTGCCCGCAGTGAGGAAGTATTTAACTGCTTCTGCTTCACAAAATTATTTTGCTGAGTCGTCAGTGTATGTTTCAGTTGTAATATTTTATCTTTTCTCACTTCTCCAACCAAACAATCATATTTACCTTTATGTTGAGTTTGATAGTGGCATCGCAAATTGTATTCTTTGAACATAGCAACTATATTCTGGCATCTCAGACACACAGCTTTTTCTTTGTACCGCATAAAAAAATAATCATAAATCTACTGTTCTTTGAATATCCTACACTCACCGTCAATTTTGCTTTTTCTTGACATCATTGTTTCCTAGGGATTCCAAACTGATATTAGTAAAATACAAATATGTGTGTATATATACACACACAGTGTATGAACCCCCTTTAGTCCCTGATGTGAACACTTACCCCTTGCAGGCTTTTCTAAGCAGATCAGCTCAGTCCCTGATAGTTCAGTTATATCTCCCTATATAATGCCCAAATTGATATGTTCGGAATCAGCATGTGAACACTGAAAAGGAATTGCAAAATGCATATAAAATTTTCAATGTAACCCCTTTAAAATGCTTCAGCATCGAACCCCTAATTTTCCACATGGGCAATTCAGCACCGAACCCCTAACCTCCCAACCACCGCCCACCCCCTAACTTTGATTTCAGCACTGAACGCCTCACCACCTCCAAAGGGGAATTTTCATATGAGTCACCCACAGTCCAATCGGGCATAATCCATCTGGCAAAAATTTATTTCTATGGCACTTTTGACTGACTTTGGAAGTGGAGGGAGTGGAGGAAAACCTCACTGACAGGCATGCACAGCACACAGACACCACATTGCCTGGGGGTGGAGCAGGCACCTTTTTACATCATATAGTCACCCACATGTGGTACTCCTCGCCATGTAGCATCCAGCGCCTTCCAGTGACGTCATCAGCAACGTGCTGCGCCAAGCTCCAGGTGCAAGGGCGCATCAGTGTCCCCCTCAACACCGCCCTCACGCCCACCCTCCCAGCACACAACATGCCATGGGTGGAGGCGGTTGACGTCATCCCTGAGAAACCGTGACACTGAGTGTATATGCTGGTAGGTATCTTGGCAACCAAACAGCGCTCAATGTTGGCGGGCCAGATCAGACTCCTCTGCAGGCTGCATGTGGCCTGCAGGCCATAGTTTGAAGACCCCTGTCATAAAGCATTGTTGGAGAAACCAAGATAATTAACTGATCCAAAGCTTATACCAGGACACAGACACCAATTTAGTTTAAGAAGATATAAGCATATTAACAGATTCCAA
The DNA here is from genome assembly GCF_024139225.1 of Suncus etruscus. Classification (NCBI taxonomy): domain Eukaryota; kingdom Metazoa; phylum Chordata; class Mammalia; order Eulipotyphla; family Soricidae; genus Suncus; species Suncus etruscus. The sequence goes on along the minus strand of NC_064857.1, from coordinate 32,477,239 downwards.
GATAAAACCTAAACATTTTATTTATTTTATTTCATTATTACTTTAGATTTTCCTTTGTCTTGCCCTTTACATATACTTTTATAAATGATTTATATATAAAATATAGAATAATAATATAAATATAATAAATATTATTATTATATTTTATTAATAATATTATATAATATAATAAATATATTTAAATGTAACTATATAATTTTAGTAGTTTTTGAGAAAGATATCAGCTATTATCTTTAGCATTTTGAGAGACAATATTTGTTTTATTTGTGGTCTTTGCATGTGTTTTTTATTAAAATTTCTGTATATTCACTAATTTAGTGAGCATGATGAAGCAAATAATGAAATAGAGAAAAGTATATAGGAATGTCCTTTGAATTAGCACTATACCAATTATTTTTTTCTAGCATCTATTTCAGTAGCTTTTAGTCAGATATAAATTTTACAAACTTTCACCTGCCTGTATTGCATATGTAACTGACTATCTGGTGAATTTTTGGCAGCTTTTATTTTCTTATATGAGATATGCATATATCTCAGTATGTTTATTCTTTTCAGATACATTTGTTTCTAGGCCTAAATTTTTTTAAATTATTTATGTGTCAAACTTATTACATTCAGAAAAATCTGATAGTATTTTCTAGAAACCATAAAACCTTTTTTCCTGCACTTGGAAGTTTGGGGCCCAAATAAAACTAACGAGATTTGACCGTGTCAACTAAAAGTCTTTCAGTCCTCAGCTGAGAAAATTAGAGCAAGAGAAATTTAGCACTATTTTATATTCTTTTATATATTTGAGTGACTAAAAGACCCCATACACTTTCACTAGGATCACAGAGCTAGATAGACACCCAATCTCTTCACCTTAAATTTGAGCCAGATATAAATTAGACATCTTGCATAAAAGTGAAATAATCAGTAATTTCACTTTTTGCATGATGCAGAATGGGGACATTGGATTTTACACTAAAGTACTTAGATATATTTCTTTTCAAAAATATAGGTAAGGGGCCAAAATGATAGAACAAAAGATAGGACATTTGCCCTGCAAGGAGCTGGCTTGGGTTCAATTTTTAGCCTCCCTTATGGTCTCCTCAGCCTGCCAGAAGTGATTTCTGAGTGCAGAGCCAGGAGTAACCCCTGAGTACAGCCGCCCACCCCCTCCAAAAATATATGTAGTTTTGTAACATAATTACTAAAATTTAAAGTTTATAACATTGATATAAAAATTTACAAAATTTACCACATCACAGTCTGATAGCATTTAGGAAAGTTATACTCAAGTAAAAAAAATATGTAGAAAAAAAATCTATGCAGACTGTAAGAATTTTGACCCAATAGCAGCTTTCTATTTTTCTTTTTACTAATGCTTTCTTTTTATAGGATGAGTCATCTTTAAATAAAGCACCCAGAAGGGTTGACATAACTTTAGTGGCACTATAATATCAGAAAGACATCTATTTTTCTATCTATCTATCATCTATCTATCTATCAATCATCTATCTATCATCTATCTATCTATCTATCTATCTATCTATCTATCTATCTATCTATCTATCTATCTATCTATCTATCTATCTATCTATCTATCATCTATCTTCTATCTATCTATCTATCTATCTATCTATCTATCTATCTATCATATATCTATCTATCATCCATCTATCATCTACCTATCCATATATCATCTGTCAACTATATATCTATATAATGTATCTCATTATAAATGCATTGAGAAGAAATATTTTGGGTGGGTATAATTTAAAAAACCAGTTTTCAAATTATAAGGAACAACTCACATGAATATTAACATTGCAAACTATTTTGAGCAAGTTGTGTGTGTATTTTTAAGGAATACTAGTTATAAATAATTGAAAGAAAATAAATAAAAATGTCCTGTGATAATGAAATTAAATGAGAAAAGCAATATGAAAAAAGGACATCTCAGTAGGGCTCTCACTTCTTTTGCTCTTGATATAAGAGATCCATGAGAATTCCTTTTCTGTTGTTGTTATTGTTGTTTCACTATTTCTTTCTTTTAATATATTTTATTTAAACACCTTGATTACATACATGACTGTATTTGGGTTTCAGTCATGTAAAGAACACCACCCATCACCAGTGCAACATTCCCATCACCAATGTCCCTGTCCACCTCATTTCACTTGTCCAATCTATAAAATAAAACAAAAGCATGGAATACTCTTTAGGATTTTTCCAACAGCAGGACTCATGAAGTTAGGATCAAAAATTAAATGTAATGGCCACATCTTTCTCCACCCCAGGTTAATGGCCCATGAAAGGAAATAGTAACGATGACTCATATTCCCAAACTATCTCAGTCCTTCAAAGCTAACAAACAAAATTCCAGGGGAAAATTTCAAGGATTGTTGTACTTGGGAAACAGTTACTTATTTAAGGCGTTCAGATTCCTTATTTCTTTTTTTGCTGGGGCTCAGAAAATCTGTTTGCTCATTTCTCTAGGAGACCCTTTCTGTTCTTGCATTTAACTCAGTGTGTTGTGATAAATAATGCAGTGCCTTCCCAACAGTATCCTTAGCCATACGAGTAGTACATTTTAAAAAGAGAACAAGCAGACACAAAAATGGAAATTAACCCCAGGCCTGCCAGCCTCCATCAGGAATAATGCCGTCCTATAATTCCAGGGTTAAATGAGGAGTAGGTGCCTTTTTACTGAGTTCAGTTCTTTGTCCTTGGTTTAGTGTGTCATTGTAGCAACTGTCATGTAAGGTTAATGACAGCCCCTCATTACCCTTGTCAAATATGTAATAATGTGGCCCAACAACAGGTCTGAATGGCTTCTGCTTGTCAGGCCCCTATGTTTTGCCTAGCAGATGGTCACTGTGTTTAGAGAGGCCCTCGCTCAGATCTATCACACTGATATCCTGAACACGTGTGTGCGCTAGAAGCATTTTCCCCTGATGGGACGGTGTGTGGCTAGAATACTAATCGAACCCAGCAAGACGACTTCAGACTTCACCCCCCTCCTTCTTCAAATCCCCATTAGTGTTCTGTTAGGCTGGGGGGTGGGGAAGATAGAAGATAGGACCTTCCTTGCCTCTCTCCTTCTATTATTTCTGGCGACACACAACACTTCAGCTGTGATATGCACCCGTTTTAAAACCCTTTATTTGGATCACTTACGATGCAGCACCCATGAAATTTAAACACATTCTATTCTTGGAGACAAGGGAACAAAAGGGGGGAAGGCCTCAGTAAAGAAAATGGCAGGGGGCAGGGTTTATTGGAAAGAGCTCCAGTCCAGGTGGCAGGAAATTTGAATCCTTGCCCGTGACCTTGTACAAAGTCAAACCTCCTGCCTCTGCTTTATTCTCTCAGAAGGTCACTTGGAGAAGGAGGTGAGAGAGAGATGTCTGCGGCCATTCTCAAGGTCTCTATCCTGCATCAGGGCTCCTTCAACTGGCCTTTGTTTGAATCATCTGCAGGGGTTTTGTTTTTTAACTTGATGCCACTTCTTTTCTGATTAAAGTGGTGGTATGTTCCCCATCTATTTTCAAAATCAACTTAAGTCTAAATTACGTTAAAATTTAATAGTAAGTAATTCTTTGTCCCTATTCTAGTCTCATGATTTTAGGGAATATTTTGCAGATATCTTTTTATAACACACTTTATATTTTTCTATGTATGAGATCTTTTAGACTTCTAATCTTTGCTCAGGCCCAACCTCTGGAGAAAATCCTAAGACTTTCTCTTTAATGTTCCGACTTTATGTAAAGATATTTGAAGTACATTTTTCAATATTATTAATAAATATGGAATTATATTTATTTATTGTTCATATACTCAAAATAATAGAATTCTTAAAAGATAAGGTAGATTGGTTTTTTCTACTTTGAAGAGACCCATGCTCTTTGTAAATATGCATCATCTCTCCCCCACATCCATCTAAATTAATTATTAATTTTCTTTAAAATTAAACCACTGTGAGATGAGTTTAAAAGTTGTTGATAATTGAGTTTCAGCCAGACAATGTACTAACACCCATATCTTCGTCAGTGTTTATTTTTTAAATTTCTAAACTAAAACTATCCTGTGTCACTAAAAATAAGAGAAAATATAAGGTAATTTATAAATCATTGCATACAACCCCTTAAACCATTTAACAGTCAATTGCTTAGACTGGTCTTAAAGAACTGTTTACTGAAAGACCAACTCCCAGGACTCTTTTGGGGGTGGAAGTACACAGCCAACTGTACTTAGGGATGACACTTTGCAGAGTTTGGGGAACCATAAGCAAAGCCTAGAGTCAAACTCAATTTTTCTGCTTTCAAGGCAAGTGCTTTCCATGCTAAACTATTTCTCTAATGTCACCTAGATTTTTAGGTTCTGAATTAAGTTTTCTTTGTTTTATTTTTAAATTTTAAATAATATATTTATTTGAGCACTGTAATTACAAACATGAGTATAGTTGAGTTTCAGTTATAAAAAGAACATCCCCTTTCAGCAGTGCAGCATTCCCACCACCAATGCCCCTCATCTCTGTCCTTCCCTACCTTCTGCCTATTATAGAGAAAGGCATTCTACTTGTTTTTTATTTAATTTTTGTTTGATTGGAGGCCACACCTGGTGGCACTCAGGGATTATTCCTGGTGATATGCTCAGAATAATTTCTGGCAGGCTCAGAGGACCATTTGGGATGTCGGGATCAAACTTGGGTCTGTTCTGTGTCAACTGTGTGCAAAGCAAGTGCCTTATCCCTGTGCTATCATTCCAGCCCCTACTTATTTAGTTTTTATCTATTATAGCAGAAACTATCCATCAGTAATTTACATTTAATAATTTGATGGTATTTATTGATCTCTCCATAATGCCTCCCATGGTAGAAAGTGAATTCCTTGAGAGTAGAAACAGTATGTTTCCATTGTAAGACTGAAAAAATATACAGTTTTCAGGGCACAGAAAGCAGACTTCTCAGTCAGCATATATGACTACAGGATGCTGTGTTGATGATAAATTCTTCTAATCCTCACCAGCATTTTCCACAAAGTGAATAGTCTCTAGGATATTCCAAGTGTGTGGGGCACAAGTAAAAAATCAGGTAAATGGTGATCAAGGGTGGAGGGGAGGGTTCTATCAGTAGGACAAGAAGTCCAGAGGAAGGAAACAAAATCATAAGGGACCAAATTGAAAAAAAAAACAGTTGAAATACTGCTCTATATATCATTCAAGTTTTCTTATTAGTTGTTGACACTAATCATTGGTACTAATTTATTAACTACATTTTCATTTTTACCATTGTGTGACCAGTGAGTTTCTGAAAATCAGGATCAAAGTGTCTCATTAGTCTCATAGGGCAGAGAATTGTGTAGCCTCAAACAGGGAGGCGTTGACTGAACTGAACTCCGTCAGTGGTGAGGAAAATCCATTTCTCAGACCTTTGAGTAATGTAAGAAGTGATGATGAAGTAACAAAAAGTAGTATCATCCAGCCTTTTTCCTGGACAGAAAGGGAAATTAAATGCTGAGACTTTTCTAACACAGTCTTCTAGGGAAATATTCTATTTCAAATAAGTTTAGATTTGGCATTTTCTGAGTGGCTTTTTTTTTTCACATTAAATAATATCTGGAATTTTCGGTATCAATGTTGAATAACTGCTTCCTAAAGCAGATCTAAATGACCAGAGAATATTTCTGTTCTTTTTGATTATAGGTTCATTTATATTAATATTTAAATGTTGCTTTAATTAGCTAAATTATTGATCCAAATTATAAGGATATGTACCACCTCTGTGGTTTTTCTATGCCATTCTTATTTATTTCCTGTGTCATAAAAAATCATCTATATTTTGTGATTCTCATTTGCTAACCATGCTTTACTCTCTCAATGAACATTTCATGAGTATCCAATATTACAAGCAACATTCTAGAACTTACAAAGAAATTAATGGCTGCTATATTTAGTAAACCTTATTTAATAAGCATGTAGGATCATAAACACCTGCTTGATTTTTCTGACGTGATGCAATCTTTCTCTCTTCTTATCCACACATTTTACATTAGCTTTTATGATTTCTTATCTTAATTCTAGTGTTTTCAATATTTCTAACCTCTTCTTATAATGCTGTCTCCTCTCTTTCCTGATACTTATTTGGTACCTAGCTAGCCTATATAGGTCATGATTATATTTTTATAATGCTTTTATTGCTTATATTCTCATACCACAGTAATTCAAAGTAGGCTTTGAAGTTAGTGTCCTTTCTGTTTTTTTTTTTTTCATTGCCAGTTCTAGGCCATTTTTTCCCCTTTTATAAAAATTCCAATGCTATTCTATTTTTTGAAAGGTATCCATGTGGCAAATGCCTAACCTCTTCTCATCTTGTGGTTTCCAGTAATTTCTGGTAACAAACTTCTTGTTTATCACCAATTATATACCACAGGGACTTATGCAACATGTAGTCCTTTCAGTACTTTGGTCACTTAATCTGAGTGTCTATGATTTTCCACCTCAGCCATCTTTCCCTCAGCCATCTTTCCTTACAGTCTGGATATTACTATCATTAGGAAATGTACCACACTTAGAATAAAACAACAACATCAACAACAAACTAAATAAATTTTATTTTTTCCCATTTTTGGCTTTTGGACCACCTTAGGCAGTGCTCACTGGCTGACTCCTGGCTCTGGCTCTGGCTTGAGCCCTGTGAGGCTCAAGAAGCTATATGGGATGCTTATGACTGTGTTGTATTATAGCTCTAGTCTACACTACCATAAATTCACTTGTTGAATTATACCTGGCAGTATCAATATGTTATTTCAAGTGCATATTTTTCTCTATTATTTTCTTCCAGCTTGATTTTCTTTCTTACCCAATAAGAATTCCATGGTAAATTCTAATTAGTACTTCCTCATAAAAGTCCTCACATCTTTCCCCCTATTTTAACTCACCATATTTTTGTCTATGATATCCCAAATCAGGAAAAATTCAATCATCTATATCCTCTACGACTACATTTGAACAATTTTCTCATCCTTGATGAAAATAAAAAATGGGAAGATAAGGGGCTGGAGTGGTGGTGCAATGGTAGGGTATTTGCTTTGCATGCGACTGACCTAGGATGGACCATGATTTTACCATGATTCATCTCCCGGCTTCCCATATTGTCCCCAAGCCAGGAGCGATTTCTGAGTGCATAGCCAGGAGTAATCCCTGAGTGTCACCAGGTGTGACCCAAAAACCAAAACCAAAATCAAAACAAAACAAAAAAAGCAGATAAGTTTTTCTTTAAATTATTAAGATCATTTTAAGTGATTATTTACAGACCAGATATGTATATTTTTTAAAAATATTTTTTTAATGTTTTCACATATTACTTATTTTTCTCTCTTGTATTCATCTCTTTCCCTTTTCAAAACTTCTTCAGTAATAAAAATCCCTATATCAATCCTTCCATCTTATTGTCCAAACAATACCCAGGGTATATATGTATATATTTTTAAAATATAAAATAATCATTTATATTTCCTATTGAACCACTAAAATGATGTTCCATTATATCTGAATGAAGCAAACAACTTAGTAGCTCCAGTCTGGTGGTATAGTTGTATTTCTCATATCAAAATATTTCTCTCAATATGTTCATTCAATGATCTAGTTTCTTAATCACTAACTTTGGTCTTCTCTGGTTGCTACACTTGGTAGTTACCATTCTATTTGTCTCAGATAAATGTCATTTACTCTTCCATAAAACTTTTATTCTAAACTGCTTCTCTTCTAGTCTTTTGTTTTTGTTTTTAGTTTTTGGTTTTTGGGCCACACTAGTGAGCTCAGGGGTTACTCCTGGCTATGCACTCAGAAATCGCTCCTGGCTTGGGAGACCATATGGAATACTAGGGGATCAAACCTTGGTTTATTCCGGATCAGTCCTGTGCAAGGCAAGCACCCTACCACTGTGCTACTGCTCTGGTCTCTCTCCTAGTCTTTTTTTTTTAAACTTCATTTTCTAATCCTCAAAGTTCTATCACATTTTATAATCATATGTATAAGATTTGATTTAAGTATCTTCCACTTGAATTCATAAAATATTTGTTTTATTTACTTGTATATTCAACAGAGAAAGGAGTTAGTGCTTCACAGTAGGAGTGCAAACAGTGTTTTAAGTGAATGAAAAGAAGTGAGTATATTCCAAGAGGGCATTACCAGAAAGCTGAAAGGGTACTATCAGGGTGTTGATAAGAAAGAAAGAAAAAGGCATTTTATATAAAAGTATTCTACCTACTTACCTAATACCAATTTGTGAAAAATTCAATATGGCAGAGAAGGATCCAGTCATTAAAGTACACTTCAGGTCCTACGTAAAAGCTGGAAGTTGTGTTTGGTATAATGGTCACTTAATGATGTCAACTCTTTAATTCTTGGAATCTATGGATAGATTAATAAGGGAGATTTTGAAAATTTTAATTGTATCTTATTACCTCAGCCTAAATTATTCCATGGATCCAGTGGAATATTAAGAGTTCTCAAATTTGGAAGAAAGAGAGAAAAATATTTAGAAAAGTGAAACTATATATATGATTGCACTGTAGTTGTTAGATTTCAAATGGAAGGGGTTCATAAACCAATGATTGCTGGCAGCTTCTAAAACCTAGGAAAGGCAAAAACATGCCTCCAAAAAGGAATGCAAACCTTTTACCTCTTTACTTTGTGAGATAAGTCATACCTATCTGATCTCCAGAATACATAGCAATACTTGTGTTATCTCAAAATATTAAGTTTGTGTTATGAAAATATGTCATGGTAGTAGAAAAAACTACTACAGAGAAGAAATTATGGAACCAGGCTGTAGATCATAAACCTTAAAATTCTGGTCTCTATTATTTAGAAAATGGAGACCAGAAACTATTTGAAATCAGAATCAACTTTATTTTAAGGGTTGTTTATTCCATGTTAAAGTAGAAGCATTTTACTTTGGAGGCATATTAAGAATAAAAGAACTGTGAAAATTTCTAAAATTTCCCATTAGTATCAGGAATAACTGAAAGAAATCCTCATTCTAGAATAATTTTGGATTGAAAAAAATGAATTATTAAAATCAAATAATCATTCTGGGACACATAGTATTTATTTTTTAAATTTTTATAAGCAATGTCTCTTTGGTCTTTGTTGTTTAATAAATTAATTTTTATTATTAATTAAATCACCATGAGTATAGAATTAAAAGTTTTTGATAGTTGAATTTTAGTCATGCAATGTTCAAACATTTATCCCTGTCCAGTGTTATTTCTTGATACCAATTTTCCCAGATGTCCTTCTATTGTCACCCTTCTCCCCATCATCAGCCTATCACTATGACACACTTCTCTTTTTTCACTCACCTTTTAGGTAGTGTGGCTTGCAATATTGTTACAGAAGGGATATCATATATCTATATTTATATGTATATATATCACTTTACTTCATTTCAATTCTTGGTTATTATTCAGAATAATCACTTCCAACTACTATTGTCAACAAAGAAGTCGTCCCTTCTCTGTTTTATCTGCACTTTCCATCTATAATTTCTATTGTTTGGGTATTTTGTTCTTTGAAGGGGCTTACCAAGGATGTTTATGGTACATAGGAAACCGCTCTCATCAATATTCAACCAGGCAGGTCAGCACTGAGGTCTGATATTTATGTAGTGTTTAAGATTGAACTCAGGTCCTTGCACTTGCATTGTGTATCCCTACCTGCTGAGCTATCTCCTGACCTTTGATGTTTTATATCTTAACCTAGAATGAGAATTACTGAAATAAATGGCTTTTCAAAGTACTGGTTTGTGTGTTCCTAATTGTTAACAGTAAATTCTAAATAAATGTTTTGTTTTGTAGAGTATAGCAGCAGCTATCCTCTCTTCTATGTAAATATTATTTTTATTGTCAAAATAAAATATGAAAAGCTCTGGTGAAGGGGGGTGTACTTTCAATGACTGAAACTCAACTATGAACATTTCTGTCAGCACAGTGCTTACATACATTTTTTTTTTAAAAAGGAAAGGTGTATAGAATAAAAGTTTGTATTAGTGTTCCTCTCCTGAGCAGTTCTATCTTCCAGGACCACTATTTAGTAATCTGTAAAACAGGCATTCAGATCATTCTTCTCTCCAAATTAAAAAAAATATTAAGAGGATAAACTTCAAAGAAATATTGATTGTATTGGCTGAGGTAGCCCTCATTTTGAGTCTCTAAATTCAAAGCTGAATTCTCAAACACCATTGATCATGTAACATCTGCCTATCTAACTTGGGCTCTACTGAAATCACTGGGACCTTAATTTTCGCCTGCTTTTGAAGAGAGTGCAATGGAGGATTATAAAAAGCTGTGTGGTCATGTGGTGAATAGGGCATGAATAAAGCTGATGGTTCCTGATGCCTGCCTGTGAGTGAGTCTTCAGTCCGCTGTTCACCTGGGCCTGGGGCCCGCCGGCTAAATGGGGGATGAAGCCACGTGGCTGGGGCCTAAGCACAAAGGCCTCCATCCATAAAAAAAAAAAAAAAAAAAAGCTGTGTGGTGATTTAGTTTGCAACTGTCTTCTTTTTTCCCTTGTCTAAACTCCTTTAAAATTAGGACAGCTGTGGAAGGAGCCAGTTCAGCAATCTGTTTCTTGCCTATCATCCTGCTTCACTGTCTGTGTTTTCCTCTGGGAAGGAATCCTGGGAAATCAATAGCAGGAAATCTCAGGCAAATTCTAGAATTTCATAAAGATCAGGCAGGAAAAGCAGAGCATGAACTATAAATTATAGTAGGGAGCCAGTTTCTCCCTTGAGGATGATCAAAGGAAACTGGTCTTCTTTAGAAGAGACTAAGGCAGTGGAATTAATTACTTGCATTTTATAGATTACCTGAAAGGAAAGGAATAAAGTAATGAAACCATTGGCATCCTTTCAGACGAATATGAAGTATGTTCATGTTACATATACATATATAACAGCAAACGCAAGCAACATTAGTTAATGTGCAATCAAATAATGTGTGTCTTTATGTCAGCAGTTTTCTAGGTAGCATAGTCTCTTGTGAGTCAGCAGTATGATTTACGTGCTTTTGCCCAAGGTCCTAACTACCTCAGGATCTTTATTGCAAAACACCCTGACTGCAAGTCAGGTAAGTCAGTATGTTTATTGCATCTTATTTGCTATTGGGTATTTCTACAGAAGGGAGTAAGCCCTTAGCACCTCTCCAGTTGATAAGGAATTGGCTTTTTTTTTTTTTTTTTTTTTTTTTTTTGGTTTTTGGGCCACACCCAGCGATGCTCAGGGGTTACTCCTGGCTATGTGCTCAGAAGTTGCTCCTGGCTTGGGGGACCATATGGGACACCGGGGGATCGAACCGCGGTCCGTCCAAGGCTAGCGCAGGCAAGGCAGGCACCTTACCTTTAGCGCCACCGCCCGGCCCCAAGGAATTGGCTTTTTAAAAACATACTTCTCCCTGCCTTTTCCCACCTCTCAGTCAACTGCTCCAAACTTACTCAGATAATAATATGCCATTTTTATGGCTCTTTCTCTGGTTCTCTCTATTTGAAATCTAACATTTCATCACCTTAATTTCATGTATTTATTTTTATGGTTTTGGGGCCACACCCAGTGACACCCAGGGTTTACTCTTGACTATGTGCTCAGAAATTGCTCCTGGCTCGAGTGTGTGTGTGTGTGTGTGTGTGTGTGTGTGTGTGTGTGTGTGATCATATGAGACACCAGGGATCAAACCCATGTCCATCCTGGGTAGTCAAGTGCAAGGCAAACATCCTACCATTGTACTATCACTCCAGCCTCATAATCACTTTACTTCTTTTTTCCATCTTAACAGCTATCAAAAATCCCATGTCTCAGTCCCTTTGTGTTGTCTGTTTAAGGGAACATAAGTTTTTCTATCATGATATCATCCTACTTATTGGGAAACCTACTGATTTTCACATTTTTTGCTAAGATGTCATTTCATAGGAGATGCCAGAAACATGTTTCAATGCTCCCACATCACCATTCTAGTCAGATTAAATTTTTACTATAGATGAGCTCTAAAGTTATTCATTACATATGTATTTTTAACGTTCATCCATATTCTAAGATATGTAACATCTTGTGTTTATTTTCTATCTCTTCTTTAAGAGTGAGTCTTCCAATCCCTTGGTTTTAGGTTCTACCAACTTAATTTTGTAAATTCTGTAGAGACTTTCATGTTTCCCATATATGTTCGGTGAATATAAGGAAGAGTGTGATTAATGAATCCTAGACAGTTCCTGGACTGGTTAGGTCAAACCTCTTCTTTCCTCCAAGCATCTATTTTGGAATAAGATGTCAAAAGAAAGTCAGCTGTTGTTGGCCTGTGGGTTCTAGATACAGAAACATGTAGATTCAAAGAGAGCTTTTGTATGAAGCCATAGTTATGAGGCAATTACTAGAGTGAAAATCTCATTTTTAAATGTTTTCTGCAGAAAGAATGTAGAAATGATTATTATGATCCATGTAAGATCAAAGACAATGCTTGCAAAAGTAGAATCTAAAGAGGTATTTTTACTTAGAAATTTCTTTGTGGGTGTATATATTATTTGTATATTTTCTTAGAAAAGAGTCATGTCAATTTTTTAAGATGTAAGAATATGTGAGGTCAGGTAAACATACCATTATTCCACATACATGGAGTTTTATTTCCACAGAGGCAAGGGTGATGTTTTTATGCACATTATTTTCCTAAGAATTTTATTTTAAATTTTATATTTTATTTATGTATTTATGTATTTATGTATTTATTTATTTATTTATTTATTTATTTATTTATTTATTTTTGGGTCACACCTGGCAGCGGTCAGGGGTTACTCCTGGCTCCATGTTCAGAAATTGCTCCTGGCTGGCAGGGTTGGGAATCATATGGGATGCCAGGTTTCGAACCAATAATCTTCTGCATGAAAGGCAAACACCATGCTATCTCTCTGGCCCCTTATATTTATATTTGTTGGTGAAACAAATGAGTAGTTTAGTTTTCTTTAGTAATAGTTATCCAGAAGTGTCCATTGATAAATAGGAATGCATAAATAAAGTATATTGTCTTCTCTAGAAATTTGGTTGTTAAAGTCCCTGTAGCATAATTAGCCAATTGTGGGAAGAAGTGTTATTAATAATAGAGACTCTATACATCTTCTTTCACACAAACCATGAGAATATTTAATATAACTTATAGATATTGCTTTTCCATATCTATTTTAATAGATTTTTGCAAGAATTTGCTTGCTTTTACCCAAATCTAGCTTGAGATTAAATTTTCTTTCTTTCTTTCTTTCTTTCTTTCTTTCTTTCTTTCTTTCTTTCTTTCTTTCTTTCTTTCTTTCTTTCTTTCTTTCTTTCTTTCTTTCTTTCTTTCTTTCTTTCTTTCTTTCTTTCTTTCTTTCTTTCTTTCTTTCTTTCTTTCTTTCTTTCTTTCTTTCTTTCTTTCTTTCTTTCTTTCTTTTCTTTCTTTCTTTCTTTCTTTCTTTCTTTCTTTCTTTCTTTCTTTCTTTCTTTCTTTCTTTCTTTCTTTCTTTCTTTCTTTCTTTCTTTCTTTCTTTCTTTCTTTCTTTCTTTCTTTCTTTCTTTCTTTCTTTCTTTCTTTCTTTCTTTCTTTCTTTCTTTCTTTCTTTCTTTCTTTCTTTCTTTCTTTCTTTCTTTCTTTCTTTCTTTCTTTCTTTCTTTCTTTCTTTCTTTCTTTTTTTTTGGTTTTTGGGTCACAACCTGGTAATGCTCAGGTGTTACTCCTGGCTGTGGACTCAGAAATCTCTCCTGGCTTGGGGGACCATAGAGAACCCTGGGAATTGAACCGAGGTCCATTCTGGGTCAGCTGCATGCAAGGCAAATGCCCTACTGCTGCTCATTCGTGCCAGCCCTGAGAGATTAAATTTTTTAGTATTTTCATCATTTTTTCTTTTCTATAGAGTAGAAATTAAAATTGAACATGAATTTCTTGTTTTGATCCATATATTCTTTTATCTTTTTATAAATTATTACCTTTTCTGAGAAAAACATTTGTTATAGTTAATATCAGAGATGTAAAATGAAGGATTGGAGAGGCTTTATCAGTGAAAGGAACAAGAAAAGACTCCTTACTAGGAGTAAATTATTAATATACTGATAGACTAAATAGAAATTTTAGCTTTTGAAAGAGCTTAATTTTGGATGGGACTTCTGCTTCACTAGAATCTTAATATGTATATGATTGGACATATGCACATTTAATCCCTTCTTTTAAACTCTGAATTTGAGAATATATCTGAATGGGTGAAATTAATATTCTCATTCTATTCAATTTCATTAATATAGGTGTTTCCTCAAGTGATTACTTCTTAATAGAGCTCATTCTTTTAGTAAAAACTAAATGGTGTAACTAGAGTTAAAACAAACAAACAAAAAACCCTAAGTTTTACAGAAAGACATGTTTTAACATGAAGCAAAAATTTAATCAATGACCTATACAATTATTTTATTTATTTATTTATTTATTTTATTATTTTAATTATGACAACAAAGATGCAAAGAAAGAGGACAGGGTAAAGTTACAGTGGAAGCCCAATCACCCATAAACAGGATTCTCAGTAGTCCCATTGATGATATCCCAGCCTTGAACTTTCAGCCAAAGAACATTAAGAAAAACAAAACTGAACCCATGTACAATACAATTACATTGTCCCTCAAATCCCCAGTTGTAGTACATATTATTTCTTAGCAGCACACCATATAATCTAAAGATATTAGACTTATGTAACTCTTTAAACATTGAGGGCAAAGTACATTTATCTAGTTCCATGCACATGCTTAGTAGTTTAAGTTAACCTCAAAAGTTTTAGTGGGTTGTTTTTCTTATGGATTGGAGTCAAGGGAACATAGTAAAAAACGATATTAAAGTGGCATTTGTTTGCATAGGCCCACCAAGACATAAGGGACATGGAAAGACAAATTATGGTCTAAATACATGGAGACCCTACCCCTGAAGTTTCCTGGCACAGGACTGACTCTAGGCTCCAGGCAAACTAGTTTGTCCAATTCAAGTCATCGTCTGTAGTGGCAATACACCTCCATTCCTCACATAGTCTCTGTTGTTGGTATCATGCTTCTGTATTAAAGATCCTGGAGTCTGCCTATCCCATATTGCAGTCAGGATGGTGCAGAGCATCCTCTCGTTTCACCTCACACTTAAGGGGCAATAGAGAGAACCATGTCCTGTAGAGCAGGTCATTGTTGTTGTCACGTCTTCTCGCAGGTCATTGTTGTTGTCACGTCTTCTCAGTGTAAACGGAAGTGTCTTTTTAGGAGGTCGATGTCAGACCCTTGGTAGTGTCTTTCCTGGTAGAGGACTGCTTCCACCTGTTTCTATAAAAGACCTTGGATGTTTCGTAGATAGCTTGCCTGGTTCCGGCGTGAATGGAGAATGCCCATTCATCTGAGGCCTGTGCCAGGTCATTATATCAATGTTCAGGGTGTAAGGTACATTGTAATGAGATTTATTAGATAATAACTAATCTGTATGCCTATACAATTATTTTATTCTTTCTTAATATAATTAGTTTTGTTTGGTTCTTTAATAATAGCATATTGTTTATAATATATTAGTATATGATTTTATGAATGTATTATTCTCATATACTAAGTATAAATTTTCTGATCATTAAGTTTTTGTCTTGCAAAGTACTTGCTATAGCAGATTTTATAGATTACTTATTTAAAGATAATCTACAATTATAAGAAAGAGTATGATGTCCAAATAAGAAAAATAAAATGATGTTTTTATGGCTATTCTCCATCCTTATTATTTTTAAATTCAAATGCCTTGCTATAACATCCTTTAGGTTTTTTTTTATTCTAATGGATTTAGCAGAGAAAAGAAACAGAGAATATTAATCATTAATGGATATTCAATCTTGTCCAAGGAGTTTTCTCATCTATTGATATGATCATATGATTTATATATTTCCCTTATTGATACCATGTAGTTTATTAATTGATCTGCATTTACTAAGGCATCCTTGAATTTAATCTTAGTCAGGTGCATGATTCTAACAATCATCTATTTTTTTCTAAGTTTTCTAGCTTAAAGAGATAAAATAATTTAATGAACCCATATCCTTTCATGTTTCTGAGATATATTTTACTATTTCTCCATTCAACTCTGGAATGTAATTATCTAATTTCTCTCTCTCTTTTCTTTGCTTGTATAGCTAAGACTTTGCAAATCTTTTTTATTATTAAGAAGAGCATTTCTTTTTATTTTTGTACATTGTATTGTTTTCTTCAATTCTGTTATTGATTTCTAATTACTTTTTTATTTTCTTTCTTCTACTTTGTTTAATTAATTGTTTGTTTTCTAGTTTCTCAAGCTCTGAGGTTAGGTTTTATAGGTGATCCCCTAAACATTCATGAAGATTTTTACAAAGCTAACATTTTGCTATTTTCATGACTTTATGAACATTACAATTATATCCCAGATCGTGATATATACTGGATTCTATTCCATATATACATACTCCAGGACAGATTTGGAGTCTAGGTCAGGTTTGAATGTCCAAGCAGTCAGAAAACATGAATAACCTATGTTTTGATTAATAGGGGTGGAGGTTCCTATTCATGTTTATTAATACCCATTCTCAAATATTGCACTTTCTTTTTTGATTTTTTATCCTGTGACATAGATGGGATGTCAAAATCTCCTATTCTTACTGTGCTGCATTAGTGAATTAACAGGTCTATTACAATTTTTATGAATTTTTATATCCCTTCATTGATGCAGATATTTTCATGAGAATTAAGTTTTCTTAACCTGTTGAGCCTTGAAATAGTATGAAATGTCTATCTCATCTATTTATTTTTCATATAAATACTTTATTTAAGCTCATGGTCAGAAAATTGTTCATTATTGAGTTTGTTATAGAATTTAAACCATCCTTCACTAGTGCACACTTTCTGCTACCAAAACCCACAGTTTCTCCTCCTACCAACTCTCCTCCTGCTTCTATGCAGGCATTTTACTTCTGGCTCTATTGCTCTCTCTTTCCTTTTTAATATTATATTACTATTAATTATATTTGTACAATTTTTATGCAGGGGTATAATATGTGTATCACTTTATCTTCTTACAGCACCCATTTTTTTGTGTGTCTAGAGTGATCAGTTCTAACTATAATTAGTGGATCTTTCTCTACCCTAACTGCACTTATACTCTTTATGGGAAGCTTCCAATCATGGATAAAGATGAACAAATGGGACTACATTAAACTGAGATGCTTTTGCGCTTCAAAGGAAACAGTGACGAGGATACAAAGATTAACCCAAGAATGGGAGAATCTATACACTCAGTACCCATCAGAAAAAGGGTTAATATCTAAGCTATACATGACACTGATAGAACTTAGTAAAATATGGGGAGAATAAATGAACAGATATCTCCTAAAGAAGAAATACACATGGTCAAAAGGCACATGAAAAATGTCCCACATCCCCATCTATTATTACCTTACTCTGAGAACTGGTGTGATACAGATATGCTGTCCCTGATTTATGTTGTTGTATTGTCCAGAGTTTACTTTTCTCACCATACTCAGGCAGTGCTCTGGAAACTATATGCAGGGCCAGGGATCAAACCAAGTGCTTTAACCTCTTTACTATCTCTCCAGATCTATCCTTGATATTTTAATATTTTTACAATTTTCCTGTATAACTGTTTTTCAAGCTTTTGCTCTGATATTGTGTTGATCATGAGAGTTCAAGGGTGTTTCTTGTAAAATGCAATTGAATTTTGTTTCTTTTTCTATTCAGACACTGCTCTTTGATAGATTTTAAACATATTTGCATTTAGAAAAATTAGAAATACTAAGGAATTTGCTGCTCTTTTTCTATGAAAAGTTTGGTTCCTCTTGAAGTTTTATTTTGTTCCTTTGGATTTTCTTATTTTCTATGGAGTGTTTTGATACAGGCCCTTGGTGTCTCTTCTAGTTGTTTCCTTCATAGTGATTTTGCTACTGTGACATTTACCTCTGAAGATCTGAACATATTTTTCCTTTCAAGTTTCAAACACATTTAGAGCTTATTCTCTAAGTCCTCTAATGTAATTTCCATTTTCCCTCAATTGTATGCCTTGTATATATATTACTGCTTCTAAACAGGTGTCCTTGATTTTTATAGGAGTATGGACTATTTGCAAAGATGACTTAGCAACAACAAGTATATTCATCTATTTGTATGTAGATATTTTTATTATTCTGGCAAATCTCATTGAAAACGAGACAGGATTGAGAAATTTTATTGTATTTTCTTTTCATGTATTTTTGAATATATTTTTTATTTTCTTCTTATTTGTAGAGTTTTACTTGAGAAATCTGAATATATTATTGAAACAGCCTTGAAAATAAATCAAAGCTACTTTTTTTTGCTGTTTTTAGGAGCCTATTTCTCTCTTTGGTTCTTTTCCTTTTTATTACAACATATAGTAGACTTTGGGGGGTGTTTAATTTATTTAAAACTTCTTTGGCAACTTTAATTAGTGCAAGTATCTCTTCTCAGATTTGAGAAGTTCTAACTTATCATTTCTTTCAACAGCCACTAATTATTATGGAGGGTGTGATTTTTATTTATTTAAATTATTTAGTATAGTTAATTAAAAAGACATTTAATGAAAATATCTGTACTTAAATTTATAATATATGTGTACAAGGAAAATGTACACCACCACTAACAAAATATTCATGACCTTCCACCACAATTATTATGCCACCTCTTGTTATATTTTTATAACAATTTTTAATTATAGCTTGTTAATAATTTTGCAATATAGACAAGGGTTTGTCTTAGTCTAATATTATCTATTCACTTTTTATATTATATAGGTGAATAAAATATTCATTATTTTTTATCTCCTCTGCTTTATTTGCTTTTTTATTTCTTCTTATTTAATTATTTGTTTTTAAAATATTTTTATTGTGATCAAAGTGAATTACAAGTCTTCACAGTAATATTTAAGATACATAGTGACAATGAATTAGAGCCATTCCCACCACCAGTGTTGTCCTCCCTCCACCCCTGTTCCTAGCATGTATCCCACATCTTTCCTCTTTGCCTCATAGACTGCTAGTATAACAGGTCTCCTTTGCGTAGAGCTTGTTGTAGACTGGGTATTGATTCTGGTGTTGTTGACTTTGGATTTGGTGCTTATATCTGCTCATTTTTTATTTCCACTCAATACTCATACTAGGTTCCTCCTGGTACCATCCATTTTGCCCTCCCTCAATTTATGAGGGAGAACAAGATAATTCAAGTTCTGTGGTTCTGTTGAAAAAAATAAAAGAAACAAAAAAAGTGAAGGGCTGGTGTGGCAATACTTTGTGTTTTTGTTTGTTTGCTTTTCTTAGCACAATATGTATTGGGGAAGTTAGAAAGGGATTTCTTTGGCCTCGGACAGGGGTCTGCAACCTTTAAGACATAAAGAGCAACTCGGACTCATTTCCGAAAGAAAAAAAAATTGTGAGGCATAAAACTATTGAACATTTAAAACAAATACAGCACTGCATACATTATTTCTTATCTTAATTCTATATACAGGATCATACTGTTGATGATCTGAAGAAGAAAAAATATTTTTATTTAATAATGTAAAATATATTTGTGCAAATTAATAGCCAAGTAAAATATTTAAGTGATACTGTTACCTTCCCCACTGCTATTGGCCCCGCTGTTGGAGCTGTGGAAAAATTTCAAAAGAGCTGCATGTGGCTTTGGAGCTGCAGCTTGCTGACCCCTGATCTAGGAGATACAGAATTTCTTCACCCTTGAAGCATACTATAATGAAAGCAACTTCAGCTTCATACACATTCATTATTGAACCCCTATGTCTTTTTATAGTTCCAAGAAATTTTCTGCTCAGTTGTGGATGATATAATCAGTCAACTGTATCTAGAGATCTTGATATTTTAACAGGTCACAGGACAAAGTCTAGGATAGAGACTTTCACTATGGTTCTAGATCTGTTCCCTCACGTTTGTTGTAATCAGTCTTCTGTAATTAGTGATCTTGGTTTTTGAAGATTCTGGTTTGACGCCAAGGATAGAGTCTTTTCTTATGGATCCAGAAGTTCTACTCAGTCACAGTTGTCAAAGAAAGACCTCTGGAATTAGAGATCTTGGTTTTTGGACAAAGCCAAGGCTAGGATCTTTCTTATTGGTCCTAGGAAGAGTTCTGCCCAATTGCAGCTGTCAAATTCCGTCTTCTGTAATTAGTAATCTTGGTTTTTGTGCAGATAAAAGATGGCATTACTTATTATTTGCATTTTTGGCCATACATTATGGTGCTCAGAACATACTTGTGGCTCTGTGTGCTGAATTCTCTCTCCAGATCCAGGTATTGTTTTTTAAAAGATTAAACAAAATTGATAAACCCTTATCTAAACTCACAAAGAAAAAAAAAGAGAAAATCCCAATTAATGTGAACAGAAATGTAAAAGGAGATATTGTAGCAAACAAAGAAAATTACAAAATATCATAAACAACTATGTCTTTAAGCTAGTGAACCTAAAAAATGAATGCATTCTTAAAATTGTATGTCCTACTTGATTAAATAAGAAAGTAGAAACATGAATAGATCGATCAGTCATGAGTAAAAATTGAAACTAAAAATGTCTTTGAGAAAAAAATTCCTTGTATAGATGGTGAACTCTATCAAACTATTCAGGAATGTATTGTTCATATTTCTTAAGCTCTTATCAAATATTAAAGAGATAGGAATTCTTCCTACTACCATCTATTAAGCCCAGCCAACATTCCTAGATTATCAAAGTAGAGTGGCTGGAGTAATAGTATAGTGATTAGGCTCTTGCCTTGCATGTTGCAGACCCATGTTCAGTTCTTGGAATTCTGTATATATGATACCCCAAGCAACACCAGAAATAATTCCGGAGTGCATTCAGGAGTACCCACTGAACATTACTGGTCATAACTCAAAAACCAAAAGAAAATGAAAAGCAGTAGAATGTCAGAGAGATAATATAGTAAGTAAGGCATACCTAGCATCTCTATTTAAAATTTTTAATATCTGAAATTTTCTTGGTAAAGAACTACTTACCTACTTGTGTTTATGTTTGTTTTTTTTAAACTTGGCTGGCTTCTCTGTATTTAGTTCAGATTCTCTTGCTTTATTAAATTTTGCTATGGTGGGACTTTCTGTTCTTTGTGTATCATTTATTTCTATGTCTGAAATTTTGTCATTTTCTTTCCGAAACTCTATTTTATTCTTACAACTTTGCAGCTTTGTTTACACATCCTGCTTTCCTGCAGGCATCATTGTGACTTCAGTGTAGGAAAGTCTTTTATTTCCACTGTCTCAATAGAGATGGTGGTGATTGTGATGAGGAGACTGAAAAGAGGGAACAATCAATGTTACCAGGGGAGGTGGAATAGGAAAGCCCAGACGGAGCAGATCCTGCTGTCCTGCCTCACTGGAAGCTCTCTATTTCTATTCATGCCAATATTCTGTGTAACCATGCTCCACCTCAGGATACTAACTAACATTGGTAGTGCCACTTCCTGAAAGGTTTAGGGAGGGGACTTTGCTGATCTAATGATTAATGATTGTTAGTATAAAAATACAGAATCAGGCAGCTTTTACCTCCATGGCTTTATTTCTGTTCTCAAAATATATTGTCATTCTCCATCTGTAAGTTAAACTGTTTATTCCTACAATCTCTGTTCTCAGCAAGCCTAGAAAATTATTTGGGAAAAATTAGGGCTCACATATTTACAACATATAAATGCGTGAGAAAGAGGTACTTGATGAAAAAGAAAGGTGTTAAAATAGACTACTTTAAGATTCTAGTTTTAATTTCTGATAAAATTATGCTATTGCATGAAGATTATTTTATCTGAGAACAATGAAAACTATAGGGATAAGGAGAAGCTATTACCATTCTTTTACCCTGCAAAGAAGAAATTATAACTAATTCATTTAATTACCATGAAGAATTTACTTTGGCTATTATCATTCACATAAGGATTTGATTACATATCTTATCTACATTAAAACCCATTTTAGAGTCAAGATGAAAAGATACCCTGTTGTCATATAATGTGTCCTTTCTCTCTTGGCTTTCCAAGTTCCTAATCTACACTTTTTGATTTTGTTTGGTTGATTTTGTATTATACTCAGTGATTATCAGGGTTACTCTCAGGAACTCCTCATTGACCTAGGTGATGAATCCAGGAATTGAACATAGGTTAGCTGTCTATGCCATGTATTGCCATTCTGGCCCCTTAACTTCTTGTATTGGTTTAGAATTTAAACCCTATTTATTCCCACACTAAAATTGAGACATGCATAATAAATTGCTTTCTTATAAAGTACACATTCATATGATAATATTTTGCCTTCCCATCTGACTTTATTTTAGTTACTTAACCAATGTTAAAAAATTCAGAGGGCAATTTTTCCATGTACACTGAATAGAGTTAATCCTATATCTGGGTATAGAAGGTGCTGTGATTTTTTTCAACCAGCCAACACTTGTAGTTGGAATGAGGTCAGTTGTCCATTGGTGGTAACAAGGGCCTACTTATAATGGGACAAAGAGGATGCTGAAGAGAAGAAAATGATACATGACTACATTGAGTAGAAATCTATGATTATTATAGATCTATTACTACTTGTGCACATGCACATATGTTTATTCCAATACCTGTATTTACATATTTATAAATATATTTATACTGTCTAGTATATCTTCATGTACATGCATATTTGTCAATATTAATTGTACAACTATAGATTTTATTTATGCCTACATTATGTAACATGCTTATTTATTCCATATTACTTGTGCTTTAATTTAAGATAATTCATTATGTAAATAAAATCAATAATGATTGGGCACAGCCAGCATTCAAAGTTTTAGTATACATAAAATAATTCAAATGGTCTAAATACATATTATTTTACTTTCAACTGTTTAAATTAAGAATTCAAAGCAGGTAAAATATCTTATAAAGTTTTGGACACTGAATGCAAGAATTAGCCTCATTTTTGGTATTACATTGGTAGCAAGAATATGCTTGGAAGTATATATGTAATGCTTGATATAATTTAATGTTCTTGTATGGACATATAATCTTTATATATTTTATTTATATATATTTATATTTTATATTTATTACCTGAAATCTTTGTTTAAAGATTTTTACAGTTTATACTTTTTGCAGTAGATTTTTGTCATAATTGAGAGAGATGCTATTTCTCTTATTGGTTAAGGCACATATTATCAAGCTAATTTTTAAAGCATAAATCTGGTAAATAAGATTAAGATTAACATAGAAAATAATGGTAATGTAATAAATAGTTGCTTCATTTTATTTGGCAACATGTTTTGAGTTTTTTATTTCAAAAACTCAAATATAAATATAATGTTTATTTTAAATAGCTTATATAAAATAATTTGTAATATGTTGTGAGACCTATCCATTAGTAAAAGCAGTTTCATATTAATTTGATTAATTTTTATTGTTTTATCTTAAATATATTATCTTTCTTGATGGTTTGTGCTATGGATTTCTATGCAAAATTATGACTGAAAATGATTACTGTGCAAGAGAAAACAGTTTATGGCCTTTTTATATGGGAATCTGGTTTCTAAAATATAAAAATCTGGTTTCTGATTTTATGAGTCTGTTTCTGAAAATGTTTTGATCATGATACTTTAGAAATTGAAATGTATGTGGTACAATTAGGATTTGTACAAAAACCAATTTTAGAAATTAATGTTGGAAGTTTCGTTTAAGTTTACATGGTGGTATCAGATAAGTATAAATCAGTTTCTCATCTTTGCCTCTTAGAGCTCTATGGCCTTTAAAAATGTAACATTTGATCAGTTATGTCAACAATGTGATACATTTGTTTTAAATAAATAATTTAAATTTAAAAAATGTAACATTTCCTTTCAAATTTTTATTGACTCTAAACTCCAGTACTCAAAAATGTGGTCATTGAGACAGAATTTAAACTTTTCATAGAAGCAACATTGGTTTATAAAATAAGAGCTTTTAATTACACAGTCCTGGATATTATACTTTCTAATAAATACTACCAAATCTAGTTTACATTCACCACTATACAATAACTTCCTTTTCCTGACTTTCTGTGACATACCTTCCTGACTTACCTACGATTCCTCTAGCAATTACCATTTCTATTCTTATAACCTAAGAATTTGATTTACTTTATCTATTTTGCTTGATCTTTAGGTCTTTCACACACGAGCGAAATCATATAGTATGTCTTTTCTCTTTGATTTATTTAAAAATACCCTTAGTCAGACAGACATAATAAAAAGAAATCAACAAGATAAAAAATATGAACCTGTCATTTACTTAGAGGATTTATTTTTGTTGTTGTTTGTCATTTACATATTTTATTTAAAACATAGATTTACAATACTGTTAATGATAAGGTTTATGTGATAGGATTCACATACCACACCCTCAACACAATATCTATTTCTTTTACCATTGTCTCGATCTCCTTTCAAAATCTTTCAGTATCCCTCTACTTCTCCTCATTCTTGATTAACTCAGATCTCTAAGACAGTTCTCTAGGCTTCTTTTTGATAATTTCATTGATTTATAAATCTATGTATTTATTTACCTTTCTATTTTAATTTTTGTGTCACACACAACTGTGCTTAGGATTTGCCCCTGATTCTTTGCTTGGGGATCATTCTTGGAGGTGAAAGGGGGATGATATGGTGTCCAAGAATGAATCAATCTGGGTCAGCAGCATGTAAAGGAAGTACCATACCTTTTGCACTATCTCTCCAAAATTTTCTTGAATTAATTGCATAGCTGTAGACTTATTTCTGGATTCTCGATCATGTTTTATTGACCTGTGAATCTGTTTTTATTTTAATAACTTGCTGCATAGAGCTGGGGAGATAGTATGATTGGTAACTTGTAGATCTGAGCACTGCCAAGAGCCTCTCTATACTTCCCTCAAAATTTCTTTTAATTATATAATTTAGTTTAAAATCAGATAACATGATAGAATATACACTCTTTGTAGAGATAAAGAAAAATTGCTAGCTTTAGGGTAAATTTTAATCTAAAGTGATTGGTGTTCTTTCACTTAGGGTATATTTAAATAGAGAGATTTCAGAGGGCAAAGATGGAGGAAGAAATTTTCTTTATCTCTCCTACTTTTCCCCTTTATGTTACTATTTTTCTCTAATGTGAAATGATGATGACAAGTTCTGTGTTCTTCGATCCTTTACAAAATCCAAATAGTAATATTTGGGTGCCTCATTACAAATACAAGTAAGAATTCAAGAAGCAGAATGTTTATCAAAAGAGTAGTATTATTTATCAATAAAGAAATATATTTATATAAATTATATAATAAGATAAAAAATCTTTATTACATTGAAAGAAATTATATCTTCAAGTATACAATGAATAAGAAGTTAGGTTCTAGATTTATATTACCTGCATTTTTAATCTTAGTTCTATCATTCACTTTATTATCTGGGTCATTTATATAATGCAATAGTCTTAGTTTACTCAACTGTAAATTAGAAGATAATAGTAACTGTATTAGGGATAAATGGGTTAATCAATACAAAGTGCTCATAAAATACGACTCCTTCCCTACACTCTGACTTTTGATACCAATTTATCTCTATTAGTCACCCTAAGATTCTGATGAAAGGTTATTGTGGATGTTTGAGGTGGGAAAGTGTATTTCATCCTGCCCAATGAATCCATTATGCATGAGTTTTGGGTTTTTCCCCCAAGATTCATTCTAATTGACTAACTACTGCACTAGTTTGGAAAATTAGCATCTTAAAGTATGCTCCAATATAAGGAAGGGGACACCACATTCATTAGGTTGTTCATTTTCTCTCAAGGCAAGGAGACCCAGAAACAAGATCTAATTCTTTTATTATTAACTATTATCATTATATCATCATCATCATCATCATCATCATTATATGCTTTCTTTAAGCACTGTGGTTACAAAACTATTCATTGTTGAGTTCCATCATACAATGTACATCACTCTTCACCAGTGCACCCTTTCTACTTTGAATGTCTTTGTTTTCCTCCCATCCTCCACCTCAACCCTTCTATCACTAGGACTTGTTTCTGTAAGTTTCTCTCTCTCTCTCTTTCTCTCTCTCTCTCTTATCTTTTTGACAAAGTGGTTTGCACAATTGTTAATGGAGGGGTATCTTGCCTATTAGTTTCTCCACTTTCAACAACTAGTTCTTGTCCAGAATGATCCTTTTCAACTATCATTGTTCTAGTATACTCTTTTCTACTCTAGTTATACTCAATGTTCTTTGTAGTAAGCTTTCTACACAGGGCTGGAACTCCTGACCTTTGTCTCTATTTTTTCTGGGTATTATTATCATATTATATCTTATTTTTATTAAATCCCACCAATGATTGAGATTATTCTATGTATAACCCATTGCCTCTGAACCATTTCACTCAGCATAATAGTCTTCATATCCATTTATGTATAAGCAAATGTTATGACTTCATTTTACCTAGAAGCTGCTAAGTATTCCATTTGTAGATATACCACAGTTTCTTTAACCACTCTTCTGTTGTTGGGCAAGTTCTGGTTATTGTAAATATTGTTACAATGAACATGGGAAGAGGGCATTTTTGTATTGTGTTTTTGTGTTCCTGAGGTATTTCCCTAGGAATGTTACTGCTGGATCATACAGAAGCTTAATTTCTAGTTTTAGAGGAATATCCATATTGTTTTCCAAAAAGGCTGGATCAAACTGCATTTCCACCAGCAATGAAAACAGTTTCTTTCTCCTCACATCTAAGCCAGCACTTGTTCTTTTTTATTTTTTTCTGATGTGTGTTAGTCTCTGTGGTGTGAGATGATATCTCATTTTTTAAATTGTATCTCCTTGGTGATAGTGATATAAAGCATATTTTTCATGTGCTTTTTGGCATCAGTATTTTTTTGGGAAAATATCTGTTTACTACTTCACCCCATTTCCCTATTTTATTGATGTGGTTAGATGCTTATTCTTGTAAGTTATATTAGTACATTGTATCTCTTAAATTTTATTACTTATTACATGGGTTTTGGATGAATCATTTCTCCAATTCCATAGGTGGCCTTTGTATCCTAGACATTTTCCTTGAAGTGAAGAAGCTTCTCATATTAATGTAGTCCTATTTGTTTATTTTTGTTTCCACTTGCTTGGACAGTGGTGTTTCCTCCTTGAAGATAACGTTAACTTAACTGTTAGGGAGTGTTCTGCCAATATTTTCTTTCATTTACCTTATAGTTTCAGGTCTTATATCAAAGTTTTTTATCCATTTTGACTTGACCTTTAGATAGAGGTCTGAATTGTCTTTTTTGCATGTGGCTGACCAGTTGTCCTAACACCACTTGTTGAAAAGGTTATCTTTGCTCCATTTTGTATTTATTGCATCTTTATAAAAAATTAATTGATTGTATGACTGAGGGTCATTCTCTGAATACTCAACTCTATTCCACTTCTATGAGGGTCTGTCTTTATTCCAATACCATAAAGTTTTAATGACTACTGCTTTGTAAGAAAGCATATTGCCAATCTGTTTCAGATTCTTTCAGAAATTTTTAGAAAAATAAATATTCCTAAATAGTTATTACAAAGCTAACATCACTCTGATACCAAGGGCAGACAGAGATGCCACAAAAAAAGAGAACTATATAGAGAATACATATAGAGATATAGATGAATACAAATACAAAGATTCTCAACAAAATCCTAGCAAATAGGATCCAACATAGCCATAGCATCAAGAAGGTCATAAACCATGATCAAGTAGGTAGGATTCATCCCCAAAATGCAAGGATATTTTAATATATGCAAGTCAATCAATGTAATACATCATCTTGAAAAAGGAAATATAAAAAGATATGATAATATTAATAGTTGCAGAGAAAGCATTTGAAAGGTCCAACATCCATTTCTGAATAAAAATTCTCAACAAGATGGGAATAGAAGGAACTTTTCTTAATATAGTCAAAGGTATTTATCATAAGCTTATGGCAAAGTACTCAATGGGAAAAATTGAAAAACTTTTCTCTAAGTCTTTCACAACACAAGGCTGCCTCCTTTTGCCACACCTATTCAACTTAATACTGGAAATACCTGCCAAAGTAATTAGGCAATAAGAAAATATCAGGAGCATCCAGATAGAAAAGAAGTCAAGCTCCACTCTGCATTTGACATGATATGATATTTATAAAATCCTAAAGATTTTAACAAAAAGCTTCTAGAACAATAGACTTGTAGAGAAAAGTGGCAGGATGGAAAATAAACATGGAAAACTCAATGACCTACTTATATACAAATAATTATAGTAAAAATAAACATTTAAAATTCCACTCTCAGAATCATTTTTATACCGACCTTTTGTATTGGGCAGTGCTAGATGTTTGTTATAAATTCAGGCCTGTGGAATATGGGAGGGTCTGCCCTCTAAAAGCCAGTGGATACTAGCATCATCTGGTTAAGTGAGACCTGGGGTTGCCAGTCTTTCTCCACTTGGGAGGGCTTTACTGGCTGCAGACAAACTTGCTCATGGGAAGTGCTCCCTAAACCTCTACTCCTCAGCAATGGCAAATAGCTTCTTCACTTTGATCTTGCCACAGTGTGCGATGGTCACAACCTTCAGAGGCCAGTACTGGCCATCTGTCTTGATGCTTTCCAGAGTGCGCACCATGCCCTCGAGGATTTTGCTGAACACTACGTGCTTGCCATCTACCCAGGCCATCTTGACTGTTGTGATGAAGAACTGAGAGGTATTAATGTCCTTGTCTGTGTTGGCTATGCTCACCCAGTGGGCCCATAGTGTACCATTCTCAATAGTACTACAGAAATTTAAATACCTTAGAGTCAACTCAAGTAAAGAAGTGAAGAACCTACACAAAGACAACAAAAACAAAACACTGCTTTAAAAAATGAAAGAGGACACAGTAAATGGAGACACATACATTGTTAATGTTTTGGGGAGTATTAACATCATTAAAATAGCAATGCTCTCCAAAGCATTGTCTAGATATAATACAATTCCTCTAAGGATACTCATGACTTTCTTCAAAGAAGAGGATCAAACACTCCTGAAATTCATTTGGAACAATAAACACTAAAGAATAGTTAAAGCAGCCCTTAGGAAAAATAAGATGGGAGGCATCACTTTCTCCCATTTTAAATTGTATCATTATTTCCTTTGAAGTGCAGAAGCTTCTCAGTTTAATATATTTTCATTTGTTTTTCATTGTTTTCACTTCTTTGGCCAGTGTTTTGGCCAGGCACAATTGTTTCACCCTTGAAGATGCCTTTTGCTTCAGTATCATGAATTATTTTGCCTAAGTTTTTATCTATGTACCTATGATTCAGATCTGATATCAAGGTCTTTAATCCATTTTTATTTGACTTTGTGCATGGTGTTAAGGAGGGATTTGGGCTCATTTTTTTTTGTATGCAGTTGACTAGTGTCCCTAGAACCACTTGTAGAAGAGGCTTTCCTTAGCCCACTTTGTGTTTCTTGCTTCTTTGTCAAAAGTTAATTTTTTTCATAAACCCATGAGTCTATCTAGTCCATATAATAGTCTATTCCATTAATTTCAGAGTGTGTCTTTATTCCAATACCATGCTGTTTTTATGGTTATTGCTTTATAATACAGTTTAAAGTTGGGGAAAGTGATATTTTCTCTTTTTTGGTCAATGATTGCTTTATCTATTCATGGACATTTATTTCTTCATATGAATTTCATAAGCAGCTGTTTTACTTATTTAGAAAATATCATGGGAACTTTTATAGGGATTGCATTAAATCTGTACAATGATTTAGGAATATTGACATTTTAATGATGTTTATTCTCCCAATTTATTAACAGGGTATATGTCTCCATTTTTTGTGTCCTCTTTTATTTCTTGAAGCAGCATTCATAGTGTTCATTATATAGCTCTTTTATCTCTTACATTTATTCCAAGATACTTGATTTTCTGATGTGCAATTGTAAATGGGATTTTTTAAAATTTCTTTTTCTTTGTGTATAGAAAAGCTACAGTGGATCTAACAATCCCAGAACTATTTAGAAGGACATAAATTGAACACATATATCTTTTGAATATTTTATGTGTATTTTCTTTAACTGCTGTAACTCTCTATATATTCTTCTACCGTGATGTTTTTATCCACTTTTCATCTTGTCTTTTCTTTGTAAGCTGTTCAGTAAGGATTGTTTGTGAAACTGTCCCTCAATTTGATGCCTATGATTGAACTATGTCATGGAAATTGCTGGTCTTGTTCCTATTGCCTCCAGATGCGCCAATAACACTCCATGGCATTGATCCTTGTTTGCATAGACACATTAAAATGGGAAAACACTATACATACAGATAAGTTCTTATCTAATAAATCTCAGTACAATGTACCTTACACCCTGAACATTGATATAATGACCTGGCACAGGCCTCAGAAGAATGGGCATCCTCCATTCACGCCGGAACCAGGCAAGCTATCTACGAAACATCCAAGGTCTTTTATAGCAACAGCTGGAAGCAGTCCTCTACCAGGAAAGATACTACCAAGGGTCTGACATCGACCTCCTAAAAAGAGACTTCCGTTTACACTGAGAAGACTTGACAACAACAATGACCTGCTCTACAGGACATGGTTCTCTCTATTGCCCCTTAAGTGTGACGTGAAACGAGAGGATGCTCTGCACCATCCTGACTGCAATATGGGATATGCAGACTCCAGGATCTTTAATACAGAAGCATGATACCAACAACAGAGACTATGTGAGGAATGGAGGTGTATTGCCACTACAGACGATGACTTGGATTGGACAAACTAGTTTGCCTGGAGCCTAGAGTCAGTCCTGTGCCAGGAAACTTCAGGGGTAGGGTCTCCTTGTATTTAGACCATAATTTTTCTTTCCATGTCCCTTATATTTTGGTGGGCCTCTGCAAACAAATGCCACTCTAACTCCATTTTTTACTAGTTCCCTTGACTCCAATCCTTAAGAAAAACAACCCACTAAAACTTTTGAGGTTAACTTAAACTAGTAAGCATGTGCATGGAACTAGATAAATGTACTTTGCCCTCAATGTTTAAGGAGTTACATAAGTCTAATGTCATTAGATTATATTGTGTGCTGCTAAGAAATAGTATGTACTACAACTGGGGATTTGAGGGACAAAGTAATTGTATTGTACATGGATTCATTTTTGTTTTTCTTAATGTTCTTTGGCTGAAAGTTCAAGGCTGGGATATCATTGATGGGACTACCGAGAATTCTGTTTATGGGTGATTGTGCTTCCACTGTAACTTTACTCTGTCCTCTTTCTTTGCATCTTTGTTGTCATAATTAAAATAAAAAAAGATATCATAAATATTGAAATGCTTATAATTGTTCAATATTCATAATATAAATAAGTTTATTCTTATATGAGGATAGCATTCTATTTTATATTTTATATAAATTCATTTTTAATGATTATGATTTAAAGGGTTATTCATAGTTAAGTTTTATACATACAATATTGCAGCAACAATTCTATCATTAGTGTCACCCTTCCTCTACCAATATTCCCAGAGTCCATCCCATACCACCACCACCCCAACCCATCTTTTCATTATATCAGGTATCTTTTAAGTCTGGTTATCAAATTTGGGGCTCATGTTGACTTTGTGGCTTGGATATTTAGTTCTGTCCTCTCTTCAATCCACCAATGCTTCTTAGTTCCCCTGACCCCTTTCTCTGTTACTTCAAATTTGTCTTTTTTCTACTTCACTAAATTTATTTCTTCTCCTCACTATACTCTGAGGCCAAGAGTGTTCTAGACAGCTCCATTGCATTTCTTTATAAAGTTATTGTAAATACTACATATAACTGATATCATCTTGTATTTATTATTTTTCTGGCTGACTTCATTTAAATAATATCATCGAGTTCCAGTCATGATTTAGAGAATTGCATAATGATTTCATTTCTTACATTCTTTTTAGCTAAGTAAAATTCCACACCATTATCTGTTGTTAGACATCTAAAGTGATTCTAACTCTTAGCTATTGTACTTAGCAATTGTAGATAGTATTGCTATGTATAGTGGTATGCATACATTTTTTAAATAGATGTTTTTCTGCTCAGGGAATATATATTCAAAAGTAAAATTGCTGGATATGACAGCTCTATTCTGAGTTTACTGAGAACCCTCCATATTGTTTTTCATAAGGGTTGAATCGGACAGCATTCCCTTCTGCAGTGGATGAGAGCTCCTTTTTTATCACTTTTCACTAACACAAAGGATAAGGTACTTAATGAGCAAAGACAAGATAAATAATCTCTGAATTATAGAAGTACCAGAACATTAGGAAAAATGGAAAGAGAAAAAAACAAGTAGAAGGAGAGATAATAGCAAAGAACATTCCCATTCTCTTGAAAGAGGCAACTGTGCAAATTCAAACAAAATAGACTCAAACAGAACAAGAACAAAAATTATAGTAATCAAAATGGTCAAAACCAAAAAGAGACACAGACTCCTTAAAGCAATAAGAGAAAAGGATAACCTTTAATATAAGTGAAAGAACATAAGCATCATACAAGATCTCCCACAAGAATGGTCCAGGCAAGAAAACAGGCATTACATATTCCAATTACTGAATAAAACATTTTCAATCTAGAAGTTTTCACAGCAAATCTCTCATTCATACAGGAGGGAGAGATGAAAACCTTTTCAGACCAAAAAAATAATAATAACAAGAGGAAGTATTAGTGATAACAAAACCTACTCTAAATAAACTACTGAAAAGTCACTTATATAAACCAAATAACCAATTGTAGAAGCAACAACCCTGCATAATATAATGACACAACTGCCATTTTTTTGTAGTTTCCTAGAATGCCTATAAACTAAACTCTCCCTCAAAAGGCACAGCACAAAGTGGAGGATTGTAGGAGGAAACAAAACCCTTTCATTTTCTGCTTATAGAAAAGATATCTAAAATCTCAGGATAGACACAGTCTTAGAGTAAAAGTATTGCAAACAATTCTACAAGCCACTAGAAAATAAAAGGAAAGCTGGGACAGCCATACTTAAATCAGACCAAATTGGATTCAACTTCAGGAAAGTAAATAGAGTCTTCACTGATAATGGACATCATTTTGATTAGGAGAAAAATAGACCAGGAGGTACTGGCTCTAATTAACACATACTCACCAAATATGTGGTCAGCAAGGCTTGTAAGGAGTTTGCCCACAAGTCTAGTGAAAAAATTTTAAATCTTTTTTACACAGTTTTCTCCTTCCCCAACTCACCAAAGATATCTATGAATCAAGCAAAGTTGTGTCATAGTTTTAAGGATAATTTAATTAAGCATGTAGTTTTCTTCCTTAAGTCTCTAAAGAAACATAACAACATCTGGTGTTCCTTAATTATATATAATAGGTTATATTTTTTTATCTACATTGTTTTGAATGCTTTCTAGGATATGCTCTGAAATTTAACTTAATGGAGAGACCAAATGATCAAGATTAAGAAATTAGTCTTAGGGGACAGTACAATGAGTAGAACACTTGCCTTTCATGTGGTCAACCCAAATTCAGTACCCTCCCATCCTATGTGGTCACTTGACAAACTCAAGGAATAATTCCAAAGCACAGATCTAGGAGTAACCCTTGAGCATCAAAGAGTGATGTGGCACCAATACAAATCACCCTCAACCCCTCCCCCTGACAAATCAATTACAGGTATGCCAGAAAAAAAGTGATCATTATTTTAAAGCAATATTTATCAAGTTCTATGCAAATTTCTACATATTTTATATTATATAGACTTGTGAGCTCGAGTGATTTTTTTTTTTTTTTTGATTTTTGGGCCACACCCGGCGTTGCTCAGGGGTTATTCCTGGCTGCTCAGAAATAACTCCTGGCAGGCACGGGGGACCATATGGGACACTGGGATTCGAACCAACCACTTTTGGTCCTGGATTGGCTGCTTGCAGGGCAAACACCGCTGTGCTATCTCTCCGGGCCCCGATTATTTAAAGTTATATTTTTTACACTTGAACCTTGGTTTATTGAGATGATCATCACATGTCATTACTTTTGTGATGTTCTACACTTTCTCTTTGCTTCAGCTTTTCCTAAACAATCCACACACAGCACAGCCAGCAAAATCAATACAATTTTAGCTCCTCCTTATGTGTCAAACACTACAAAATCTTGATAAATAAAATTTAAAAAAATTTCAAGTTACCTTGTTTTCTCTGAATTTCTAATAACCACATATAAAAATCTTAATACTTCATATATGATGACATCAATGGATAAGTTCAATAAAGCCCACTTGGGTTTGGAGAGAAAAAAAATTGCATTGATTTAAGAAATATAAGGCAAGTAGTAGGTGAAATAGGATCTGACTTTTATTGAAACAGGATGAAAATACCCGAGGTGAAGGCTTAACCTGGTAAGGAGGCCCAAAGAACAGTGAGAAAACTTAGAACTGCAGCTGCTGTTGAGAAATAGGAGTGTCTAAGACAGTCTGAGACCTGGAGGTATAATAGTGTCATATGAAGTACAAAAGTGTAGAGTCACTCTAACTCTAACGACTTTGAATGTCAGTGTATGAGTTTGGACTTTGGAATATCAAAGAAATAGCAACATAGTGAAATGTTAAATGCCTTAATATTAATAAGCCTAAGACATTTAACAGAAAAAAACTAATAAAACATTTCTGAGGAGAGAGGAAAAGATATATTTGAGAGATATTAAAAGCATAAGAACTTTCTTTGTTTATAATTATTTTTCTATTTTTATACATATCTTTATTCAAGCATCATTATCACAAGCATGTTTTGGACATCCCCACTTCACCAGTGCATTATTCCTACCACCAATGCTCTTCAACTCCCTCCTCTTCCACTCCTTGCCTGTATTCAGACAGGAATCCTATTTTTCTCACTCACTACCATCGTCATGGTAGTTGTCAGTGTAGTTATTTCTCTAACTGAACTCACCACTCTTTATGGTAAGTTTCATATTGTGGGCTGAACCTTCCAGCCCTCTTTTATATTGTCTCTGTGTATTATTACAATAATGTCTTTTACTTTTCTTAAAACCCATAGATGATTGAGACTATTCTGTGTCTATCTCTCTCCTTTTGACTTATTTCACTCAGCATAATAGATTCCATGTCAATCCATGGAAATGAAAATTTTATGACTTCATCTCTCCTGACAGCTACATAATATTCCATTACGTATATGTACCACAGTTATTTTTTTCTTAGCCACTAATCTGTTGTCGCATGTAGCACCATCCCCCCATTCTTCTTCGTGTAAACTTACCTACAAGAAAGACCTTCCCATTTCTGGGAAGGATCTTGGGAAGGTTACAAAAGGTTTGACCTCAGGGGCAAAAGGGTATTTGGATGGATGCAGGATGGAGGAGGAAGTAAGAGGAGGAGATGGCTGAGGAACAAGGTACAATCCAGGGCTGAATAGGAATCAAGCGTAAATGGTTATGGTAGGCCACACATGTGCTGTCTAGGGCATGAATAAAATTAATATTTCTTGGATCCTGTTTGTGGATGATTTCCTCGCCTCTACCTGAACCTGCTGACCCACCACTGGAGGGAGTTGGAGCCACGTGGTCCTGGGCTGGAGGAGAAAGGCCTCCATCACCATCCACCTCCATTCAAGCCCATCTAAAGGGCCTTATTATTATTTAATTCTCCAGCATTTAGGTTGCTTCCAGATTCTAGCTATTATAAATAGTACTGCAACTGAGTAGAGGTGTGCAGAAGGCCTTTTTGTGTTGTGTTCTTGTGTTCATAACAACTCCATACAGCAGAAGAAATTAGTAAAGAGCCTTAAACAAGTGACAATGAAAGAAATATCAAAGAATGTAAATAGATGAAAATCACTGGAGTTTCAGAGACCCCGGAAGAAAATTCCCAGGAAGAAGCAACAAGCATAAGAACTTTCTATGGTATCATGGGGGGATGTTCAAAAAAGATATTGGAGTAAGATACTCAAATTTGAACCACATATTTAGCATATTTGATTGAGTGACCAGAAGCATATCACTGACCTTTCATTGAGAAATATATACAGACTACATATTCGTTTGTACT
This sequence comes from Suncus etruscus, assembly GCF_024139225.1. Classification (NCBI taxonomy): domain Eukaryota; kingdom Metazoa; phylum Chordata; class Mammalia; order Eulipotyphla; family Soricidae; genus Suncus; species Suncus etruscus. The sequence continues at coordinate 32,441,084 of NC_064857.1, read as the reverse complement.
ATTGAGTGCAGTTAATTAGTGTTTTATATGTAATAGTCATCATGTTGCCTGCTATAAACTTAGAACTCTCAAAATTTTAGCCAGTGATGATGATGATGATTACTGTTGTAACTACATTTTTTGCTAGATTTAATTCAATGGCAGAAATATATTTGCATGGCAGTAACATTGCATGGTATCTTTTTTTTAATTACATTGTTTTTATTTTTATTCATATTTTTCTCCCTTTGGGTCTATACCCAGTTGTGCTCAGAACCATAGGAATCATCTGGCTGTCCTTAAGAGGTCAAATTCGGGGCTGATGAGGTGGCGCTAGAGGTAAGGTGTCTGCCTTACAAGTGCTAGCCAAGGAAGGACTGCAGTTCGATCCCCCGAAGTCCCATATGGTCTCCCCAAGCCAGGGGCAATTTGTGAGTGCTTAGCCAGGAGGCATGGTATCTTTTGCAGATTTTATTGCATTATTAAAGTTGATCACTCAAAATCTACATTATATTCACTATTCTATCATTCAGTGCACAAATTTTCTCTCTAATTCAATTTGCTCATCCCTTCCCACCCTTTATTATTTTTACTATTAATTGACTTTATGGTGAATCTACATTATGTTCACTGTTCAAAGTACAATTCTATTATTTATCACATAAATCTTTCTTCTAACTCAATTTGCTCATGTTTTTCCACACTTTTTTACTATTAATTTGTCTTTCAGACTAAAGGACATTTCTCTTTACGTAAATTATCTATTTGTTCCATTATCCTCTATACACATACACCTCTCTGGGTGAAATTTTAAAGAATAAAAAAGAGAAAATGACTGGAGAATAAGTTGCATATCTTTGGGGGGGGGCACCCCCAGTGATGCTCTGGGGTTACTCCTGGCTATGCACTCAGAAATTTCTCCTGGCTTAGGAGACCATATGGGATGTCAGACGATCGAACCCTGGTTCATCCTAGGTTAGCGCATTCAAGGCAAACACCCTACCTACTTGTGCCACTGCTCCAGCCCTGCAATTTTTTTCTATTTTATTTCGTTTACTAAGCATAACACACTTTAGATTCATCCATGCTACTGTAAAGGTCAAATTGCATCTTTTTATTAGCTAAGTAGCCTTCTGTTGTGGATATATTTTATATGTATTTAATTATCTCTCTATAAACATTTCAATAGTTTTTAACTCTTGGTTGTTTTTATGATCCTGCAATAAACATAGTAGATTCATGTACATATTTATATTAGCATTTATGCATTTTTTCACTAGAAAGTACCAAAACCTTTGATAACTGGATCATTTATGCCCAATTTTGTTTAGGTGACTGCTGGCTAGTCCTCTATTGTACTACAGAGGTTTGGCATTAGTGAGTCCTCAGAACAATACTCAGTGGTGCTGGGGATCCTATTCTGGTCATGCACATGCCAGTTATATGATCCACTCCTTTGAGCCACAGTCTTTATTTCTGTATTTTTATATTTTTGAAGAATTTGTGTACTTTTTCAATAATGTTTATGTTTCTTGTCTTTTTGATAGGAAAAATACTCAAAAGTATCATGGAATATTGTTTATTTGTTTTTTTTTTACTGATGCAAGATAAAAATATTAATTAACGTGCCCATTTATCATCTGTATATATTCTTTGGAGAAGTGTCAAATCAATATTTCCATTTTTTATTCAAGGAATAATAATGTTATTATTTTTATGAGTTATTTGAATATTTTGTTTAGGTATAGTTTAGTGGTAAAACACATCTTCCTTTTGTAAGGAAGTGGATTCAATACCACCCGACCTCAACCTCAAGATAAAAGTCATTGTTTGAAATCAACCCCACATTGTGCCCAGCTTGATATAAGTTTTGATACAACTTTTACTATAGAAAACCTTTGGATCTAATTTTAATTAGATCTAACTTAGATCTAATTCTATTTTAATTTTTCCCAAACACTGTTCTCAGACTAATGACAAGAAGCAAATTATTCTTTATATTTCTCGAATATTTTAGGGCTCTGGGTAAGACATTTAAATATTTAACAAATATTTGACTAATATTTCAATCAAATTGGACTAATTTCTTTGATGGAATTAGCTAAAATTATTTATCTAGACATACATTAACTCAATAAATTATTTAGTACCTATCTTTAACTTAGAGTGAGAAAGTAATTGTGAACAGAAGCTTCTGATTTCTTGGAGGTTAGTTTCATTTGAGAGATTAACAAAATGATTGAATAAATGGTATGTTGCATAGTAATGGGAATAGAAGAAACTCTGGTTTATGTGCCAATTTTTGTCATTGTTAATAGTATTCCCTTTCAGTTGCATATGTGTCTTTTTGAACAATAAATTGTATGACATATGCCACTCCAGGGATAAAGAATAATTGAGTATGATAAAGAGAAAAAGATCAGTGGTGAGAATAACCATGTTATAATGTTAATGGGTAATGGTCTCAATACTAAAATGCTATTTGATCATAGATTAGAGGAGAAAAAAATCAACTATGATTATATCCAAGAGAAATTTTCAGGAAATTGCAATGCCAATAAAATTAGTTCTATACTAGCTGGCTTGTAAGGAGGTTAGCCTGGTCAGAGAGGACTGAAAAAGCTAAAGAATGATAGAAGATAATATCTAAATGGTCGAAACACTTACATGCTGTGTATTGCAATAAATTAGGACTTTGGCTCTACTCTTAGTTGAAAGATCACAATGATGTAAAACAAGGTGGTTATAGTTGACTTCCTTATGCTTACCTTCTGTCACTTTTTGCCTTAATTATTGGAACAAAGTCTAATTTTCTATTTACATTCTTGTAATTTTTATGGAGGCAAACATAATGCAGACATGCTAGGAGTTTGCTAGCAGAATTTCCTACATATTATAGGAAAATAAAAGAGGATATAAGAATTATGCAAAGTTCTTGAGCCCAAATAACTAGAAGAATAGAGTGGCCTTTTAGAGATGTGAAGTCTGTGAGATAGATAAGTTTGATATCAAAGGAGGTAATTTGCAAGCTTAATTTTGTCAATATCTACACATTAAAATTCCATAGAGTAGGAAGTTAGATTTTTGAGTTTGGAGTTCAGGCCAGAAATTCAGTCTGGATATATAAATTTTAGAGTCATTGATATGTCATTGATATTAAAAACCATTGTATTGGATAATACCATCTATGAAGTGAGGCTAGCTAGAAAAGAGAAGAGGTCAAGGACTGATTCTAACTATATCCACTTTGAGAAGCTAGGTGATATGAAAAAGTAAGTTAGATGTTCTAAAAAAAAGTTGCCAAGGCAGTAAGAGAAAGATTAAGAAAGTATTATTTCATTGCTCATAACTAACTGAAGAATGGATTACAAAAAGAAGCTGTAAAAATTATATCAAAAATATCTACAACATGGAGCTCACTCACAAAGCTAATAGAACTGGTTTCAGTTTTACTAAATGAACACCAAAGGCATTGTAAATATACTTGGAATTGTAATACAACGTCCCATAGTCTTTAGTTGTCATCTTCCATTCTCATTTCCTAGCCGTTAACCTGGAGGAAATAATATGTGTCCTTTCGGCATTTTTTTCAGGCAGGTATAATTTTAGATTTCAGGATAATAACTGCTTATTTTCTTCTAAAAAGCTCCAGGAATGAATTCTCATCTCTGCCAGATATTGTTTTGTTTGATCAACCTGAAGTTGAATACAGTTTTCTTTATGTTTAACTGAACATCCATCTTAAGATCCATTTCTTCCTGTCAGGTCCCCTGCCAATACAAAGAGCAATCACCATCACCTTCAGAAAACATGCCCTTCATGGACCTGAGACTAATAACCAGATCACCCCTTAACCTGCTTGCTCTTCTTCAGAATAAACAATACTGCTCCATTTTATCTTCATTTACAGGTCCTACTTTCACTGTCTTTATGTGTATAAAGACAGCATTTTAAGTAAGTTTAGTTTTGTTTCTAGTCGCCTCCCCCGCCCCACCGTCACCACCTCCATCACGTTGCAGTCATCATTTTTATAAAACCATTTTTGTTCATAGGCACATTTTCATGTGGAAGAGGCAAAAGAATACATTTTCTAGATCTTAGATTCTGTCACAGACATGTTATAGATTGTGTGTATATACTGTAGACAAATCTATACAAGTGTTCTCTAGCTGCATGTGTGCTGGCAGAAAGAGATGAGAGGTAGGGATGGGGGTTGTGGAAGTGGGGGAAAGAGAAGACAGTGATATTTAAAGAACATGTGATGACTCACAGTTTAGCTCAGAGGATCACTTCACCTCTGGCAGTGGCTTGGCAGTCAGCATGGTTAGCCAGCTGCTGTCTTTATTAGCAAGATTCCATATTTCAGAATGTCCATGTTGCCCTTGAAATATCTGAGGGATTTGTTTCGTTTCCAAAAATGATTCTAAACAAGTGCTTATTGCCATCTACTTTGCTTGTCCTTCTTCCAAAACATCTGTGTCCAGAACCCAAGTCTGAACATTTGGGCCATGAGAAATAGTGAAAAAAAAGGCAAATAAGCAGCCTAAGAAGGAGAAAAAGTTGTTCCACTCCAGAAGGGAATAGAACAGCAGTATTATGGCTGACCCGGATTTATTTTTTTTTAACTAACCAAGTTTTATCAATTGCAAAGATTTTTATGACTGAGATTTTACATCTTCTGACATTAATAATTGTTCATCTATTTAATTTAGTGTTGGCTAGAAAATTGATAGATTGGTCAACATACAGCATTTATAAAGTGCCTCTTTAGTTTTCCCATACGTAAATTGAGTATTACATAATTGTAAAATGGAAGTGCCCTTTGATGGATATTTAAACAAAAAAAGGCTGCATGCAAATAAGAAGCTTTGTATGGCTAGCCACACAAATCAGGAAACTAAGGTACCTTGCAAAGAAGATTTACAATTGTTCAACTGCGTCCAGCTTCTCTAATTGTATCTGTGTCTGAAATCTCTGATGGACTGATTCAATTCAATATTCTGAAGCCTTGATTTTCTCAAAGGTTAAGGTAGAAAATAAAAGCAACACTGCTTTGTGATGTCTATTGATCTTGAGTTTATATTAATGTATTTGGCATTGTGGAAGAATCATTGCTTATTCTTACAACCACAGTTTGCTTTTAGTCTTAGCTACTAAGGCTATTAAATGAAGAAGTGAATGTTCTCTGGAATGTTCTTCCAAATGTTTCACATTTAACTACACCAAATATGTTAAAATGATGGGTCTTCATAAGAAGCCCACAAAAGCATGAAGGGAAAAAAAAAAAAAAACAGCTACTCTATTTTTATCTCACTCACGCTGACTGCAGAGGTCTCAGAACAGTAGGGAGGCATAAATAAAATTTATCACCAGATAAGCCTTCCAAAACAGAAGGCAGAAGAGAAAAAAGTATATTTCTCTTGGAGATGGTATTTTCCATTGCTAGGGTGAATCTCTGGACCCAGAATCACATTTCTCATTTACTGAGCTCAGAGCTGAAAAAGCGTGCAGTTGTTTTCAAATGTGTACTGATTTTTTTTTAAAATGTTCACTGACCTTTTGGGAGCTTTCAGGCTGTTTAAGAATCTACAGACCTATAGGCAATTACTGTACATAAATGTCTTGCTTCTGCTGGGATTTCAACTTTAGGTTCTTGCCTGCTGCTGCTCTCCTTTTCTCATTTTTCCCAAACAACCCTGTTCTGCAGCCAAGAGCCCAACTGCTTCAGTCTACTGGGAAAGCATAGGACTGGCCTTTCTGCCTCTGCTGGTTTCATACTGCTGTTTGCTTACAAACATTCAGTTACTAGGAAATGTGGAGTCAGCTCTGCTTCTGTTCCACTTAATTTTCTTCACCCCATGCACTGGGTTTTTCTCTTCTGCTGCCCCAGCTGTTCTCAGTTTTCCCTGGATGGTGGAGTCTGCCCCAGCTGCAATCTGTGCTTCGTACAAAGATCCTAGTTGCCTACTTGACCTCAGCTGCCCTGACTATATTTGTCATTTCCCCAGCCTTGCAAACCAACTCTGAAAACTTAGTGGTAGCAGCTATAACAGAGTCAAGCAAATGACAAAAGCATTAATGGAAATGGGAGCATGACTTTAAATTGGATTCAGACCTGTGCTCAAATTCTAGATCTATTATCTTAGAAAGGTTTCTTAATCCCCTGAGAGCTTTGTTACTTCAATTGCAAAGAGAAGATAATTTCAATTTCTTTTAACGATGAAATAAACTAACACGTAAAATTTCAAGTGTATTGTAGGTACCACCTAGAAGCAGTTTTCACTTCTATTTTCCTCCCTAAATAAAGACTCTTGTCTAAGGTCAGTGTGCAAATCTCTGAGACAAACAACATATTTACCTCAAGAGGCACATACATATATAATTCAAGGAGGACAGACTCTGTGCATAAAAATAAAAATTAAAACTGAATGCATGTGCAAGTTTTAAATAAAATTTGAAATAAAACAATGGGAAATAAATCACAAGATAGAAGATAACTGATGAATAAATGTGGGAGACAATTATAGGAACTCACTTGGGAATAATCAAGAAAAATTTTGTGGAAATGATGCAATTTGAACTGGGATTTCAAGATGAGTAACTTTAATAAATTAGAGAAAGGAAAGTATAATGTACAGAACAGTTATTTGGGAAACAAATAGGAAATACTGTTTGAATTGGAGCAGAGCAGAGGGTTGGTGACAAAAAAAAGTGTCAGGTCAGGGGGCTGGAGTGGTAGTATAGCAGGTAGGGTACTTGCTTGGCATATGGCAGACCCTGTTTTCAATTCCTAGCACCACATATTATCTCCTGAGCCGCACTAGGAGTGATTGCTAATCACAGATCCAGGAGTAAGCCCTGACAACCTTCAGATTTGGCAAATAAAAAAAGTGTCAGCCCTGGTTTACTTTGTTATATTTATCAAATAATTATTTAGGAGTCCAGGAAAAATTAGTTTCATAAATACAATGAGTAATCTTTATCATATCCCAAAATACTCCAAATACTGAGACACTATTTGTAGTTTAGGTGAAATTCAAATGTATCTTGCAACTCAGGTCAAGGAATCGTAGTGACCTCACATCATTGAGAATTTTTAAAATTCTCTCTCTCTCTCTCTCTCTCTCTCTCTCTCTCTCTCTCTCTCTCTCTCTCTCTCTCTCTCTCTCTCTCTCTCTCTCTCTCTCTCTCTCTCTGTCTCTCGGCGCTATGCTCAGAAATTGCTCCTGGCAGGCTCAGGGGAACATATGGGATGCCGGGATTTGAAGCACCTTCCTTTTGCATGCAAGGCAAACACCCTACCTTCATGCTATCTCTTCGGCCCCAAGAATTTTTAAAATTCTCAATTGAAAGAGTAAGCTGGTGAATAAAACTCTTGGGAATGGCTAGGTGGGATATTGCCTGTGATAACTCAAGGACTATTTCTTGTTCTGTTCTCAAGAGAGCTTTCTGAAAGTGTTCATCGAGACATGTTCAGTGCTGGAGATGAAACTGGGATGAGTCACATGCCATGCAAGAACCTTACCTCCGATCAAACTATCACTCCAGCACCAAGTAGAGCTTTGACACAGAGATTAACTTGATAAAATACCAGAGCCTTGAGTAGAGACAGAGTTTGGAAATAGTTTGGAAACATTTGTGTAGTGTCCCATTTTAATGCTTGATCTTATATAGAGAGAGAGAGTTAGAAATCTTCAAAAGATATAATGCCTGATATGTATGTTTTATGCATTTTTGAAAAGTTGCATGATGTGAAAATGCATAACAAAGGGTCACATCTAACAGAAATATATTTCTAATTAACATTAATCCAAGTTCTTAGGACTATAACTAAAATCCATCAAGATAAAGTAGCAGGAGTCTCCATCTTTCACCATTGGAGGAGCATTCACCACTAGCTGTGCATGAATTTTTTTCAACTATGTGATGCATTTTATTTATTTATATTTTTTATTTAAACACTATCTGCATGGAATTTTGTAGGTGAATCCTAGTATTGTGAGTGATTCCTGAAATACTGTTGCTTCGTATTGATTTTAAATACATTTAGTTTTCATATATTAAACAAAAATAGATAACATATAATGTTTAATTTAAAAATGTTTATTCTTGAATTTGTTGTTAGTAAAACTTAGAAACATCAGAGCATGCTTTTCATTTATATTTAGATTTTTATCTATTACTATCTAAAATTCATTTCCTTAAAAAAAACACTTTTTTTTTTTAAGAAAACACATTTATAGAGAAAATAATCTCAAAGGTTTGCTGAAAACCAATTCTTACTGATGGCTATTATTACTTAAACTATATTTATTGCCACAAAGTTGAATTTAGACAATACTGAATATATGAAAATCCTTTTTTTACAATAAATATATAGGATGTTAAAATATATTTAGAGAATCCTATTATAAAGATAGACCAAAGAAGTGCTCAACTTGGTTATCTCATGCTAGAAAAGACAGAACTTAATATTTGATGCTGTGACACCATTTCTTTTTTTTTTTTTGCTTGTTTGTTTGTTTTTGGGCCACACCCAGCGGTGCTCAGGGGTTACTCCCGGCTGTCTGCTCAGAAATAGCTCCTGGCAGACACGGGGGACCATATGGGACACCGGGATTTGAACCAACCACCTTAGGTCCTGGATCAGCTGCTTGCAAGCCAAACACCGCTGTGCTATATCTCCGGGCCCGTGACACCATTTCTAATTAGTACCTTCTCAAAATGTTTTAATGAAGAAGACATTATGTGCCCCCTTACAGACACAAGCAAATTTAATTTATTTGTTTGATAAAACATAAAGGCAAATGAAATGATCAAAACTTAGATCAATAAAAGTCAGTTTGTAATAATTGTTAAATTTCTCACTGGGTTACTAAAGCGATTGTCTAAGGATTTGCTGGGCTATAGTTGGGTGCTAGTTGAGCCTTCTGTGTTATATTTAAACTCATTAAGCTTGGTGTTTTTTTTTATACAACTGTGCACCAGGTACTATTATGCTAATCACTGATGATGTACTGCTCCCCAGTACAAAGAGTTTGTCACGGTGGAAAGAAAAATACTGTTTTGTCACATGGCATATATGCTGTAATATGTAATGCCTACTATGAATACTTTTGCGTGATCCTCAGAGAAACATAGTATTTACGTACTTTATTCACCAAAGGTATTTTTTGTCTTGAAATAAGTACATTCATGCACAAAGATGCAAATGATAGAAAGGCATCTCCATTTGATGATGACTAAAAATCAATCCTATTAAGCCTATCATTAAAAAAGGAAAAAATTCATATGCAGAATTTATAAATTCATTCTAAAAAGCTGATCTAGAAGGTTCAACAGCTCAAAATTTGAGATCTAGACCACAAAAGCTGTCCAAGTTTCTCAAAATGCTGAGACAAGTCTAATTGCCCAGATTATTTGTCAGTGCAGAATTCTGGCCAGAGTTGTATCTATCTCATTAGTCCTGGCAAGGGGAGTAAATATGCTCATCAAGGGAACACATCCTTTCCTGTTTATGTTCTGATTCTAGAAATTTGAGATCATGTGGCAAGAGTTAGCTGATGTGCATATAATAACATTTATATATAAATTTTGGTTAGAAATTTTGCTCCTTGATTTGAATGAATTATACAATTCCCTCTATAGTTAGACTTAGATATCTTACAACTATGGAAGAAAAGTTTTCTATTTTTTTTTCATTTTGGGGGACTCCACCTGGTAGTTTTCAGGACTTATTTCTGACTTTGTGCTCCAGGGACACTTCTGGTAGTGCCTGGTGGACTATATGAGATATAAGAAATTGAGCCACGGTTGGCCAAATGCAAGGCCTTAAACTCTGTACTATCTATCTATCCAGTCCAGAATAACATTCTTGTGGAAGATGAAAATAAGTTAAAGCTTAGGAAAACTTGTCTTCCTATAAAACATAGAAGCCACCTAAGCTAATCAAAAACAGCAACATAGAATAACCAACCATCAATAAACATCTTAGTAAACCCTCTACTAATGATTGAATAACTCTATTGTGAGAAATAACAATTTTCACAAGTGTTTTAATATTCAAGCTTTTTTTTTGATAATTACCACTTAGTTGTAATATGTAATATATGGTAACTTATTTTGTGCTGCCCAAGGGAGAAAGCTTGTGGGTGAATGGGAAACTGAGATGGGAAATGGTGGAGGAAATGAAGATTACAAACAACTATATTATTAACAAAGTTGTAAACCACAGTGTTAAAATAATTTTTCAAAAGGGGAACAAAGATGGTAACTCTTCAGTTCTTTAGCTCATTTTTCTCCCTAAAACACCTTATATTGACTTTGTTTATATGTACTAATGCTACATTTTGCTTCACAGTTTAGCCCCTTTACAACTTCCTGTCTTCAGAATGAAATAACAAACATCAATAGCTATAGCTAAAGTACACAAGAATTTACCTCTATTACACGAATTTATATGTTTGCTATAAACTCTAGCCACAGTTTTCATAAAAATCTAAGAAAGAATAAAGTAGAAGCAGCAGTCTTAATTTTTTAAGCTTGTTTCTAAATTCCTTTTTTAAATTTTGATATATGGGTCATCATTTATTTTCATAACTAGGTTTTATTCTCCGTGCTTATATTCCTCCTTTCATTCCCTAAACATACATATATGTGTGTATATTAACATGTATTATATATCAACTTGCAATGAGGTTTATTACAGACTATGTGTGATGCTTGGATAACTACCAAAAAAAAAAGCTGTAGTCTGATGGCTTAGAGGTAAGAAGATCATTTTTCCTTTCAGGTGGAGAAAGTTTCTAAGGTTAATTTCTCATACCTTCTTGATTAATGTGGAGTAATTAATTTTTAAGTAGATATAATAGCCTTTACCAGAGGCTAGCAAAAAGGCCTTTTTTAAGGTGAATTAGTTTGTCTTTAAAAAGATGTAAGTTTTTAGGGAGAAGACAAGCTAATGTGTACATATCTTTTTGGTTTTACTTTTGGATAAATGAACCACCAATATTTGCCAAAAGCGAGATTGAAATATGTGCTTTCATATGAATGAGGATTACATAAATTGTTGAGTAACCTTTTAGGGTTTTTTAAGTCTGGCAGTCTGCCACATGTACTGAGAGAGAACTTTCAAGACAACGCATTAAAAAATTAGTTATTCAATGCCAACTCGGATGCTGCTTGACCCAGCCAAGAAGTCAGCCACATTATCCATAAAAGCCATTGCCATTAGCACATAAAGAAAGAATGATTTTTTTTTTTTAAGTTGAAGTTAAATGTGTCGTGTTCCTGTTAAAGGAAGCGGATTGTGTTAGATCATTGAGGATAGTTCTCTGGAGATGAGATGAAGCTTAGCATAAGGGCCATAAGGATGGTGGGAAGTGATAAGAAACCTGCCACTGTTGAATCCAAATAGGAGTCTGGATAAGTTGAGGAAACCTACAGGAGACCCAGAGGGATGTTTGCAGCATATGGGAGCCTAGAGCTGTCCAAGAAAAGGTGGCATCCTTGGTATGCCAACAGTCATCCTCCTCAATTTGATATTAAAAATGTGCTAAACAAAAAGCCCCATATCGTCATATTTAAAAAAAATAGAGCTTCAACGAATTTTTCTTTGGATAACATCTTTTTAAAATATACGCAATATGAATGTATAAATATTTTTACACTTCAACATCTCCTAAAACAATTTAAATGATTACTTGTCAAATGAGTGTATCTCTTGTCTCTAGATCACTCTTACAGGCGAAAATCAAATGATGCCTGTATTAATTTTCTTCTGTGAAAACAGCATCCAAGTGTTTTAATGACTGAGAAGTGCAGTGCAGTATAATCTGCTAGTTTAACATCATTCTCCGAACTAATGCAGCACAGATTGGAGTTGCTGGAACAAAGGTATCATGGCTTATGTGTTTTATTATTTTGGCATCAAATGTTTTCTGTTGTGTTGGGAAGCTACATGTAACCTGGTGTCCTATGTCGTCTAAAATAAAAATTGTTAGTACAAAATAAAAAGGGTTAGCATTCCAAACATTTTCTATGATCCAAATGCTGGCAGTTCAATGCAATCTGAAATCCTTCCAACAGAGGGCTCTATGGCTTTGATTTAGATCAAGAAAGAATGTGAGCGAAACTACTTGGGTTTAGTTGCTATAGTAAATTCTGTATTATCCTTAAAAATAGAAATGATAAAAATGGAGTCAGTTGAGTTGAGCTGGAAGAATCGCCCAAAGATTAAATATAATGTCTACTCTTACAACACAGAAATTCATAATTCTTTGAATTGATGTTCTCTTCAAAGGACAAAACACATTTTATTATCACTAAATAAGAAAGCAGTAAATTAGAACTATTCCTTGCTTTGAAGCACTATTAATATTACCTTATTCAGTTATGTTTTACAAAAAAGGTGCAACTATATTCTTTCTCATGCAGAGACATTTCTTATTTGCTATTGACAATTAATTTAATGTTGGGAAGAGATGTATTAGGTATATAAATGTATGCACAAAATGCATTGTAAATATTTAATACCAAAAATAATTGTGTTAATGCACAAAGCAAAAGCTTACTAAAATATTTTATAAAAAACAGAGGTACTACTTATAATGGTAAAGTGAAAACATACTGCTAGTGAAATATTTCTTTACATAGGCATAATATGCAATGTATTTGCTCTTGTAAGGCCTACGCTTTTGAATCAATTCTTAGATTGAAGAAGTTTACAATATATACGTTAAGGAAAAACAAAGAATAAACTATAACCATGAGTTACTTTTGGATTGTAATAGATTATCATTTGTCTTCTTTGATTTTAGAGACGTTTAATTTTTTGAAGATTATTTTTTTATCATCTTTCAATTGTACAGGCTAGTGTATACTATAAGCATATAACCTTACAAATTTAGTGTAATTTATTTTATCTAGACATGCTTGATGGCTTTATTGATATTTAATTTACATAAATGATTTTAAGTTTGGATGTAGCTCCTAAAATAATTTTTCCTAAAATTAAAATACTGTTTATGAAATAAAATTCAAATGTTTCTTAGAAATAGCAGTATCTTATTAATGTCTATATTTACTACCAACATATTTACTGCTACATCTTCTCAAATGTTATTTATAACTTAGTATTATGGATGCACCATTAGCATAATAACTGTATAATATACTCATTATATATTTTTGTTTTATTGTCTTAACGAATCTGTGTTTTCCCCAATATTTTTATACCTATGTATTTTTAAAAGACATTAATTTTATATAGTTCTTGGACCAGTTAAATTTTTGCTATACATAATACTTTGGTTTGATAATATTTTCTAATTTCAATAGTCCATAAACTATATTTTTACTAAAATCTGTTATTTAGCAAATCAAATTTGGTTTTTCAAGAAAAACATTTTAAAAGCAAATGTAACCTGGATGTTCTTAAGTAGAAATGTTTATGTATCAGTTTTTTATTTTTTCAATTACCTTGCTCTCTTTTTCTATTAAGAAAAAAACATTTATAATTGAATCAAAACCTAATTTAACCAAAATACTTAGGGTTCCTTCAGGTGTTTTTTAAAAAATAAATTTTATTCCTCTATGACTTTCCTTATTTAAAATATAACTTGTAACTCCTTTGTTTTGTTTAAAATGAAACTGTTTGGAGCACAAAAGACTTTCAGTACATTTCCTAATAAACATTCTATAGCAGCAAGCAACTTTGGCTTCAGAGGGTTTCTATTTTAGTATTGCTAGTTACCTTTATTTCCAGAGCTCATTCTTACTTGCAGATGCTTCCAGAATATTCCCTTATCACAAAGAGGGAAAATTACTTGGGTTTATTCTTACTTGTCCGTGATGAACGTAAGTCCTGGACACAGTGCCCGGAAGGTGCAGAGGATATACGCTTGCGAAAGGTGTCTGGACAAGCCCCTATAGACTGCTCAAAATATTGATTTCTTTTTGTCATCAAGTTCAGATACGTGTGTAACTTTTCCAAGGAATGGCTAGCTAACTTCGCAAATATTTTCGTAGTTTTATTTAAAAGTTGACGACATTGAGAAAAGAAAAAAATAAATTGCTAAGTAAGGAAATGTATACTTATTTGAGGGCTCAGTTTTTAACTAAACAATATCTTTTCTATAATGATATCATGTCGGGAACATGTAGATGTAGGTGATTTTTAAAAAAGAGATTCATGACGTGATCAACTCCATCCTGTTTATGACAAGGCAGAGATTTGCATGAGTTGCTTTTTTTTTTTTTTTTTTTTTTTTGGTACGGTTAAATGAAGCTAACAGACAGACAAAAAAATTTTCAACAATATTTTTCTAAAATCAGCACACACAAAGCTAATGGCTTGCCTTATGCACCTGCTGGTTTAGTTTGCTTTAAAACCACCTTGAAAAATTTCCTTTATTTGTGCTATATTTTATGTTTTTTTTCCCTTCTTCTTTTTCTTCATCAGGGCAGATTAGTTCTGCTGCACTTTATTCCTGAATCCACATACATTCAGAATGGATTGGCAGACTTAAATGCTCCATCCAGAGCTGCTGCTGCTGCTGACTAATAATGTCCCTCCCCCGCCCTGTTCCCACCCTATTTCACTCCTGTTTCACTCCCTCCCTTTTTCTCTCTCTTCCTCTCCCTCCCTCCCTCCCTTCCTATATCCCTCCCTCCCTCCCTCTCTCTCTGTGTCTCTGTGTCTCTGTCTCTCTGTCTCTCTCTCTTTCTCCTCTCTGGTTCTCTCTCTCCTCTTTCTCCTCTGCATATACACACACAAGCATAGGTACCAGAGGCCTATTGTCAACAAAAAAAATTGCGTAATGCAGAAATCCTCAGCAATAATTTTAGTGATGTTTTGCTTTGAATGTTTTGAAAGTATTCCTGAAGTGTATAAATAAATGTCCCTAAACTCTTTCCTTTCTCTTATGCTAATATTTGGAGCTAAGCTCTCCTGCAAAGGGCATCCTCAGAAACCATAACCACAGAAGCCAGAAAGCTTTTGTGGTCCAAATAGGAGACTCAATATCTTCTTCTCTTTTCAATACATTTAGCACTATATAGATTTAATAATGGGATAATTAAAATTTTTTGATGAGGAGGCAGTTTCTCTGATCTGCAAAGGAAAGCATCTGATTTGTTCATGCACCAATTAATTATTAAAGCAGCAGACAGTGCAGGATACTGTGAGCCTTTTTCTTGCAAAGAGGTTGCATTCCTGTGTTTGTTTGATTATGTGTGCGCGCGCGTGTGGGCCATTGTCTGTGCATTTGGATGTGTGTGTGTGTGTGTGTGTGTGTGTGTGTGTTATATAAAAAAGGAAACTTGGTCAGGATTTTTTTTATTTTGACTTTGAAAATTATTGGGGGTTTCTTTCTCTCTGTGTTTCTATGAGAAGTCAATATTTTGATAGAATAAGAATACAATACTTCTTCCTTTTCTCTTAAATTTGTTCTTTCTCCATACCACCTAAATGGATCTTAGAGTCAAACATCACTTTTAATTTTAATTTCTATTTCTAGCCTGTATTATGTTAGCACCTTTTCTATTTTACAATCCATTCACCAGGTCTGTTGTGAGCAAACAATACAGTTTTGTTTCATGTTCCAATAAACACTATTGTATGGCATGGTACGTTCCATGTATTTTGTACCTTATTGAATTTACTTAGGTTTGTGAAAAGCATTTCATGATACTCAGACTTGAATTAATTTAAAAATTTTGGGGAGGGAGTCTGGGACTCCCTAAAGTTTAGAGCATATTTTTGGAGTTATGGTAAAATTTGTTGCTTTGTATTGTGACAATAGTTTTCATATGCATGACATCCTCATAATAATATTAAGCTCTATTTTTTAGTGTGATGTACTTTATACATTTGTATAAATGTCACAGCCTGTAATCACTTCCTTTGTCATTGACGATTAATCTAAAAAAATCGAATAATTCACTGCCCCTTGCCATTTACATATCGTCTGCTGCCATCTGCTCTTCTCAGCAGCAGTAAATGATGGGTAATTAACTCAGTGCCTTTGTCTTCCCCTAGCTGAATGTCTGACACATATAGATTTTCCTGTGTGTGTGTGTGTGCGTGCGTGCGCATGTGTGGATGTGCAAGTAAGGAAAAGAAGGAGGGAACAAGAACAGGGAGCTAAAATGAATGGATGATAGTTCAATATGAAAGTCAGTACAAGATAATTTCAAGAGAAAAAAACAGATATTGAATCAGAAAAAAAAAAAAACAAAAAACAAAAAAAAACCTTTCTCATGACCCAATTCTTCTGAACAGACTAAAAGAAAGAATTACTGGAACAATGGCTGCCCTTCCTAAGAAGGAAGTGTTTTATTTTTTTACTTTTTGTTTGTTTGTTTTTAAACCTCAGTGATGGAGGTCAAGATACAAAAGAAGGGATAGGCTGCATCAACTATTCCTATCTACTAGAGTATAAAAAAACATGTAACTGTTCCTACATATAGGGTACTCACAACTTACATAAATGTTTTAATTGAGTTCTGAATCAGTAGCCAGATTCTGTTTTGAAATATGGTGATAGAAAAAAATAATTTCAATGGATGTTGACTCAAATTTTTTGGATGTAAACAAATGATTCTTTTTTTAATAATTTTTATTGTGACCAAAGTGAATTACAAATTTTTCATAGTAATATTTAAGGTACCTAGTGACAATGAATCAGCGGCATTCCCTCCACCAGTGTTGTCCACCCTCCACCCCTGTTCCCATTATGCATCCCATGTCTCCCTCTTTTGCCCCCCTAGACTGCTAGTATAACTGGTCTCTTCTGTGTATGCTTGTTATAGATTGGGTATTGATTCTGTTGTTATTGACTTTGGGTTTGGTATTTAAGTCTGATCATTTTTTATTTCTACTCAATGTTTATACGACTGTTTGGGCCTGGTATCATCCATTTCTTTCCCCCCCTCTATGTTGACTCAAATGTTTTAAAACAGAATGTATCAAAAACAATTTATGAGTCTGTAATACACATGTGAGAGACAGAAATGCTGGAAAAGGATAATTATAATGAATTTTCCAAATCTTTCTATTCTTTCTGGAGCAGTCTTAGTGTCCACTTCTGAAAATTTGATATAACATTAGCTTAATAAGTTTTGTTTGAAGTATATATTTTATAAATAAATGCAAAGATAGCTAATTTAATAACTTGATTAAAAGAAAATTATTAATTTTAAGGAACAATAAAATATGATGTACACTGTAGTTATACTATGTCAGACAGATGATAGGTGAGTATCAGAAATCTGTCATAATAGTTTTCACATTAAATTACTGGCATTTGCTTTAATCAGAGATTAGCTACATATTTTAGTTTGTAATTTAAAAGTAAACAGTTTTATTAAAATGAATTTGGCATATATATGAATACATATTTATGGAGAGATATTTAACCAATCAATAAAAGGAATAAGATATAAGAATATAAGAGCCTGGCTTTATATTTTTCAGATTTTTTTGTCACATGTATTTGCAAAGCTTTTTGTTGTTGTTATTTTTTTTTATTATTTTTGACCAAACTTGGCAGTTATCAGGGTTTACTTCTGATTCTGTGCTCAGTGATTCTCCTGTCAGTGCTTGGGGGAATCATATGGGATACTGGGGGTCGAACTTCAGTTGGCCATTTGCAAGGCAAGTGTCCTAACTCCTGACTGTCATTTAGGCCCTAAAAAGTTTAAACAAAATTTATACTACTCAATTGCTCTCTTGTCTATCTGTGCTTATAACGGGGCATAGCCAATACAGAGTCTCTAGACTCTTAGAACCTATTTTATCTGTATGAAATATCTATGCAATTCTTTCTCAGCACCTCTACTTTTCTGTTTAACTAAGAAAAAGTCATAGTTTTTTTTAAATAATGAATTCATTTAAAGAAAAGTTGTAAAACTTTAAACAATTAAATTGCTAATAAAACTTGCTTAAAGAAGCGCCATTTTGGCATCTCAAATTGACTAATATGCTATGTGTCATAATGTAAAAATGCTTAAAAGCATTTAACTTTTGACTTGTTATTTTTTTGTGGTTAATCTTTCCTTTAGCTGTGTTAGATCCACTGGACCTCTGAAGGATAAATTATTTGTTCATAATGATAAAACTACTGGATATTATTGGAAGGCCATCGAATTACATTGAGACCGTTGAATTACATTTTCTACAGTAGTATAAAATAACTTGCAGAGACAACTTACTACATGCATTATGTGATGAAATGGCTAAAAAAATACATAATTACCAAGTCACTTGAATATAAGAAAGGAACATTATAAATATATAAAAATTGACTCTATATCTCAGAGCTATTGTACTAGCTGTGTGAAGTATCTGCACTTTATGAAACTCTTTGAAATTCATGAAATTTTTATGACTTACAGGTAAACTTGTCAGCATTTAATTGAGTAAGAGATTCTTGAAAGCTTTCATTGCAATTGTTAATTCAGCACCATTGTTCTCTCAGGCTGTTATGTGACCCAACAGGCAGGGAGAACAATATTGCTGAATATAATTGGCATATGTCAGCAAAATATAATTAGTAACAAGACTCTGAAATGCTCTTTTTTGTTGATTTAAAAAATTAAAGATTTCTTTTTGGATAAAATTATACCTTGGAATTCTCTCCTATTTCAAAGAAGATAGAGAATATTTTATTTAAAGTGAATTAATTTAAATTATGATCCAGAAGTGTGCATTATTTCTAAAATATTGTAAAAACGGTGAAGGATTATCTTTCCTTCAACAGGTTTTTAGTTTAATTTGGAATGAGGATTTTGCATAGAAAATATGGAGCATTATATTTATAAAAGGTGTTTTGCAAATTCCTAGACGAAACCAACTCTGTTCCCTTGACTTCCCTTTCTTGAGTTTTGAAAGAAACACAATGAAGAAGCCAGAGTGAAACGCAATGTGTAGGTTGCTTGCCTTGCACGTGGCCAACACACCCCATGTGTGTTCTTGAGTACCATCAGGAGTGACCCTTGAGTTTAGAGCAAACATAGCTAGGTATTGTTTGTGTTATTTTGTGGCCCAGAACAAACAAAAAGATATATATTAGTAGGTTGTATCTTAGAATTTGTAATTTGCTTGAATCTGATATGAAATGTATAGAATTGGGACCAGAGTGGTGGTGCAGTGGTAGAGCCTTTTCCTTACATGCTGCTAACCTAGGATGAACCGAGGTCCAATCCCCTGGCATCCCATATGGTCCCCCAAGCCAGAAGCGATTTCTGAGTGCATAGCCAGGAGTAACCCCTGGAGTAATCACTGGGTGTGGCCCCCCAAAAACAAAAACACACAAAAAAAACAAAGAAATGCACATAATCAAAGTTTGCATCCCTTATCACATCACCTCACATATTAAGATATATTATAGCTAATGTTGGTAATGAGGAAAATTGTCTTCTACCTACTATTAAAATTAAGATAGACATATTTTATATCATAAATGAATTTGGAAAGAATAATATTACTACAATATGAAAATATTTGGTAGCAGAAAATATTGCTAAACATTTCTTTACATATAAAAGAATACCTGGAAAACTTTCAGCAGAACCCAGGATTGAAGTAAAATTCAATTTTCATGAATAGGTATTTTAGAATCACACTTAGAAACATAACTAGTTCACCTAAGTATGTTCTAACTTTGTGGTAATAACAAATTTGAGTGTATGGTCCTATCTAATTTGTCCGACACTTTAGTGGGGACCGAGTCAAACAATAAAGGCAAGGAAATAGATGCTTAAATCTACATTCTTACTCAAATCTATGCTGGTGATTCATGCATGTCACATGTAAGTGACAGGTCCCAAATACATTCTCTTGCAAAGTTGGTCTTCACATTTTTAATTTATCCCAGCCCTGTGGCTTCCTCCCCATTCACTGTCTCATCTTGGAATAATAGGTTGTGAGGTTCTTGGGACTCCTTTCTTAGTCTTCCTGGAATCTAGTTCTCATACAATTTTCTCTGTCCATGTATTTTATTTTTCTTCAAATCTTCTATATTTTTAGATGTTCACTTGGACCATGACTAATTAACACTTAAGTTTATCTATCTCAATAACATCATCTTACTCTACTATTTAGAGATAATTAAAAAAATTTTTTTTTCGATCACACCTGCTTACCCTCAAGGGTAACTCCTGGCTATGTGCTCATAAATCGCTTCTGGCTTGAGGGACCATATGGGACGCCAGGGCATCAAACCGAGGTCTGTCCTAGGCTAGTGCACGCAAGGCAGATGCCTTACCACTTGCACCACTGCTCTGGCCCCTAATTCTCATGAATAAAAAAAAAAAAACTCTTCATACTATATGAATTTAGGGAGGGAAAGAGAAAGTAAGAAAACATTTATTTTTTTGGACTGCAAAATTTGTATTTTTAAAAAAAATTTTTTAATTGATTTACTATACTTACCTGGCAGGGGAGATACCACGATCAGGAAGAAAGGTAGTTTCCTCGGGGTGAAGCTCACCCATTGCACTCTGGGTGTGCTGACCCCTGTGATTTCCCCAAATGTGGGAAACTCTACTGCACATTTTATGGTAGTTGGGGACTACGTTAGAACTCTCCCCTAAAAAAAAAGATTGAATCACTGTGATATTCTGTTAGAAAGCTGTTCCTGATTGAGCTTCAGTCATACAATAACAACCTATTTCAAGTATTGTGGAAGCTATATTGGATTCTGACTTTTAGACTTTTCAAAGTTCTGTGCACTAAAATACTGCCTACTAGCTAGACTTATTTCAATTAAGATAAAGGTCTAAAAAGCTGGAAATAAACCCAATTATTTAATGCAAATGGGTAAATAAAGATCACCAACAAATCAGGCTCTGGGATGGGAATACTTCCCCACAATAAATAATATACACAGAAAGTAAATAAATTGTTCAAAAATAAGCTGACTGCCATAAAGGAGTGTAATGTAGTAATGTAAGAACTAGGTAGATTACAGTACAGATAAAATCTAGTCATGGGAAAATTTCATGAGTACCAATTACACAACCAAAACAGATGTATCTAAGTGATGATTATTGACATTTTCAAAATTTTCCACTTTATTTCTTTAATTTGGGGAAGCCTAGAGCTGTGAGGAGGGACTACTCTGGCTCTGGGATTGAGACTTGTTCCTGATACTATTTGGGTATACAGTGTGAGGACAAGGATAGAACCTAGGCCTACTGCATTTAAAACATGTATCCAGCTCTGAAACTATCTTTTATTACTTCCTCTATTAAAAAGATTTTCAGAAAAGAAAATATTTCTTTGTTTAAGAATATATGATATATGAAACTTAGAACCAATTATTTCTAAGAAGGCTGATTAGATAAATTAAGATTTGGAAACGACTGAATCATAAGGGAAGATCTTACCAATTTTGATCTGTTTGTTAATCTTCAAAATGTGCTATTGATTTAAAGCAATAGCTATAATCTGTAGAGATGTGGTGGCATGATAAAGAGGTTGAAAGGAATAGTTTCTATTTTATTTTAAAGACTTTACCTTAATAATTTTGATTTTTTTATTGTTCATTTTTAAACAAAGGATTCCTCAGGTAAAAAAAAACTAATTAAAGATTTATTATGAATGAAAATTAAATCAAGAGGTATATAAAGCAATAATTAGATGAATGTGAGCTTTCAATAGATAACCCAAATTTGAAACAGGTCATAAATATTAAGAGTATGTTTTAGAAAGATAAAGGATGGGAATAAAGGAATAGAGCTAGAAAGAAGAAAATGTAGATTTTTATTTTTTAAGCAATCATATGAAAAATAATTTTTTTGGGTCACACCCACAGCACTCAGATTTACTCCTGGCTCTATGCTCAGAAATCGCCCCTGGCAGGCTCGGGGGACCATTTGGGATGACCGGGATTCGAACCACCGACCTTCTGCATGAAAGGCAAACGCCTTAACTCCATGCTATTTCTCCAGCCCCATCATATGAAAATTTTATTGCAGAATTTATATTATGGTAATTTCTTAAAAATACACTTATTCTTTGCCTCCAAGTTACCATTATAAAATAACTGGAGGAAAATTTTTGTATTTATTTTTAATTTTTTATTATAATAAATACCATATCATTTACATAATAGTTTATATACATTAGTTTCTTCCATTCTTTGTTCCAGCATCAATCCTATCACCAGTGTTAAATTCTCTTCACCTTTATCTCGGATTCCCTCCCATTCCTATGTATGTCCTCCTAGAAGCTATGAAATAATTTACTTTATATTGCTAGTCTACAACTAAGTGATAATAGAATTCTCAAAAAAAGAAAACCTACAGCAAAATAAATTTTGTGAAAATTATAACTTACAATGGGGTCATTAAGTCATTGAAGATTTACTAAGCTGTTTTTTGTTAGTTGCTGATTTTGTTTGTCAACCTTGGGTGGTTTCTGCGCTACTTTGACATCTAATTTTGTGTTCTCTTATTGGGCTGTCAAATTGAAACATTTGGAGGTGTTCAGGATTTCCAGGTTTTGTGGCTGACGTAGCTGCAACTGTGCAGAACTTGGGGCTATAGCTGCTAGAGCTTCTGGAAATAGAAAGAAATGGGAAGGGTTGGAGGAGGGAGGCTGCCCACACTCACTTCAACAAAGCCCTAGAAATCTCAGCCCAAATGGAGGCACACATGAGATTTTAGTAGGTTGGGCATCCACAGAGATCAGTGGTAAAATGATGAAATTGGACCATTAGTGTGGCAGCAACTGTGGGTTGTAGGTGCAACTGCAGAAGCTTCAGTAGGATAGAGACTTGACTTTACTTTCCTCCAAAGAACGTTCCAGTTTTCAGCCTCAAGGCTGGTGTACCATTTTTGGATGCTTGATTTATATTTCATTTGATAATAAAGTCAATGGATCTGGCAGATGAGCAGACATGGCAGCAGATGTGGGTCTTGTTTGTTCGTTTGTTTTATTTTGAGCCCACACCTAGTGATAATAAGATGCTACTCCTAGCTCAGCCACATGCAAAACAAACATGCTACCTGCTGTTCTATCTCTCTGTCCTACCCAAAATGTAGTTCAAGTATGAAATAATGAGTTGCCCTAGAGCAGTGATTTGATTGAGAAAATACATGGGAGCAACTGCTGTGTTTGAGTCTCTAGGAAAAAGTACTCAAGATAAATGATATGAAAGATTCACTTGAAATGAATTTTTGTTTCTTGGTGAGATTGGATGAAGAAAAATCTCAATATAGATATAGTTTGGCAACTAGCATGATGACTTTGCAGAGAGAGCAAGAGAGAGAGAGATTAAGAGACACTGAAGAAGGAGAGCAAAGAAGAGAGAGAAATGAAGTGCAACCATATTGGCTCTATCTACTTGAATCAAGAGTATACAAATAAAATCTTTACGATATAATGATAATAAATGGAAAATTATATGTGGACAGAAGCAATTAGAAATACTAGCAAAATGTAAGTATTTCAATGGGTGGTAGTACTTAAGAATTTAAGTTGAATTGCACTCGAGGTATCTATTATATATAGTTAATTAATTTAATCATTCACCATAAAATAGTAATTAACTTCATAAAAATAGTATTAGTGGTCTGAGAGATTACTCCAATGATAAAGTTTTGGTTACATCCCTGAACTGCATGACCCCTAAGCATTATTTGGCGTGGCCCTGTTTGTTCCTAAGTATTGACAAGCCAAAGCATCCCCAAAGTAAAAGCCATAAAATAAAAAATGGTCAGACCTAAATACCCAACCCAAAGTCAACAACAATAGAATCAAGAGACACAAACTGCAACAAGCTATAAACAAAAGGAACGTATTACACTAGCAGTCCAGGGGGCCAAGGGTGGAGTTATGGGAATCATGCTGGGAACAATGATGAAGGGAGATCAATACTGGTGGTGGAAATTGTCCTAATTCACTGTCACTATGTACCTTAAATATAGCTGTGAACAACTTGTTAGTCACATTGGTCTCAATACAAAAATTATTTAAAAAAGCACAAAATCATAAGGTGTATATAATGAAAATAATATTCCTCAGGGAATTGGGAGATAGTCCAGACATTAGGATACATGCCTGGTTCTAAATTATCTGCACCAGTCTTCACTTTCTGGCACCACCTGACCTGAGCATTACAAGGGATAACTCTGGAAGCAGTCAAGGACTTCTGGTGTGTTGTTTTGGTCTCTAGCATTTCAGGGCCAGAGAAGCATCATATGCTCAGACTCTAGCATTAAAGTCCTGGCTGGTGGTCCCATTATCAACTTGACTGACTCTCAAACTTTGAGAAAATTCACCATTTCTTCACCACCCCCAAAGAATAATATCGTCAAATGTCACACACACAATTCTGCATATGAAGTCTGCAAAAGAACAGGAATAATCAAACCATAAGGTTCACATACAGATCATGTAGAAGTGGATAAATTCCATGATCTGTTTGCAGCATATACTCAGAAAAGGCAGTGGTGTGTTTATGTCAAATTGTACATTTTGGGAATTGAGAGCATTCACTGAAGGAAAAGTAGATCAATATCTCAACAATACATTTATGGGGGAAAGAAGGAAGGAATTCTGCACTTCTCTACCTTTTAATTCTATTTTAACCATCAAGAAAAGTGAAACTGTTTTTACTTAGTCCTGGATTGTGTCATTAATCACTGAAGGAATGTGATAGATTTCGGCAGAACCAAGTGCACAGGGTCTGTGTAGGAGGATGATTTTCAGCATGTAGTCAATATAAGAAAGAACCTTTTGTTTAAAAGAAATAAAGAAGCTGCTATATCAAGACAGCATAATTTCTTTAAAGGCATAAGGAATTAGGGACTGAGATTTCATTCAGTACTTAAGCAAGCATTTAAGTAGCAGGTTATACAGAAAAGGCCATAAAGGATCTCCCCCAAAGATCACACAGTGTTTAGATTTGTGAATATTTCTAGTGAGAATGATATAATTTCACTGAAATCCTATCAGTTTGTGTTAAATATGGAAAGGACATAAGGCTCAAGTTTTAGAGACATTTATAAATATAATTAATAAAACTGTGCATTAAATTGCAAAAAAAAGTTACCATAAGTCCTTTTACGTTCTTCACCTTTGACCTAAAAATTGGAGACATAAGAACTAGAATAATTCATTTTTTAAAAGAAAAAGTTTGTCTGCAGAAACATGCGTTGACTTAGAAATAACAACCAAATGTTTTTTTTTTTTTTAATTGGGGCAGAGATTGGAATTGAGGATAAGATTCCTGAGAGAAAAGAATATCATAATCTATTATAATCAAAGTCTTATTTGGGAAACATCTCATAAATAGAAGAGTGGAGGAAATAGATTGCTTACAATTTTAAGAAACCAAGCTTTGACATTTGAAAGAAAAATCTTGGAAAACAAAGGTTTTCCAAAATGTTATGAAACAAGGTAAAAAAAAATATTGAAAAGCAAAGGACACGCCTGAAAGTGGCTCCCAGACGACAATCATTATCACCAAAAATTTCAATTCCATTCCCCTAGACAAAAAAGCATGCAAATTATTTCAAAGAAATTTGTATTACTTTTATTATTTGCATTCCTTTTAATTTGTATAATTTTGAGCATAATGTCAATTTTGGAGGAGGGTAGCACTTAGTGGTCTCAGGATTTACTCCTATTAGGGTTTGGGAAGTCAAGGCTGCCAATCAAGAATCAAACAGATTAGTTTTACCAACTGTGCCGTTTCTTTGGCCCAGGTGAAAATTTTATGATGGTTTTGGCTAGGATGATAACGTAATGATCTAAGTTCTTTGTTTTTCATGCCTAGAAACTCATGCTTGATCCCTTAGACTCTATGTTCTGCCAAGCACCACAGGGAACAATCCATCAGAGCACAAAACCTAGAGAAAACACCAAGTATATTCAGGTGAAGTCCCAAGAAACAAATAGAGGTATTTAAAAAAAAGAATGCTTTCTACCCTATGTATTTTTTATGAAATTCAACTTGAAAATAAGGAAAAAGTTATTTTTTTATTTTTAACCCACTGGCATTGTTTCCTAATTTTTACTTATTTTTATTTTTTCTTTCTTTCTTCTTTCTTATTTTTCTTTCTTCTTTCTTTCTCTCTTCTTTCTCTCTCTTTCTTTCTTCTTTTTCTTCTTTCCTTTCTTTTTTTTCTTTTCACACTCAACAATGCTCAGGGAATACTCCTGGAAAAAAATATTTCATGCTTAGCAGGTTGTAAGAGTTATGGTTAAAGCCTGTACATGTTTTTATTTATAAAATTAAAGTAATAAAACAACTGTGAACATGTTCATATTGTAGAGCAATAATATTTTTATAATGGTCATCTCAAAATAAGCATAAATTTGCATATGAATTTGTTTAAAATGAAGCCAAATGAGGGATTCCTACGTGTCAATGAATGAGATGTTCAGTGATATAGTGGAGTCATTTTTTTGTATTAATTTAATCTGAAATCACATATTTGGAAATCAATTTATATATATATCAATTTATATATATATGTGTGTGTGTGTGTATATATATATATATATATATATATATATATATATATATATATATATATATTGTGTGTGTGTGTAGGGAGGGGTCACACCCGGTGGTGCTCAGGGATTACTCCTGGCTCTGTGCTCAGAAATTGCTTCTGAGAGACTAGGGGACCATATGGGATGCCAAGAATCAAACCGGGTCTGTACTGGGTTGGACATGTGCAAGGCAAACCCCTTACCACTGTGTTATCACTCTGGCTCCCAATCTTTATATATTATAAGTACTATAATTTGTGCCACAATATCTACTTATCTATTTACTTATTTATGACTCACCCAATAAATACTTCTAGTCACCCTTTGCCAGGCACTTCTCAGAGTGCAAGGAAAAAAAGAATCAATAAAATATAGTCCCTGACTTGAGAAACTCAGTCTATTGAGAGTGCTGTAAATATGTAATGAAACCCTTCATCCATGCTTAAAGAGTTCAATTAACTTTGTTTTAAATGACAAACATTAAGATGGTTTGGCCTAATAAAATGGTACATTTTGCTTTAAAAGTCAATGTGTGCTCTATTTTTAAGCCGATAAATGAACAATTTCACATTTGGTGAATAGAATCGATTTTTCTGGACATGTGCTGAACAAACATAGAGAATAGATTGGTTACTCTCTTTCTGAACAATTTAATATTTGCCCTTTTAAAGAATAGCGTTATTTTAAATATATTCACTTGACACAAAACCAAAGAACAGGGGTAGCAAGATAGTATCAAGGTTAAGAGACTTGTGCTACATATGGCCAACCTCTGTTTGCTTCCCAGCATTGTGAATAGTTTCCAGGGCTCCACTAGGAGAGATACTCCAGCACTGAGTTAGGATTAAGCCCTGAGAACTGCTAGGTGTGACATCAAACAAAACATAAAATAAGGGTAGCTTTAGTAATGGGAAAGAGACAAATAAAGATGAGAGAAAGAAAGAGAATGAAAAAGAGATAGAGAGGGAGATAGTGAGAGAGAGAAAAAGAGAGAGAGGAGAGAGAGAGAGAGAGAGAGAGAGAGAGAGAGAGAGAGAGAGAGAGAGAGAGAGAGAGAGAGAGAGAGACCAGAGCAACAGTACTACAGTGTGTAGGATATTTGCCTTGCATGCGGCTGAAGTGGGATCAATCCCTGGTATCTAATATGCTCCTCTGAGCCTGCCAGGACTAATTTCTGAGCACAGAGCCAGAAATAAACCCTGAACATTGCCAGATGTGGCAAAAATGAAAAAAAAAAGAAAGACAGATGAAAGAAAGAAGAAAGAGAGAAAGAAGAAAGAAAGAGAAAAAGAAGAAAGACAGAAAGACAGAAAGAAAAAGAAAGAAAGAAGAAAGACGGAAGGAAGGAAGGAAGGAAGGAAGGAAGGAAGGAAGGAAGGAAGGAAGGAAGGAAGGAAGGAAGGAAGGAAGGAAGGAAGGAAGAAAAGAAGGAAAGAAGGAAGAAGAAAGGAGAAAGAAAAAAACAAAGAAAAAAAAGGAGGAAGGAAGGAAGAATTTCTTCTTCCTTCAACAACAGAATAAATGGAAAAAATATGAAAGGAAACTTAGAGTAAGTACATTGTACTTCCAGATTAGAAATTTAGGAAAATAAAAGTACAGAAAAAACAAAGCAAGAAAGCAAAGAAAATCTATTTTTATTATTTGAAAGTTTGAAGGAGATTTTTATTAGATACATTAACTGCAACAATATTCAGATCATTGAAATAATATATTCATATCTGGGCACCATATTTAACTAGGATATATGAAATTTCCATTGAATAAGGAAAGATCAGAATAAAACTATTACTTTTATTTCCAAATCTAATAGTTGGAATATAAGATAATTTAGGGTTTATCACAAAGGTTAACTACAGTTTCCAAGCGAAAGAGTGAAAAACAAATGCTTTTCTTATAAGAAGTATAAATTTGGGCTGGAGAGATAGCATGGAGGTAAGGCATTTGCCTTTCATGCAAGAGGTCATCGGTTCGAATCCCAGCGTCCCATATGGTCCCCCGTGCCTGCCAGGAGCAATTTCTGAGCATGGAGCCAGGAGTAACCCCTGAGCACTGCCGGGTGTGACCCAAAAACCACACACACAAAAAAAAAAAAAGAAGTATAAATTTGCTATATTTTTAAAAACTATTGGAGCCGGACGGTGGCGCTAGAGGTAAGGTGCCTGCCTTGCCTGCGCTAGCCTTGGACAGACCGTGTTTCGATCCCCCGGTGTCCCATATGGTCCCCCAAGCGAGGAGCAACTTCTGAGCGCATAGCCAGGAGTAACCCCTGAGCGTTACTGGGTGTGGCCCAAACACCAAAACAAAAAACAAAACAAAACAACAAAAACAAAAAAACTATCAATGCCAATGTGTAATTTGAATATAAATACATACTGAGGGAATTTTTTTCTTTGCAAAGATTTTGGCAAGTCGGCAAGTAGATAGCAGATGTTTGAAAATCTAGAACTGGTATAGAACAGGAAGAAGTTTAGAGGAATTATAGATAATTATCTTTCTTTTATTACATTTATCTGCAAGCAAAAGAAGTATCTTCGCCTTGAATGGTGTACATGATTTTTACACTGGTTTACATGATATTTTTTCTTTAGAGTTTATTTTAATGATTATTGATAATGATTTTTTTTTTTGGTTTTTGGGCCACACCCAGTGACACTCAGGGGTTACTCCTGGCTATGCTCTCAGAAATCGTTTCTGGCTTGGAGGAACATATGGAAAGAGGGGGGATAGAGCCCAGGTCTGTTTTAGGTCAGCTAAGTGCAAAGCAAATGCCCTACCTCTGTGCCATTGCTCTGGTCCCTTCAGAACAATTATTGAGATTTTAAATAGAATTATCATTAGGACTGCTCATATAAAGGGCCAGAAAGTAGGTCACAGAGGGCTCTTGCCTTGCACGTCTCACTGAGGTTCCATATTGGACATCCCAAGTGTTTTCAAGAGCATTTCCAATAGAGACCTCTGAGAACAAAGTTACAAGTAAGTTGTGAATACCATCGTATATGGCCCCAGAACAAACAACAAAGAGAATGTTCACCTAAGAGTTTTGTACTCATATAAACAATAGAAATAAACTACACATCATATTCTGGAAAATGGGCTAAATAAATTATTCACTCAATAAAATAAGCAAATAAATAGTATGTCAAGGTACTTTGACTATATTATATTTTTTAATAGAAAAGGTCAGATTCAGGTGTGTACGTTTTGGGTGTTTTATTTGCATTTTTATAAATGTACAAATGAATATTGGGTGATCAATATGGTAATTATAACTTTTCTATCTATTTAAGATATCAAATACTTGCATTTTATAGGGACTATTTGTACATGAAATATATAATATATAAACATATATGTAATATGCGGATAGATTTTATCCTAGTGCCTTACATACATCCCTTCACCAAGTATTTTTAGTTTTATATTCCACTCAAACTTTTGGTTTCTTAAACATATAACTCATTTCAATTTTTAGATTACTGCTTGAGATAATAACTCTGAGTTATTTATTTTCAATGTTTATAATTGGAATATATTTATATATATTATATATATTATCATCATTTGTTTATTTCTGTGTTTGACCAATGCCTATCTCTTCCTCTATACAGGGGTGGAGAACAAGTTTAACACAAAGAGCCAAAATTTTAAACTGTGAGAGTCAGAGAGCCACACCATGCAGTGACCTGCCAAAACCGACAAACACTCACACAAAAACATATAATTTTAACAATACTATATTAAACACATATTGCATTTTGCCATTTTGAGTGAGGGTAAAAATTCTGTTCGCCACCCCTGCTCTATAATGTAAGTACCATGAATTTAGGTATCTTATGAGTGATCAGTGTTCTTTCAGTACTGAGCACAGGGCATTCTACATAGTGAATATAGAATTTTTGTGTACTTCTTAGCAAAAATAACAGACACTGGAACTTTTATAGTAAAAATGTATAGCAAAACCCTTGTCATTGAACCTTCTTTTATACCCCATCCCTTTTAAATCTAAGCTTTAATTCTTAGGCTTCATTTAAGTAGAGTGGAGGCTACATCTTTTTAAGGTGTATAATTTTTTTAGCTTTCAAAAGTAAATTCCTTTTCAAATAACAATTTAGTGTACAGTGATATAAACTGACTTTCTGGTGTTATTATAATAATATTTGTTACATGTATATACACATGAAACTTATTCACACATGTAATATATATTTATAGTACTTCCAATGCATAAATACTTAAAGCCTGTGTAATGTTTTATCATTTGTGTTAATATACAAAATTTTGTAAGTATGTAAAAGAAATAAATGATTCATATATTTTTTCTATTGATTCACCAACTACCCTTAAAAATCATCAACTCATATGCTTAATATTGTTAAATATATAGAACTCATCACTTCTCTTGATCAGGATTGTTTTAAAGCACATTTTAGGCATATTTCCTATAATTTAAAATATGCTCAAAGAATAAAAACTTATTTTTATTATTGCATGTAAAAACAAGAACTCAAGTTTCTAGCTTTTAAAAATTTGTATTTTTAAATGTTCTCATGTAAAACCTTTGTCATTGACTTCTCTTCTATAACCCACCCCTTTTAAATCTTTTTTAATGTGTACAATTTTTTTTTAGCTCTCAAAAGTGAATTCCTTTTTAAGTTGCCTCAGAAATATCATAGATACATAGTTTTTCTATTCATTATCTCTTTTTTGATATTTTTCCCCATGAATCTTTTCATTCATCTCAATCTTTTCATTTTGTTAATTTGCCATCAGACAATAAATCATCTTCAAGGAGTAAATGATCCTGAAACTGTTCTAATAAATACTTTGAATTTTTAGATAGTCAATAATTATTTGTTAATTTTATTTTATTCCAATTTTGGTCATTATATATATGTGGTTATATTATATATTGATGGCTTTAATTTTTAAGTTACTAAAATGGTAATCTCAAAGGACTTTTTTCTAAATAAGCTGTTAGAATTGTGGTAATTATTTGTTTATTTATTTTAATAGTATTAGGCTGGTCCAATTTCTTAAGGCAATTTTAGATGCCAAGTGATTTTACTCTGAATTGTTCGAAAGAATAAAAAAATATCCTCACACATTTGAACCATCCAGGGATCAAAAACACAATTTGATGTCAAAACAAATTTTAGTCAGTTGTTGCAGATATGGAGTCTTTGTGCTTAATTTCTAGCTCTTAATACATTATGTCCTTGGTTTTCAAGTCAGAATGCTAAGCTGAAATATCATTATGAGAGCTCCCATCTATGGTACACTCATTTGGTAAAAACATATTCACCAAATCTTTCCAGCTGCAGAGTATATGTGTATACAGACATATACATATACATATGTATATGTCAGCTCAGCAGATCACCCAGTCTGGTCTTTCTTTTCCCATTCCAAATATTGCATCCCATTTATCTCATACTGTCACAGATTCATCAGCTAACCTCGGATGAGTGATTAAAGGAGTGATGGAAACATCCCTGAAGACCTCGAGATTTGCTTCTGGTTTGATAGAATATTATTCTGAGGATTCACACATTTAGTGACCTCACTGCTAGTGAGGTCAAGATGACAATGCAGTTTATATTGATTTGATTCAATTCAGGAGTTGCTCATTTATCGTTTATATTTATGTAAATAAAGCACCAGTCTTTCATCTTCCAATTACAACATGTTACTGAATTAATGTGATTAGGGATGAAGCTGGACTAATGCTAACAAGAGTTTTTATTTTTGTTATAAGGAACAGACATGTAAAATTAATATATTTCTAAGAAGGTGAATATACTTTACAGCATCAATGTTCTGAGAGCATCATCTTTCTCCTTTTTTTCCCCTCCTGTTAAAGCCAATTTCATGCTAAAATACCTTGAAATATTTTTTTTTAAATTTTTGTTTATCCCCCAGCACCTTTCCATGTCTGAATCTTTAAATCACATTATGTGCTGAATATTTCTATAAATTGGAATATGATATCTTTGAGATGAACAGGGTTGGCAGAAATTTAGCATCCAAAGAGTTTTGAATAGGCATGTCTGTTATTTTTATTGAAATATTTTCGGCTATCTATTTTCTTAACACAATCATAAAAAAAGAACGTATATTATGAGTTCATACATTTGACAACTGAAATGCTTTTACCTAGGTCATTGCTTTTTTTGTCTAAGCTTGAAATCACATTTTTGGAGTCAATACTATAGAAGTCACAGCTGTCCCAGGAAAAAAATTAATTGAGGAAGGGCAAAACTAAGTTTAGGAATGTGAGGCATTCTATAGCTTTTGTTCTAATTTATATAACAGAACAAGTATCGTCACTTAAGTCTAAACACAAATGCTGCATGCATAATTGGTTTGATATCTTGAGTTTTCTATTGTTTGATATAGAAATATTTTCATAGAAATACTGTAAGAGCAAAGGGCTTTTGAAATGTTTCACCTCATCACTGATCTATTCAGTATAAAAATAGAGATGTGCAATCTGTAGAACAGAATTTTATGGGAAATACAGGATGGCTAATATGTGGTCTATTTCTCAAACTTATCAAACTATGCGACCACTGGGAGACAGTTACTGCAGGGACAAGAGATTCATTCCTAAGCACTCCCTTTAGCTGCCAAGTAATGGATAACCAAGAACTGACAGCAGCATAGCATTTAAGGGCATCAGTCTGGGTACAAAAAATGAATATAGAGGAGATGGAATCACCGAGTATTGAGCAGCAGGGAAGGAAATGATTTCCGCTGCTTGCTGATATATAAAGGTATATTATGCACAATAAGAACAGTTTAGTTCCCTTGGCTTCTTAGCTTACCACACTCTAGAACTGAAAGTACATAATGTGCAGGATAAGTTTATCTTTCAGCATGACCTAGACAATTATTTGGTAATTGATTTTCTTAAAGTTTGGTCTTACATGTCAGCATTTTTGTTGGCAACCTTTGCAACATAATCCAATCAAGTCAGTGCAGAGACGGGTGTGGGTAGAGATAACCCATCACGAGCAAGTCTTTTGCATGATATGTAGGTTGCCTGCCTATATTAAGGAAGCTCATGCAATTGTACTGTTTTGTCAAGGGAACTGTAATCTTGGGGAATCCCTGGGCCTGATTGCGGCTCTCCTCCCAACTGTGCACTTTTGACCTCTGTATTGATTCTGTTCTCTCATCAAAAGCACTGATGTAATTCCATGTGCTGGGATCACACAGTGATTTGCATTTAGGAGCTGCAACTGTGCGCTGACCCCAAACCATTTCATCAGAATGAAACTAGACCAAATGGCAGATGTGTTTCCCCATAACATTAAAGTCTATTGTCCCATTTGGTGGGTTTCTTTATCATATAAAGGAGAAAGGCACAAACTACTAACTCTGGATTTTGATTTCAACCAGACATGGAAATTTTTTTTTAAAGATTCAGGGTTTAAAATGGATCCAATTTATTTATTTATTTTTACTCTCAGGCCAATAAATAGTATTTTTATTTTCTAAATTACAACACAAGATGATAAAACATAACTAAATTTATTTTAAGAAATTCTAGCAATTTATTGATATTTTTCAGTGTTTTCTTATTAATATATGCTTATCTAGCACTATCTAGTGGCAATATAAAAATGAAAATGTCACAATATTTCTTTAAATAAAATATAGTTATTTCATTAAAAATTTAATAGTTTACTGATCATTAAATTATTTTGTTTATTTCTTTATATTTTCCTTTTTTTTTTTTTTGTTTTTTGGGTCACACCTGGCAGTGCTCAGGGGTTATTCCTGGCTCCAGGCTCAGAAATTGCTCCTGGCAGGCACGGGGGACCATATGGGACACCAGGATTTGAACCCATGATCTCCTGCATGAAAGGCAAATGCCTTACCTCCATGATTTCTCTTCCTTCTTCAAGTGGAAAATGGTGAAAAAAATGCTTTTGAAACATAGAAATTTAAAGAGAATGTGGAAATAAGCATGCATATATAATAACATGAATTATTTTGTCTTGATATACATTTTGATTGTACAAATTCCTCACTTATTAATTCCAATCAAGAATTTACTACAAACAACAGATTCTAGAAATACAGTGATGAGAAAATAAGAGGTGATCTCTCATGAAAGCCTAGATGGGGATTTAGACAAAAAGTAGTCATACAAATATAAATGTATATAATGAGGGGGTGTTAACAAATAAAAATAAATTATTCTTTAGATGGATAGTAAATACTTGGGAAGATATTTTAATGATCTGAAGGAGGATTGGAGATAGTTCAATATTCAAGTATGAATGGACATCTACTAATAAGGTATTTATCAGGTGTTTTTAAAACAGTAGTCAGTCTTTACTTAATCAGGACCCTTTCTAGTTTGTTTCTTTCCTAGGCTCTTTGTCCTACTAGTTTTTACCCTAGCCTCTAGTGTGGCCACCCATTACAAGATTTTCACTTATATTTCACCTTGAAATATCCTGGAGATCCACAAGATACCTTATGGTCTCTGGTTGAGAAATGTTGCTATATGCATGAATGGCATATAGAAGAGATTCTCTTCTTTAAATGCCAAAGAGAGCAATTTAAGGGCTACCAGAACATGATAGTATCTAACTAGCAAGTGCCTAACTAGCGAATGTAAAGCCGCAACTTCAACTCTGGTGTCATATCAAAACAATTGTGACAGTTCCACTCTCTGTGATTTATACTAAGCCTTCAAAATAAAGGTGTGATGTTCTCTGTGAATCTTTCAACTCACAAAAAGCTTCATATGGTGAATCATTGATGGAAAAACCTATTAAGAATCTATCTTGTGGGCCCGGAGAGATAGCACAGTGTTGTTTGCCTTGAAAGCAGCCGATCCAGAACCTAAGGTGGTTGGTTCGAATCCCGGTGTCCCATATGGTCCCCAATGCCTGCCAGGAATTATTTCTGAGCAGACAGCCAGGGGTAACCCCTGAGCACAGCCGGGTGTGACCCAAAAACCAAAAAAAAAAAAAAAAAAAAAAGAATCTATTTTGCACTTCAATTAAATCATAATTGGAGAGAGCTCAGGATTGGTTTATTTATTGCTTTGGCATTAGCAGAAAGTATTGAAGAAATTCTTATCTGTACAATATAGAAACTTAGATGCTCAAAGTAATGTGTACATTTAAAAAATCTTTAATGAATACTCTGAAAGTAAATTATAGAGAATATCGAAGTGTTTCGGAGGAAATTAGAAAGTTTAGTGTAGATAAGTTTAAAAGTGCATTAGAAAGTGGCAATTCCTTCTTTAAAAATATCTGTATAAGAAATGCTGGTCCTGGAGAGATAGCACAGTGGCATTTGCCTTGCAAGCAGCCAATCCAGGACCAAAGGTGGTTGGTTCGAATCCCGGTGTCTCATATGGTCCCCCGTGCCAGCCAGGAGCTATTTCTGAGCAGACAGCCAGGAGTAATCCCTGAGCACCACCAGATGTGGCCCAAAAACAAAAACAAAAAAATGCTATAGGGGTTGGAGCGGTGGTACAGACTGTAAAGCATCTGCCTTGCTCTCACTAACCTAGGATGAACCTCGGTTCGATCCCCGGTAATGGTCCTCCAAGCCAGGGGTGACTTATGAGTGCATAGCCAGGAGTAACCCCTGAGCGTCAACTGGTGTGGCCCCAAAACAAAAAAAAAAAGAAAGAAAGAAATGCTATAGGTGAGAACATTAATCATTTGTATCACATAGTGCATTTATGACTTATAATGTAATGTCAATTTTTTAAATTTAATGAATTTTAATGAATTCTAAATTTAATGAATAAACATTCAAGTATTGATGATTAAACTGGCACTTGGTGACTTATTAAATGCTAACTAGTGGTAAGTGATAGAGGGAATCATCGAATATCAAACTGCCTAGACTATCTCATGTTCCTACAAGCTGTGGTACATCATTTGAAGTTGAGAAACCAGTGTTTCATTAAAAAGCAATTAAGGTCTTCTCTTAAAATAGTCATCTATCTCAATTGCTGTTAGATTGTCCCATCTTTGGGTTGTGCTTTGTACCATACCTGGTGTTAAGAAGGATTTATCCCTGTTCTATGCTTGGGGATCACTTGTGGTAGGGATTGGGGGAACTATACATACAGGAGATAGAAAAAGGTCCTGATGCATGCAGGGCAAGAGATCTTAACTATTGTTCTATTTATCCATTCCCAAGCACACCTACTTTAAAGTCAAATTTTATCAAATTTCTAGGGATGTATGTATGGAGTAACTGAGATTCTCTTTTAGACATACTTATGGAAACTAGAGGAATTAGTGGGATGCTCAGTGTTTTTCATTATTCTATTAAAAACAAGACTTAGAATGTATCTTTAGAGATAAGCAAATTCTACAGGTGTTTTATCTAATATACTGCTTTCTGTCATTTTCCTGTGATTAATATTTATGACATCTGTTCAATTTGATGGAATTGACATAAGTATTAACTCTTATTTAAATCAGCTATTAGATAAATAAATTAGTAGATAATACTTTATATAAGGATAGGATCATGATTATAGGTAAAAGTTATGACATGTGAATTGTTTATTTGTAATGGTTTATTACCTGAAAAAAATTTGGTGGTGACAAGTCACTGAGATTGTTTTTTTGTTTGTTTGTTTGTTTGTTTTGGGGCCACACCCAACTAAACTCAGGGGTTACTCCTGGCTACACACTCAGAAATTGCTCCTGGTGTGGGGGACCATATGGGACACTGGGGATTGAACCGCAGTCCATTCTAGGCTAGCACAGGCAAGGCGGATGCCTTACTGCTTGTGCCACTGCTCCAACCCCCTAGCTATTGAGATTAATTATGAACCAACATGTTTAAAATCCAGTCCATACCAGCACCAGGAACCAAATTTCTACTTGGGGAAGGCCCTAATGCTACCCTGTCACCTACTTGCTCCAGGGTGGGTTCCTATGACACCAGACAACTCGGGAAACAGCAACAATTAGATTCCAGGGCAGGTTTCTTTGTCTGGCCACCTTATGGTGAGATAAAACCAGAAGATACTCTTTGACACCCTGACTTTGACCTGACTTGCAAAAACTAAGTACAGAAACCTGACTGTAAAAATGTGATTGAAGAGAACTTTTACTGGAACCATGAAGAAAGACTTCAAGGTTAGACAATTTAGTATGCCCAGAGCCTGTATTAGTCTATGGGATTATGCTTTGTGGATAAAGTCTCCCTGTTTTTAGGCCAAAAGTTTGAAAAGAAAAGAAGCCACTCCCCTATTTTTTCCTCTTTTTTATTTTTTCACTTTTACCTTTTAAATAAAGGATTCTGCCTTTGTCATAGAACTTTAGGACAGATTACTTTATTTTAATTCATATTTCTTAAATTTTCTCTAAAATTAAAAGGAAAAGAAAAAATAATGGGATCAAGGGTCATATTAACTCAGGTGCATTAGTGGAGAAACAAAAGACAGAATTGAACATCCAAGACAATGTCAAAAACACTAGAATTTAGAGACCTAAACATTAACAACCTAAACTTTAATGGGCCTGTTATATTGGCAGGCAAGGAGGCCTAAGGTGGTGGTATGTGATATAGGAAGATTGGTGGAGGGAGGTCAACACTGGTGGTAGGAATGGCCCTGATTTACTGTATATCTGAAATTTATCTATGAATGACTTTGTAGATAGAACCCAATGATTTCAATAAAACAAAATAAAACACATTTTGTAACTTAATGTGATTATCTAACTCCAGTTAATCTTTAAATTTTCTCAAATTTAGTATGGAAGTAAGAGTAATTCTCAAATACTCAAATTGAGAGTAATTCTCAAATTAAGTATGGAAGTAAGAGTAAGCAAGAATGTTTTCAGCTTCTTTTAGCATCTTGATATTTGGATTTGATCTTGATATAAAGGTCACCCTACATATGGATGACATGTTTTTTTTTTATTCTGTGAACTTTTATATTGCTTCTTGATTACATTCTCTTTTGTAGGAGCTAAAA
Organism: Suncus etruscus; assembly: GCF_024139225.1. Taxonomy (NCBI): domain Eukaryota; kingdom Metazoa; phylum Chordata; class Mammalia; order Eulipotyphla; family Soricidae; genus Suncus; species Suncus etruscus. The sequence goes on along the minus strand of NC_064857.1, from coordinate 32,402,622 downwards.
GTTTTGATCAGAAGTGAAAGGTAATGCCTATGATTTCAGGCCCAGTCCTTCTTAATTTATCTTAATGCCACATGTCTATAACCTTATTATTCATTAAATTTTCTTAGAATGTTCTTCTTCAAAAAAAATCAAAGTCCTTCAGAGCCACTTTACATATGAGGTGATGGAGCTACATTAGTGTAACTACTTTATCATGGTAGGAAACACTTGCAAGGAAAAAGTGGATTTTTTTTTTCAAAAGCACAGACTTAACCTCTTCTCCCTGGGAGCTCTTTGAAGCCACTTGTGCTATATGTCAACCAGTTATATTTATTCATAATTTCCAATGAGCTGTACTTTTGAAATCTTTAAATGACATCCTATCTCATAGTATCTTACCTCAAATATTGTTTATAATAGATTATCATTGTGATATATGGTGCATGCAGTTTGGGGATTCAAATAAAGAACATTTAGGCCTAATATAGAAGAATCTTTCTGACTGTCCAGGTTCTTAATTAACTTCCTTCTTGTATAATTTATTTTATTTTTAGTTTAGAAATCTGTTGCATGTTGATTGTCATCTGCTTTGCTTAGAGGAGTTATTTACAGAGATCAAATGCTCTTAAACTTGTTTTTTATATTGAATAACAATACTAAAATTGCCTTTGACAAACAAGTATGTAATAAGTATATTTTGAGATGTTGCTATTGAGAATTATGTCTATTTAAATTAGTTAATTGTGAGTTTATATATATGTTGGTATTTTATAGATATATTTTTACTCAAAAAATTATGAAGAATTATCAGTCAAGCAATATTCTGAAGTTTTTGTCTAAGATAAAAATAGTCACATACAGTTTTTAAAATGGGGTGTCAGAGCAGTAGCACAAGTGATAGGACATTTGCCTTGCACGCACTAACCTTGTACGGACAGCGGTTCCATCCCTCAGTGTCCCATTTGGTCCCCCAAGCCAGGAGTGATTTCTGAGGGCATAACCAGGAGTAACCCGTTAGTGTCACTGGGTGTGGTCTCAAAACAAACAAAAAATAGGAAGTGAATTTAGATTTATTTAAATGGCATATTTTACGTATTGTAGTTTGTGCTGTGCTTAGGTGTCAAGAAATTATTTGCCATGATTTTTATTATTATTATTATTATTATTATTATTATTATTAATACTATGTAGTATGAGGGTGAAGAAAGGATTTTATATTACGATATTTAAAACAAAAATATATGTATACAAACACAGTGTAAGTCAATGATATATTTTCTATAGTTTGTTAATGATTCTTTGCTTTGACAAGTCCTTTGACAAATCATTGTTTCCCTTTAATATTTTACAATTTATTTATAAAATTTCATAGGACTGTCTGAATCATCTCTGCATAGAAAATGCAGACTGAAAGTCTGTGATAAGTCTCAGTGCTATTTCTGTCGCAAAAATAGGACATGAGCTCTGCAGACTGAGAGTGGTTGTCTTTTAGGGACCAAACGATTGACAATAAGGGTATCTACACCTGGGAGTCTTCAACTTAGTGGAGCGATATATCTGTGGAATCTACTTGCTCCTCTTACCTGTGTTCAAAGTCTTTTCAAGACTTGGGCTTATACTGTTGAAGCATAACTGCTGACTCTTATCTCTATGCTGTTGCAATAGCTCTATTATTTGCTCACCTGAGAGGTGGTTAGCATTACTAATCTAGATGCAATCATACTCCTTTATTCTTTCAAGAAAATGCATATAGATGATAAAAAAAAAAACACTGTGACCACTTCTGAATGTTACCAATAATCATGATTTCTCAGGCTGGCAAATCATGTTCAGAGAACTACATTACAAACGACAGTATTTTTAGGAGTCGGTGTTTCCTGTGCCATGGTGAGAAAGGCATGTACATTTCAATCCTTCCATAGTGACAAGTCATATGTCTGATTGTTTGCTGCTGGTGATTTGGAATATTGATGTTTTAGAAAAAAAAGAAGTCCATTGAACAGGCAATCTGTGCAGCTCACATACTACACAAAGAACATTTGATATAAATAAAGTGTCAACCATGTGCTACAGCTTTGTGCAGAATCATTTTAAATTTTTCCTTTTTGAATTATTAAATAGAGCATGTCAGAACAACTCTGATTATTATCCAATCCATATGCTTCAACACCAACCTTTTATGTAATAGCAAGTGACTGTAGTGATCAATTGGACCAATCGTGAAGCTTCCTCGTTCTGGAAAGAATTCAAGCCCCTCACTCCTTGCAGAATCGTATGCAGATATGCAAACACCTGCTGCTCTGCTTTCTATGGAGGATGGAGAAGTCTTTTGGAATGTGTGTAGACTACAAAAATATATTGAGTTTCTTATCAAGTAGTTAAAGCAAAAGTTCATCTTTAGCAATTTTGAACCTATTTAGATAGCCTGATATAGCGTTCTTTATTCAGCTACTGCTCTCCATGCTAGAATTATGTGCATAATTCCATATTGTATAAATAAATTGTGGTAGGGCATATTTGTGAAAACCGCTTTATAAAGTAAAATACAGTATTTCCTATTTATAAATACAGTACCTGCTTAAAGCTGACTGGGATATTAAGGCATGTAGCCATGTGTAATTTATAAAACATGATAAAATGATAATCTCTCACCTACACTAATACAGTTTATCTAGATAAATAACTCCTAGAATGACTACTGTGGATGCCTTTAGGGTTTTAGGCATTTAATTAGAATGGAACAAAAATATGAACTGTCAGCTTTGGGATTTTAACGTTCTCTTCTTGAAAAGGATATCCTTTAGTCTAAGAACGCATTCTTGACATTCAGTGGGAATAAATGTGAGGTGGCATTTTTCTAGCCCTGACGAAAAAGAGGATGAGAATGCTTCATATAGAAATCTTAAGATGAAATGCTTTGCTGAGAATGCCTTAGTTCTTTACTGCAGCTCCTTTTTCTCTCTCAGCACTGGGATTTAGCACAAATTCAGGGGGCCTCTCATAATTGCCAGTGATTGGAGGTAGTCCTCTTTCTCTGGCACTTTCGCCATTGTCCTGGTGTGTTGCCATCACTCACAATGACTGCTGAAGCGGAGTGCTTTCTTCCTTTCGCCTGCGTGTGATTTTGATGTTGGACACGGGGAGGCAGGGCTAAGCAATGACAGAAACTGAGCTTAGGGAAAAGTCAGCCTAGGCCTTGAGCAAACTGCCTATGTAGAGATAGATTATAAGAATCTCCCTTGTTGCCTACTCTAAAAATACAGCCCACACTGCTGTGGAAGACACATATTTAACTATGACCCTTTTTAATTGTTCTATTGTCTACTGAAAATTGATCCAGCCTTTTTTTTTCTTTTAGTCTTAAACAACAATAACAAAACACCGCATCTTTATGCGACGAGCTCTATCTCTTTAAATACATAGGTTGCATACTGTGTATACATATCCCTTGTATTTCTTTTGTTTATCTTCACTGGTGTTTTTGAAGCTTTGGAACACAAAGAAAAAAATTTCTTTATTACAAAACAGTGATATCCTCTTGTGAAACAAATTACTTGGGATACTTGTCCACAATTTTGATAACAGATGACATGCTGACAAAGCATGAAATTATTACTATAAATGAATGTGGTATATTTCTGTTTTTTTTTTAATTCCTCAGCAACTCAGTCTTTATGCAAAATGATTTACAGTCTTTTTTGTGTTTCATGGATTTTCAGTGTTTTTGAGAGAGATAGATTATCTCAAAACTTGAGAAAAATGAGCTAAGATTTTTAAAATTATGTTAGCACACTTGGAGAATTCTGAGTTTTTCTTGTGGTTTTATTTTTGGATCTGGAAAATGGAATCATTACCAACAAAAGAAAAATTTGAGGAGATTAAATAGCACATATTTTGAAGTGATGTTATGGGTTTTTGAAGCAAGATGCTATTGCTATCCAAATGGGCTAACAAGGTTTTGTATTCATATTAAATAGAGTAAAGGAAGTAGGTCAGGCATATATATGTATGTAATGTGTGGGTGCATGTGTGCGTGTATGTGTGTGTGTGTGTGTATGTGTGTGTGTGTTTTCCTATTAGGCCTGGAGATTATTGCATCAGATTAATTCTAAACCAAAGCCAGTATGCAATCCATATAGTTTCAAATAGAGAAGAAATTTAGGCAGCCAGTTGTTAATAACCTAAGATAATAAGCACACTGGTAACTACCTCCAGGTACATTTTAACCATCTATGTTGACAAATACTAGCTCAAAATGGCACATTCTGACATTTCAAAATCATTGCCAGGGGAAAAGAGGGGTAAGGATACTTGTCTATATATTTTCCTCTTAGGCAATAGAAATATGCTCTTATGACTCCATAGTCTTTTAGCCTTTCTCCCTTCCCCCATTCATTTGATGACATTATTCACACAAAGAACCAATGAGCCGTTGTGCCATTACCTTAAAATCCTATATTAATGAGACAGCTACAGTTTTTAATCATTTGAGTTAAGCCTTGAATATTCCATTTGCTTATATTGTGCATGCATTTAAAATGAGAACTAGCATTTTATTATTATATTTTATTTAAAAAATAGTGAATACAATACTATTTTTTAAAAGTTTTTAAACATTCTGAAGAATACATTTTATTCTTAAGGGCTTAATCATATTTCAAAAAGCATAGATAAAAATAAAAATAGATAAAGAAAAAAATGAAGCACAAAAACAACTGTACTTAGCGAGTAACTCGGGAATTAAAGACTGGCACTTTGCTTTTCTTGGAAAAATTTAGGGAGAATAAAAAAATAAAGTGTGTGACAAACTAGCCTCCATCACCTAACAAGAATTAAACTCATTTAAAAAAAATCTAAATGCTATCTTAGCAACTTTATAGTTAATGGCTTTTAAATATAGAATTGTGGGAAAAAAGGAATAATTTTGTGGTTTTCCTTAATCATTTACTATTTTAAATTTGGTTTTATTTTTATCAAAATGGTTTAAAAGAGTGCTTTAAAACTTTTGTATCAGGAAATCAGCTATTATTGGGATAACAATATTTTTATCATGATAACAATTATTTATTATTTTATTACAGATAAGAATTATTCTCTTTTTTAAAGCACACTTGGCTAACTTGATCTCAAATATCTCATTACCATATGAATAGAATATACTCTTAATTTTTTAAAATTTCCTATATAAAAGGATAGTGACATTTAAACCTCTTGAAAGTATCCAAGAAAATTACCTGCGATAATCTCACCTTTTTTATTTTATTTTTTTCTTGTTTAAGGATGAAGTCATTATTTGTTGGAATGTAAGTCATGGAAGGGGTTAAAACCTGAAGTTCTGATCCTCTTTATCAAACGCCAAATTGAAAAACCTTAATCTAAAATAGGAGGATACACATTTAAGAATATAATATTGTAGGACTTCTCTAACAGAAATTATATTATCAAATGAAAATCATGAGCAAAATTTATTAAAGAATCTATGAAAGTGGAGTTTTAGTAGATCATAAAAATATAAGATTAAAATGATTCATTACATCTCTATCACTGAACATATACCTGCAAACAATTATTAGATACATAGAACATTTTCTTTGAATTGTGTCTCTTACATCTCAGCAGTTACTTATTTCTAATGTTCATATTACTAATATTTTTAACATATTTCTAATGTTCTGGCTTTATTAAGTACTGGAAAACTCACTAAAGCTAAATCTCAATTTTTGAAGAAAAGGCATCTTCATTCATTTTTGCGGATGAAGAAACAATTTGCCTGAGAGTATCTAAATATATAAATTCCCTGACAATATACCTAAAGTAGTATTTAATTTACCTGAGAGTGCATATAATATGGAACCAACATGCTTTTTGGGAATTATCTATATCCATATATCCATATGCTCTGAATCTACCATTTAACCATACTTCTGAATTTACTTTTTTCTTTAGTAACTATGATTTCTGTATATGATCTGTGTATGATGCTATTAACAGCTCAGAGATTTCTAAGTCACAAAACTTTGTTAAACTCTAGCTGAGCATTTTCTACATCAGCAAATATGTTTTCCCCAAATAAGTTTTTAGACTATGATACATACTTTTTCAACAGAATCCAGGCAGACTGATTGGAATTTCAAAGACCGTCACACTGAATTTGAAAGTATTTTACACAGACGTAACATTTTTATAACCAACAAGAAGCAAGGAGGTTAAAAAAAACCCTTATATTTTCTAGTAAAATTTATATAAATATATACATATATATTTAGCATTATTAATTCAAGCAGAAAACAAAATATAAATGTAAATATTTTACTATTAAGATTTTTTTCTTGTTAGATTTTAATTGTTTCCTCTCTCAGTATTATTATCTCATTTTTCTTCATTTTATTATCTGGTTTATTCTTAAGAGAAAAAAAAATCTATGTTAATACTTGCCAAAAAGCACACCTAGCCATTTTATTTCAAACAAGGCTTTGCACTATTTTTAATGTCTCTTTATTTTTAAGCAAGAAAATGAGTTTGAGTATTTATTTCTCTGGTTCTTTTGTTGCTGCTGGCTTACATTTAGTCTTTCTTTCTTCACACACGATGAAGCAAACACTGTCCTTGTCAAATGATAAATGAGGCAGAATTGGTGACGTGCATGTTTGTCAACATAAGCAAGATCAAATGATTGCTCAGCAGGAGGAAACCACGGGAAATCCAATGATTTTTGACTAATTAGCAAAATAATAATAATGTCTCTCTAATGATTACCTTCTACAAGGTTGTGGCCTTTTATCAGATAGATCTTCCACCAGTGCCAACTATTATTCTGTAGAAATACCAGTGATTTCACTTGAAATCTTGGCTGTGAATCATTTTAAGAAATCTGTTGAAGATTCTTGATCTCTGTGTCACTTGAGTAATTGAGTTAAAAACTAAGCCATAGTTTTGTTCTTTGTTGTTATATGACTAGTGTATGTTTTAAGAAATACCTTATAGGAAAAAGCATAACATTTTTTTCATAACTCTTAAAGTTTCGGTTCATTCTATACATTCAGAAATTTTATAAGAGATATTTCTGGGGAGTGATTTGATTTCAAATAAAAATGTACATGATTATTTTTAACATGTATAGTGTCCGTGACCAAATATAACTTTAGTTATATTATGAAAATACGATTTTAAGAAGGTATTAGGATGGGCTGAAATTCTTAGACTTGGAAAATACCACTGGGGTTGACATTTTCTGTGAAGTTCAGTAGTCAACCACTATTTATTGGAACCACAGAGAAACAGTAGCATTGCTTGTGTCACAGGGTACGTGCTGAGTGGATTAGATTTCCTGAGATATAGTCTCAAGATTCTTGGGTCAGGACAAAGATACATATTTCTTACTTTCTTGTGTGCCAGATTTATAACTTAAAAATAGAGATAAAGGATGAATGAACCGGGAACATAGTGAACACTATCTGGGGGAATGTAGCTTGTAATGTAGTGTCTAGATTGGAAAATGCTGTAAGGGTCTTGCTCTTGCTGATTCAGATACTGGAACTGCTTGACTTGTATTAAATTTCACCAAAACAACAAGTAAAACTTTCAAGAGATCATAAACAAAATATTCTGAGCAAAATAAAAAGCAGTCAAAATTGAAGTTTCTAAAGTTGCTTTATTCTTAAATATTTACCCTTTAATATGGTATCAGTTATTTTTATTATGATCCTTCAATGAATGGATTAATAAATTACAATTATAGTAACAAGAGCTATCAGAATCTGTTTTCTTTATATCCAAATCACCAAGAAAGGCTTTTTATTGCATTCCATTGGTGATACTTGTCCTTAGAATATGCCCAATGATTATCTTTGCCCTTTTTTAGTTTTGGGCACACTAAAATGAATGGAATTGTTTTGCATCCTTCTCAGTATAAACACTCTATGTACCTTTCTCAGGGGACAATGAGTTCTATGATAATAACTCAAGAAAAGCAGTAGGAGAAATTTTTTTTGTTCAACTCAGGAGAATTCACTACTAGGGTGAAAGGGAATGAGGAACTTTGAACAATGAAGGGAGTACTGGAATGGGAAGATATGCAAAACTGGCAAGTAATAGACAAGAGCTGGATGTTTAATATGCTAAGGCAGGACCATGGTTGGCGTATGGAATGAGAGGAGAGAGATTACTTTAATGAGACACAAGGATTTCACAACCAAACAGTTGATTGGGAATTTCTTCTAAGTCTCCCACAACCTCAAGGAATTTCTCTATGGCTCTATTAATGCTAGCATAGTAAATGCTAGCTAGTCTCATGTAGCTATTGAACTTTTGAACACCATCTATCAAAGATGAATTGTCTTAAAATGTCAAAGTATCTACTGGAATTTAGAGTTTAGAATTTAAAATGTTTAAATCTAAATTTAAAGTGTACATAAATGTATATTTTATATCAGCTATGCATCCAAGTGGTAAAGTTTAAGACACTTAATTAGAAATGATTTTATTGTGATCATTTCAAAATGGCTGCTAGGAAATTTTCAATGACCACTGTGGCTTGCTTTTATCATGATTCCTGCTTTTGTAGTTGATTCTTTGGCATCCTGCATGTAACTGACCTTGAGAGGTTGCCATTTTCTAGGTTAAACAATTGTTAGGCAGTAAGAGGCTTGCTTGGGAGTCAGGCTTTGATATGCAAAATACCCAAGTCAGAGTCCATACCCTCAGGTAGCTACTCTTTTAGGTTCTTTTACTGTTGGTCACCATTCACTTTTCCTAATCATCTTGGGACAGTTGCCAGACAGCTAAAGACAAATTCTATGCTTCAGAGCTTTCTGAAACTTTTCAAATGAGCAAATTTGAAACTTGCTTATCTTTTATTTTCTTGGCTCTTTTACCACACCCATTCTTTCCTGTGACAAGCTATCTTTTAAAATAGCATCCACTTTCTGATTTGTGACTCTGCCGTAACCTAACAAAAAGGAAAACTGTATAGATTCTTGTATTTTATCTCTATGGAATGGTTCTATGAAAGTTTCCATTCCACTAAGTATAATCCACTAATCTCTTGTGATACAATCATTTTAACAAATTAAAATGTCCAGATTTCTGGGTCCTTTTAGGATTAACATGACTCTTGAAATAGCATCAACTCAGCATTATTAACTGTTATTACTTTAAACACAGTAACACCAACAATAGCACTCGCATAGCAACCACAATATTAATAATAATAATAAACAATAATACAGTAGAACACTTCTGGTTTGAGAAGTCCATGTCTTGTATTTTATTTCTACTTTTCAATAGCATCAAATATATTTCCATGTTTAATTTCTAATTTAATATTTATTATTAGCCAGAGGCCAACCTAAGTTCAGTGTTTGATACATAATTTTATTTAGTCCTCCTGACAACAATTGCGTAATACACAAGCAAAGTGGCTTATTTAGAGTAACATAACTTGCTAGTATATATTTATTTTTGAATTATATGCATCCATGTATTTAATTAAGGATAATAAAATATATACATAAATTTAGTAATGGTAATGAAACTGGCATACATATATGCAGCATCAGGAAGAAGGTATGATCATTTTATAGAACTTCTCATTGCCTCTGTGTATCAGAGGTGACCTACCAAATTCTTTTTTTTGGGGGGAGTCACACCTGTTGGTGCTCAGGAGTTACTCCTGGTTCTGTGCTCAGAAATCACTCCGGTTTGGTGTATTGAACTCACATTCTTCTTGGGCCAGCCTAGTAAAAGAAAATGCCCTACCTCTGTGCTACACTCCAGCCCCTGACCCACCAAATTCTTGTAATCATGAGCTCTTTATACTTTTGTTTATATATGATGTCCATATTTGTTTCCCTAAACAATAATTTGCCTGCTTTCATACATTTATTTACTTATTTATTATGGGTTGTTTTCCTTTTGATATACTTAGAGATGCTGAGAGCTTGCTCTTGCTTACACTCAGGGAACACTCCTGGCATGATGGTATTAAACTTGGGTCAACCTCATGTAAGGCCAGTCTCTACTCACTGTGGTAAGTCTCTAAACCCTGCTCTTAGACTTTATGAACTTATACCGCATGTATTCTGTTGTATTTTTTCTTTTTGCTGAAACTATGCCCATGAGCTACATTTACGTTACTAAATGCATATACTAGTTTGCATTGCCATACTGCCTTCTACTGTATGACTATCTTGTCAACATTTTTGTTTTAATTTTGTATTGTTTAATACTTTCTGCCAATAAGAACAGTAACAGCAGAAACTAGAAAAAAGTGAGTTTTTCCTGTCTACGAAAAATTTTAATAGTGTGAGTTTTTCTTAGTAATTGAAACAATTATCAATTAGAAAATTAACAATGGCACAATAGTATTAACTGATATATAGACCACTTTGACTTTCATTTGTTTTTTGGCTAATGTCCTTTTCCTGTTCTAGGCTCCTATCCAAGAGTCCACATTACATTTATTTTTGGACTCAAACTTTGAATACATTTATTTACTTCAAAATTCACAGGGGCAGGTTTTCAGGGAGATTAATTTTAGGGCAGCATGTGAAATAGATTTGGGGACAGAGCTAAAAGGAGACTGTCAGGAGACTGTTGCTATATTATGATTGCTTAAGGCAGAAAGAAGATGGGATATGGCAGGGAAGGACCAACTATTTGTATATATGTCTGTGTACAATGCATATTGCATTGCAAAAAAATATGTTTATCTATCTCCCATAAAACCCACAAGTTCCTGGAAGGGAGGAAGCACTAATGCTTTTTCATCTTAGTGTGTTCTTTATATACTAAGAACAGTCAGTGACTGACTATAAAAATGACTTGGTAAGGGTTTATGAAATAAATTAATATGAATGAGAAAGGCATGCTGAAGGGAAAACTAAAACTTAGGAAGCATAGATAAAGTCAAGGTAAAGAGAACAAAAGTGGTGGGGAGTGAGAGGGCATATTTGTGTGTGTGTGTGTGTGAGAGAGAGAGAGTGAGAGAGAGAGAGAGAGAGAGAGAGAGAGAGAGAGAGAGAGAGAGAAAGGGAGAGGGAGAGGGAGAGGGAGAGGGAGAGGGAGAGAGAAAGATTGAGGGAGGGAGGGAGAGAGGAAGGGAGAAGAGATCTTATTTATTAGCTGATGGATTGGGGAAGTCAAACACAGAAAGACCTTGAAAGTGAAGGACAAAGAAATAAAGTGGGAAGTTCGAAGAGAGGAAGCAAAATTTCAGGTATAAGCAGTTTGGCAGGAATACTATTTTCCAACTGTGTTGCTCTCTGAGATTCTGTACATTATCATCAATCATTTAGCTTTAAAATCTTGCCTTGCTTATTTGTTTCTGTTCACAGCTCTTAAACCTTTCTTTATCATTTACTGCCTCATCCCTGTTCTCTCTCTTAAAATGCTGCTAAGAATAGTCTCATGCTACAGCAATAGAATACATGAGATGTGTGTGCCTTATTGTTATCAGGTCACTTCTGGTGCTTAGCCTGGCTGTTAATATATCCCTCAAGGCTTTTAGTTTTGTTGGTCATTCCTAAAATTTTTGGGAATTCTATTTCCATGGAATTTTCTTCTGATCTTTGAAGTCATATTCCCATGTAGGTCATTGTTTTATAACTTTAATGTGCTTAAAGTTCTACGGGTTTCTTTTGTTTGTTTATTTTTACTTATTTATTTTTCACTGACCCTCAACTGCTAGATTATTGGCCTGATGTGAAAAGGAATTTTGCATGTTTTATTCACCACAGAAACTCCAGCATCTAGAAGAGAGTCAAAGGTTTTCAAAATGAAGGAAAAAGAAAAAAAAGAAAAAGATCTGTACAGTGTTCAATGGAGCAGTGGCCTAGACAAGACAATAGAGACTGCAACCATCATTTAAAACATTTGAGCAGTGATTATCTCACTGTTTATGTTTTCATTTATCTTTCAATTTTGCATTTATTCTTTAGCAAGAAGAAGAGGTATAGTCCCAGTGTAAATCTATTATATATTTTTTAATATATAGGTGCGAAAAGAGCAGTTTCTAAAAGTAGATCATTTTTGTCTATCTTTTGGTTTTTGGGGGTGGGGGGCACAAAGTATATTGAGTCAAACTAAGGTCAGCAGCATGCAAGGAAACTACTGGACTATATTTCTGGACTATATCTCTGGCTCTGGAACCTAGATGAAATTTTAAATGAATTTGATATCAATTAGGGAATTTAATCTTTCAATTTAAAATTTGTTTTTGGTCACACCCAGCAGCGCTCAGGAGTTCCTCCTGGCTCTCTGCTCAGAAATCACTCCTGGCAGGCATGGGGGGACCATATAGGATGCCGGGATTCAAACCACCATCCTTCTACATGTGAAGCAAATGCCCTACGCTGTGCTAGCTCTCCGGCCCCCACAATTAAAATTTTTTTGATGCCCTTTAAGTACCAGGTAATATAGCAAAAATGGAGAACTTTGGGAACTACAAAGTTCTGTCCTTTGAGATCTTCCTGTCAAATTAAACTCTTTGATAAGTATATAACTGGTTGCAAAGAAATTTACTAAAAGCTATAAAAGAGCTGTCAAAGAGCTATGACGTGGAGAAAGGACAGAGAACAAACCTTAAAACAACTTAATATCTATTTTAAATATACAAATTAGCATCTAAAATATAATCTGACTATTGATAACAGGTGTTGTTGAGAGGTATATACCAGGGGAGTCTCCTGTAAATATAGGGGTGTTGGATTGAAGTCAATTTTTTGATATTTACACTCTCTAATGCATGCTCTTAATTTAGTAAGGTTTGGGTAAACATATTTGTTTAAACTTATTTAGCTATTATCTTTATAAAAGATGATCTTATGAAACTAGTCTCAACAGAATAAATTTCAGGAACTAATGCAAATTATAGAGCAAAAGTCAATGAAATAGAATTCCTTTGTAATTACTTTAAAAGCTTTAACAATCAAATTTTAAATATTCCTAAAGTTTTTTTATCAATTGAAAATTAGAAATGGAAATAAGATTATTATTCATCAGTACTTTTCTATTGCTCTAATATTCTCCAAGATTCCTCAGAATGTATGTAAGTGTAAGAATGCAGAGTATAATAAAACTATTAATATCTATAAATTATGTTAGAAATTTTTAGAAATTCACATAAGATAAACAAATATTGAAGATTTAGATATAGATTTAGATTTAGATATAGTTTTCTGTGTTTTCCTCAGAATGCTTTATGGATTCAAGTCTCGTGTTCAGGTCTTTAATCCATTGTAATTTGATTTTCTATATAATATTAAAAAAGGGTATGAGTTTAGTTATTTGCCTTTTTTGTGTCTGACTGGCCAATATTTCCAACGGCTTTTGTTGAAGAGGCTTTCCTTGCTTCACTTCTAAGCACACACACACACACACACACACACACACACACACACACACACACACACACACACACACACATACACACACACCTCTTACTCAAAAATAAAGATCCCCACAGGACCTGCCCTTGGGCTCTCAATTCTATTCCATTCATTTGTATTTCAGTAGAATACTTTTATTTTGTTACTACAGCCTTATAATATAATTTAAAGTTAGCTAAGCTAATAAAAAATAAACAAATGGGATTCCAACAAACTAAGAAGCTTATGCACTACAAAGAAATAATAACTTGAATAAAAATATGCTCCACAAACTGAGAGAGAATATTTACCTAACACTCATTTGATAAAGGGTTTATATTCAAAATATATAAAACAGTGGAAGAACAAACAGCTATGCTATTAAAAAATGGAGAAATAAAGAAGAAAAATTTCTTCCAAAAATGAATATAGACCATTTAAAGGCATATGAGAAAATGTTTTGCATCATTAATAAAAGGGAAATGCAAATAATGACAATGAAATATCAACTCACACCAGTAGACTGGCACACATCACGAAGAATGATATAATCAATGTTGGTATGGTTGTAGTTGAAAAGTAACAGCCACACCCTAAGCTATGCATGACCACTTTTAGCTCTTTCAGACAGAATTCTTTCAGTGTATATGATAACCTATACTTGCAAAAATAGATGAAACTTGCAAACCAGCACAATGACTTTTCTAACTCACCTTCTATGCACCCCATGCGTACCCAAGCTCATCCTCTAACCCATAGATTTCTTGATTCTCCTCAACTCCTCATGCAAATACAATTGGCAGAAAATATGGCTTTGCAGCCACCAGCTAACATGGCCCTTGGGTTCCCTTTGTCCAGTACAGCTAGGCTTCACGATTCTACTGCAGATGACCATCATCAAATATTATTTTCCACCACACTGTATTTTCTGCCATATGTTAGGGTCTCTTTTTTTTTCTTCTTCAAGGCAATAAAAATCTACCTGCCATTGTAAAGCAAAAAGTATTGCTGTTATGAATGTCAACAAGTTAACATTTTATTCTTACTTTTTTCCTTAAAATTTTATTTTACTAAAACAATTATGATCTATAGAGTCCTTCATAGTTGAATTTCAGATATACAATGAGTCAGGGTTCTTCCCACCACCAGTGTCAACCTTCCTCCACCAATGGACCAGAGTGCATCCTATACTACCACCCTTTGCTCCTTTTCCTGCCAGTATAACTGGTCCTTTTAAATTTAGATTGTTAAAGTTTAGGCTCCTTCATTATATTACCATTGACTCTGGTTTGTTATTTAGTTCTGTCCTTATTTATTTCCCAATTCATTTGAGACCAATTGGCCTCTAGCCCCTAACCTTTCTTTATACTTTTCTTGTTAGTTTTATAGAAAAAATGTGGGAATATGTGTTAAAATAAAGTAATCTGTGTTCCAGGTTCGAGGAAAAAGACAGTAACCCAATATAAAAGATAAAAGATAAAAAGAAAATGAGGCCAAAGAGGTGGCGCTAGAGGTAAGGTGTCTGCCTTGCAAATGCTAGCCAAGGAAGGACCGTGGTTTGATCCCCGGTGTCCCATATGGTCCCCCCAAGCCAGGGACAATTTCTGAGCACTTATCCAGGAGTAACCCCTGAGCATCAAACGGGTGTGGCCTCCCCCCCCAAAAAAGATAAAGAAATACAAAAAAAAAAAAAAGGCGTGCTTGTGGCAGGTTTTTCATTTCCATAGACACAGCAACATTTGGGGGAAAATAGAAAGAAAAAAAATTTGGCCTAAAAACAGGGAGACCTTATCGATGAATCATTCTGGCATAAGATCAACTACAGGCTCTGGGCATATTAAGTTGTCTAACCAAAAAGTCTTTGGTCCAGCATTTTCTTTTTACAAAATAATCATATAGATAGTTCTAAAAAACTAGGAAATGATCATTTATATGATCCATCAATTTTAGTTCTTTGTATGTACTCCAAGAATCCAAAACTTCTACTCAGAAAGACATTTTCACTACTTTGTTCATTACATCACTAATCACATCACCAAAATTCACAATAGTCAAAACAGGAAGTAAATCAAGTGTCCAAGAATTTGGGGATTCTTGGATGTCTAAAATGTGGGGATTAGTGATAGAACATTAGATAAGATTCTTACCTTGCTTAGTGCTGACCCAGGTTCTACCCTGGAACTGCATATGTTCCTTTGAAACCAACCAGGAGACATTCCCTAAGTGTAAGGTAAGAATAAACCCTGAACATTGCCAGGTATGCTTCCCCTAAAAAAGCCAAGAATATATGATTAGATAAAGAAATTATGGACTGTTCAATCCAAATAATGAAACATTACAAAATACTACTCAGCTAATAGAAAATAAAACAATAGAATTTACTGCTATGTGGATGGAATGTGGAGAGTATAATGCTGTGTGAAGTTAGGGTAGGAATATATATAGAATGCCCTCCTTCATATCTAATGTTTAAACTTAAGAATAGTAAAGAAATGCTCCAAAGCTACAAAAACTGAGAGCTGATTTTTACTAGGAAGTATATCACTGCAGGAGATTAGCAGAAGATAGAATGAGTGCAGCTACACAGGGATAAAGTTGGAAGTAAGACATAGATGAAAGATGTAGCAATGAAATGATTTAAACAAGAAGCCCACCATTAAAGTATTGAAAGCCAAGTTAACCTAAAATATAATTAAAAAAACCAGAGTAGTATCTTGGACTCAGATATTATTGTCTAAGGAAAAGAATAAGAATATTCAAATAAAAATATTTAAAATTGAAAAAAATAATGATTTTAGGACTGAGATGAAATAAGTTCAAGATAAACTAAAAATATCTTGCTCCTCCACAAAATTAAAATGGGTTCCCTTATAATATGGGTCATATTAAAAATATAGAAATTGCTAGAAAGGTTTAATACTAGACACATTAATATAAGCATAAAATATGTATAAAGTAATAAACTTTCGAAAAATAAGAATTTATAAATCATACCAAAGATAAAGATAGGGAAAGAGAGGAAAGAACCACTCTTCCTTACAAAAAACTCAATGTCTACTGGCAATTATATATAAAAATTGAAGTTTAAAAATGAACATTATTGTAACCACAATGTTTATAGATACTCAATCATTAGTCAATAAGTCTATGTAAAGAGAACAGTATTTGGATGGGTTTTAAGTCTTTCTTATCAGATTAATTATAGTTTTAAGGAAACTAAAAATGTAATGCTAGTAGCTTTATTAACATTACATATTGAAAATTATATTATATAAAATCTATGTATACATGTTGTATACATTTAGCATATATAACATATGTATACTATATAACACATATATAGTATATATATTTTGGCACCATGTACTTCAGAACTTAGAGGCTACTTCTTTTTTTAAATGATTTTAATAGGACTTATTTTCATAGGATATATTCCCAAACTAAATATTTTATTGAATGTGACATAATAAAACATTTATTCCAGTGATTTAGTACTATTTTCTTAAGATAAGCAAAAGCAATATCTCTTATAACATAAGAAAGACCATAAGCTTTTGATTTTTAGTGTTTTAATGTGTATATTATCTAGATTTTGTTCCTAGAAATTGTTTAAATTTTATTAAAAGCCACTGTCATTTACAAAGTTTTTCACAGTTGAATTTCAGGCATACAGTGCAGTGAATCAGAGCCATTTCCACCACCAGTGTTGACCTCCCTCCACTAGAGTTCCCAGTGTGCATCCTATACCACCATCCTTTGCCCCCCTAATCTGCCAGTTTAACAGGCCCATTTTAAGCGTATATTATTATAGTTTGGGTCTCTTAATTTCATTGTTGTTGACTTTGGCTTGGATATTTAGTTCTGTTGTTTATTATTGCCACCAATGCACCTGAGACCTTGACCTCTGCCCTGATTCTCTTACTTTTTCTTCTTAATTATATAGAAAAATCAGAAATATGAGGCAAAAAAGTAATTCATGTTCCATAAATTGATAATAATAAATGTGAAGGAAGGAACACCTATATAAAGATTAAATTTAAATTTAAAAAATGAGTAGGCAGTTTTCTTTCTTTTCTTTTTTAATTTTTTTTTTATATTTTTGCATAGGTGCAGCAAACTTAGGGAAATTAGAAAGGAAAAATCCTTGGCCTAAAAAACAGTGTCTTGACCCATGAAGCATCCTGTCATAAGACCAACTACAGGCTCGGGCATACTAATTGTCTAACTGCAAGGTCTTTCTGCACTGTCCCAGGAAAAGTTCTCAATCATGGTTGCAACAGTCAGGCTTCCTAATTTGTTTTTCACATATCCTATGTTAAAATCAGGGTGTCATGGAGCATCTTTTGATTCATCTCACCATTACTTGGTGAGACAGGAAAACCTTCCCTGAAAGCAATTTGTTGCTATTTTCTAGTAGTCAGGATGACATATGAGCCCATCCTGGAGAATGTCAGTGCTGGGGTGGCATTAGGTCCTCTTCTAGTGGAAATTTGATTCCTGGTGCTGGTGTAGACTGTACTAGTTCCAAAGTTGGGATCCAAGATTTGGGGATGGATGGTCAATGTCCAATTGACTGAGGCCTAATTCAAGTCATTATGACAAATATTCAGGGTGAATGGGGCCCCTGCACTATAAAATTTCTAAATTCCTATCCCATTAGATAATAAATTCTTTCTATACACAATATTGCCACTTTTTAATGTGCCTATGCAAAAAAGAACAATGTCACATGATGCTACTTTTTCATATAAAGGTAAAAATAACAAAATAAACAAAATAAACAATCCCTATATTATAGGGCCTATAACCTGGTTCTAATCTGAACTTTGACCTAAAGATAAACTTATTTACTAGAATTAGAATTTCTTACTAAGAAAAACAAACAAAAAAAAAACCACCAACAAAAAAAAAACAAAAACAAAAACAAAAAACTGCTTGGGAAAAGTTACCTCTATACAAGGAAATCCACACTAAGAATTATACCTATTAAGGACATACAGCTAAAGAAATATAATCGAAAATAAAAATAGATATCCCTTTTAATATTTTGAATATTTTAATATTTGGAGGGGAAAAATTTTAGAACAGAATTTCAAACTGTAATGTGGTTTTATGGAGTCTGAAAAATGTTTTGAAGAGGAAAGGGAACAAGTAATGTCCTCTAGCTGAGGATCTTTCAAGAACCAAATTAGGTATTTAGCAAGAGTCCACAGTGAAGGGAGGTGAGAATAAAGGGGGTACAGACAGGAAATTAATAGCAGCAGAAGTGCAGCTTCTTCCTGGGCTGAGGCAAAAGTGGGCTGCGAGGCTGTCCTTTAGCTTTGGGAGCTAACTGGCAGTTAGTTGGGGTGGTTGGGTGGATGTTCTAGTTCCTGAGGAGTTAAGAACTGAGGATAAAAGGATTAAATAGGGTAAAATAACATCAGGAGTGAGAGGGTGAGAAAAAAAGAAAATGAATTGTAGAGTGGTAAGCAGGGTGGGAAAAAATGAAGAGTTATATTTAACAGGGACTGTATTCAACACAGACAGGCATTATGTACAATACAGACTAGAAAGACATAGAGACATAGACATATGTCCATCACATACACATTCATACATACACACACATAGAGAGACATTGACAATAAATTTATAGGTTGCAACCGAAGAACTGAACCAGGTAAGGTATAATAGGTCAGAGTGCTTAAAAAAATATGAGGTCGGCA
The DNA here is from genome assembly GCF_024139225.1 of Suncus etruscus. Lineage (NCBI taxonomy): Eukaryota > Metazoa > Chordata > Mammalia > Eulipotyphla > Soricidae > Suncus > Suncus etruscus. The sequence continues at coordinate 32,383,571 of NC_064857.1, read as the reverse complement.
AATCAGGGGAAAGGTTTTCCAATTGCTAGGTAAATTTTCAGTGATAAGTACTTTCAGTAGTTGAATAGGAGTGGGGAAAAAGGGCCTTGTGCCAGATTTTAGAGGACCGGCTTTTAGTTTACCTTCATTGAATAACATTTGCCATAGTCTTGTGGTAAATGAACTTGACTATATCAAAAAATGTTTCTTTTTCTTTTCCTTTTTTTTTTGTTTTGGGCCACACCCGGCAGTGCTCAGGGGTCACTCCTGGCTGTCTGCTCAGAAATAGCTCCTGGCAGGCACGGGGGACCATATGAGACACTGGGATTTGAACCAACCACCTTTGGTCCTGGATCGGCTGCTTGCAAGGCAAACGCCGCTGTGCTATCTCTCCGGGCCAAAAAAAAAAAAGTTTCTTCCATTCCCATCTTGTTGAGAGTTTTTATCATAAATTGGTAATGGACCTCATCAAATGCTTTCTCTACATTTATTGATATGATAATATGGTTTTTATTTTTTCTTTTGTTGATATGGTGTTTTATGTTGATTGATTTATGTATATAAACCATTCTTGCATTCGTAAAATGAAACCTACTTGGTCATGGTGTATGGTCTTCTTGATGAGGTATTGGAACTTATTTGCTAGGATTGTGTTGAGGATATTTGCATCTATGTTCATCAGGGATATTGATCTTTAGTTTTATTTCTTTGCATCATCTCTTTCAGGTTTTGGTTTCAAGGTATGTTTGCTTCATAAAAACTATTTGGGAGTGTTTCTGTTTCTTCAATTTCCTGAAAGAGTCTGAAGAGGATTGGTAGTAGTTCCTCTTGAAAGATTTGAAAGAACTCGTTAGTGAATCCATCTGGTCCTGGATACTTGCCATAGCTATTAGGCAAGAAAAAGATATCAAGGGCATCCAGATAGGATAGGAAGAATTCAAGCTCTCACTGTTTGCAGATGACATGATACTTTATTTAGTAAACTTAAAGACTCTACCAAAAAGCTTCTAGAAACAATATATTCATACAGAAAGTGGCAGACTACAAAATTAACACACAAAAATCAATGGCCTTCTTATACACCAAGAAAGATAGATCAGAAATGGGCATTATAAAGACAATCCCATTCACATTAGTGTCACACAAACCTTGGAGTCAACTTAAATAAACAGGTGAAGGACATAAACAAAGAAAACTACAAAACAGTGCTTCAAGAAATAAAAGAGGACACAAGGAAATGGAGATACATTGGATTAACATCATTAAAACGGCAATACTCCCCAAAGCATTGTATATATTTAATGCTATTCCTCTAAAGATACTCATGACATTCTTCAAAGAAATGAATAAAACACTCAGAAATTATTTTCAAACAATAAACTCCCATGAATAGCTAAAGCAACTCTTAAGTAAAGAAAATGGGAGGCATCAATCTTCCCAACTTTAAATTGTATTATAAAGCAATAAAATTAAAAACACGGTATTAGAATAAAGGCAGACCCTCCCCCCAATCACCAGTGTAACATTCCCAATGCTACCAATGCCCCCATCTCCCTGTTCCCTCACCCCCTGCCTGTATTCAAGACAGGCATTCTATTTCTCTCATTCACTACCATTGTCATAATAGTAGTCAGTGTAGTTATTTCTCTAACAACTCACTGCTATTTGTGGTAAACTTCACACTATGGCTGGTCCTTCCAGACTTCATCGCAATTGTCTCTGTGTATTATTACATTAATGTCTTTACTTTACTTTTATTTCCTTTCTTCTGCTTGTATTTGGGTCCCTTTGCTTTTAGCTTTTCAGATATTTAAGGTATACCTTTAGATAGTTGATTTACCTTTTTCTTCTTTTCTAATGTAGGCCTATATTGCTATGACTTTACTCCTAATTATTGATTTTATTGTGCCCCATAAATTTTGGCAATTTGCTTCTTCATTTATATTCATCTCAAGGAATCTCTTTATTTCTTCCTCAATTTTCTCTTTGATCCAGCTGTTGTTGAGCAGCATGTCGTTTAGTCTCCAGGTTTTAAATTTTTCTCCACATTCTTCTATTTGCAATCAATCTTGATTTCTGTTGCATTGTGGTCCAATAGTGTGTTTGGTACAATTCATATGTTTGTCATTTTATATAAGTTAGATTTGTATCCTTAGGTATAGTCTATCTAGGCATGAAACCCAGAAAAAGTTCCATGTGCACTTTAGAAAACTATGTGTTCAACTTTTTTAGGATAAAGATCTTTTATCGATCCATTAGTCCTAATTCTTCTAGTTTCCCATTTAGGGCTGATATATCTTTGCTAGTGGATTTCTCTAGTGGCAATAATGAAATGTTGAAATTTCCCAATATTATCACATATCAAACCATGTTTCTTTAGGTTTGTGAGCAAGAGTCGTACACATTTTGCTAGCTCTACATTAGGTGCATGAATGTTGATCAGAGTTAGTATTTCTTGATCTATAATTCCCCTGATCAATAAGAAGTATCCATTTTTGTCTCTAAGTACTTTGTTGAGATTGAATGCAATTTGGTCTGGTATAAATATGCTTGTCTCAGCTGTTTTTTTTTTTTTTCTAGCTGTTAGCCTATGTCTATCCTAAAATTTTTAGTGTATTTCTTGCAGGCAGCAGATATATGGGTTTGTTTTCTGACTGAACCCTCTATTCTGCTATTTTTGATGGGAAGTTTAGTTCTTTGAAGTTTTAGAAAATTATTGACAGAAAGAGCTTTTGTGCCATTATATTGTGTAGAGTTATTGTTACAATTGTGTATTTGGTTTCTATAATTGATCTCTGACTAGTTCCTTTTGAGTTGGTTTGGTTAACCCCAATGTTGCAAGTTATTTTTTGTCTGATAATGTTTTTAATCCTCCCACCTATGTAAATGAGAGTTTTGATGGGGAGTGTACTCCAGGTTGAAAGTTTTTTCATTTAGTAATTTCAATATATCATTTCACTCTACTCTTTTCCTTCCTCAAGTGTTTTAAATAGATTTTCTTCAATTCGTATGTTCTTTCCTTTGTGCGTAAGGTTTTGCTGCTCCATTACAGCTTTAAAGAGTCCTTCTCTCTGTTCTTTTTTTCCTCCATTTGGATTATTATATGATTTGGTGTTGTTCTAGAGTCTATTTTGTTTGGCACTCTTTTGGTTTGAGACTCTTTTCTATGATCTCCCTCACTATTTTTTCCTCCCCTTTCCATTGTTCCTCCCCTTTTTATATTTTTTTATATATTTTTTCCTCCCCTTTCCATTGTTCTTCCCAGTTCTATAATTCAGAGATTATTTCTTTTGTCTTTGTTCATTAAATACATTACATTTTCTTCCAATATTTTGTCTCTAACTTTTTTTTTATTAATTTCTTTGTCACTGCTGTGCTGTAATTTGTCTTCAAGTTTGTCTACAAAATTCTCCAGCTTTGTAATTCTGCTACTATGGAAACCTAACATATTTTTAGTTCCCTCAGTTCATTAGTATAGGCTTTATCATCTTCTAAAAGAGTTCTTCTTTGAGTTAGTTGAATTATTCGTCTATAGATTTCTTTTTTTTTTTTTTATTTTTGGGCCACACCCGGCGTTGCTCAGGGGTTACTCCTGGCTGTCTGCTCAGAAATAGCTCCTGGCAGGCACGGGGGACCATATGGGACACCGGGATTCGAACCAACCACCTTTGGTCCTGGATCGGCTGCTTGCAAGGCAAATGCCGCTGTGCTATCTCTCTGGGCCTGTAACCCCTGATTTTTATTGTTAAGACATCAAGTTTTGATATTAGGTCCTCATCTACAAGGCTCATGCATGTTGATAAACTTGGAAATTTGCCAGGATTTTCCTCCATATTCACAAATGTATCTTTTTTATAGTATCCCCACTGTTCTGTGCATTTGGTGATTTGAAATGCGGGAGTTTCAGGTTTTTTTTTTTTGTTTGCTTGTTTTTTTAAGTGATCTATTAAACCGTTTTTCTAAGGAGGTGGTTAGAGTTATACCTTCTTTTGTGATTATTTTTCTGAACAAGAGAGGTTATCTTAATATGGTAAAAATATTGCAAACTTGTTCATTGGTTTGTTCAGCTGGTTTGGGGCTGTACATTGCCTAAAGGAAAGAAGTGCCAGATTCAATGTGCCTAGAACTATTTGGTATAAATTGAAAGGTCTTTGTGCGTCTGTTCTAGTGTCAGTGTGGTTTAAGAAAAGGAGTGCAGGGGCCGGAGAGATGGCATGGAGGTAAGGCGTTTACCTTTCATGCAGAAGGTCATCGGTTCGAATCCTGGCGTCCCATAGGGTCCCCCGTGCCTGCCAGGAGCAGTTTCTGAGCACGGAGCCAGGAAAAACCCCTGAGCACTGCCGGGTGTGACCCACAAAAAAAAAAAAAAAGGAGTGCTGTTAACTGGGAGGTGGGTCCTTTCTGTACCCAGACACAGACCTGCAATGGCCACGGTAGGTTGGCTACCAGGCTGGCAATGAAACCTGGAAAAAGATTGAGAAAAGGCCTAGGAAGCAGCTCAAGCCGATGGATCGAGGGTCACTATGCCTACCCCGCCGAGCTAGTGTCCGCACCATTTGAGGAAAGGAGGGTTGATGAGAGGAACTGGAGGGTCCCTTTGGGTACCAAGACACAGACCTGCAATGGTTGCGGGAAGCTGGCAACTAGGCTGGCCAGAGGCTACTTATAACTCTATTCTCAGGAATTGTTTCATAAGGTTCTGGATAGGTAGGGCTAGCATTATTGAGGATTAAACAGGTCTCTTGCATGCAAAACATGTACCCAGTTCTATGAAATGAAATTATTATATTAAATGACTATAAGTGTTTTATACATAAAAAAACACCTTTATAGTAGTAAATTAGAGTAATCAACCCAGATAAGTCTTGCCTAAGTAATTAAAATTAATATCACTGAGGAACATATGCAAGTATGCAGATGCAATAACATGAGGAGAGTACACTTTCATGTTTTATTTTAACCTAGGATGCATACACTAAATTTAATCAGGAAAAAATCAGACTGCAAGTAAAGAATACAATCCTGAAAAGAAAATGCTTATTTTCTTAAATATCTGTCATAAAAATTTGACAATGTCAAAGAAAGATTGTAGAGTATATTAAATTCAGGTAGAATAGACATAAGAATGAAAAATATTACTTGGCTCTAGACTTAATCTTGCAATAGAGGGTAAATGTTATGAAAGACACTGTTTTGGTCAATTGACATCATTGTAGTACAAACAGAGATTAGAAAGAAATTGTGATGTCAGTGTTAACTTTGTTGAGATTGCTAATATTAGCATGAAAGTACATTTATTCCTGATCTGGTGGGGATTTGAGAACTGAATGAAAGATTTGCATACAAAATTTATATGCTTAAGACATTGCCATATATAGTACAGGTTAAGTAGATGGTACTGGTTTCCCTCAATGTTCAAGCTTTTTTTAAATTCAGGTGAAATATTATTTATACTATACCTGGATGTCTTGTCCAGCTTAACATTTATGAGTCCTTTCTTTGCTGTCTGCTCACTTACAGTGTATGATGACCCTGTCTTGTCTCTATGCATTTCTCTATTCAGCGCACACTTTTCTAATCTGAAATTTGTAGCTAGAACCCTTCCATTAGTATCCTCTTTCTGGTACTTGCTATTCTGTAACTTACCTTTGTGTCTCTATAGATTTTCTTTTCTACCACAACTTCTACTAACCCATTACTCAGAATTATTTATTTTTTCAGTTGCTAAACAATTTTATTTATCTTATCCTTTTATTTAAACACGATGGTTACAAAGTTGTTCATAATTGGGTTCTAGTCTTACAATGTACACCACCATTCAGCAGTGCAAATTCCCAGCCACAAATTTCCCCAGTTTATCTCTCTCCCTGTTTGTCAAAAATGAAAAATAAAGCCTATTTAATATTTAGCCTAGAATAACTCTTTCAAGAAAACAAACAGAAAACTCAATTCTATTACAGATTTAGAAGTCAACATTCACTCATTAAATTTGTGTTTATAAATTTCTACATTGAAAGAAGAAAATAGCTAAGAAAATTCAGATAGACAAGTGTTATTCATTGTCCCAATAATTATTTTATCAAAAGGAGCCTTTTTCCGATGATTTAATATTAATTGACATTATTATCAATGATGAGGATTAAATAATCAGTATGCATATAAATAAAAGAATGCCTTTTTTGTATCTTTCATTCTTATTTTTAAGAATAGGTAATTTTCATTTGATAAAAATTTGGAATCTCTTTTTCTTTACCATAAGTTTTTAGATAGAACTATGTCAGTATTTGGTTAAAAAGTAACAGGAACAGTTTGAGAATTGTTTTGCTTTTTATGTATAGCTATTTATTTAATCCATTGCAAATTATCAGAAAAGAGGATTATGTCTTATCATAAATTCCATATGCCTGTAGTTATTAGAAAAATTAAAGATTTTGAGGTAGCTACATTTTTGTCTTTTCTGACAGCAAACATGTTCTAGAATAGGCATGGACAAGAGCTAGAGGAGAAATAGTGGCAATTTTTCTTTGAATAATTTTATGACAAAGCAAAAATATTTCTGAATTATTTTTTGACAAATTCTACTAATATCTTTAGAGTTTTTCGAATTTTCATCAAACACATATTTTACATTAATTTAAATTAAAATTTTCTTTTATTACTCTTGTTGGAAAATAAGAAACACATTTTTTTTTGTTGACCAATTCTACCTTTTCCTTTTCTATATTAAAAAATGATATAAAGAAAAGATTATTTTCCTTTTTATTACATAGGGAAGCTCAAATATACTCATTTGTATATGCAGGCTGTCATTTTATTTTGCAGATTTTCTATTTCTTTTTTTTTTTTTTTTGCCTGACTCACCTCCTTCTATTTCTTTTCATAGGTTTAATTATTATGTGTTGAAAACGTTTTTTCTCAGAGCTTTTAAGATATGTAGCAAATAAAACATTATTACTTAAACTTTTGTGAGAACAGAAAAATATGACCAAAATAAGCATAATCAATTTAGTTAAAGCACACTATGTCTATATTTTAATTTTAATTTTATTTATTTCATTGTTATTTTAATATTTTAAGAATATTCTAATATTCTAATATTTTATAAGAATAATAGAAATTTTTTCATTCTATATAAACAAGATCTATGTCTACTGTGACTCCAGTTTTCAAAAACAATACTTCAAATACTGTGTTAACTTCCCATTAAGATTGTCACCACCCATAATTATATGAATGTTTTAAAACAATTTACTGGCATCTGTTTAGTATTAGTTTTCTAATATGAGAATAATTTTTTCCCCTACAAGTCTCTCCATCAAAGCTTTTCTTTAAAGAAGCAACTTTTGATGTTTTGGGAGAACATTTCCTTTAAAAAGCTTACATTAAGTCCATTTTCCTGTTGATTTAATTTCAGTCTGCTTGAGACAAAGTTTTACAAATAAATTAAAAAAGACTATATCTAAATGTAATGCTTTGGAACTGTTTAGACTATGTAGGCAGAGTATCTGTTGTTTTTACCTTATATTCTTTGGGAAATTTTCCCAACGACTGTAATGGATAAAATGAAGTTGAAAATTTCTAGAAACATCTCATCTCCCAATATTTAAAGAATAATGAAAATGAGTTAAGATAGTTTCCACAGATGAGTCTTAAGCAAACACACACAAATATACATATCCATATATACACAGTCAAAAAATAAGTGAACTGAAATGTCAAAATTGAGTCAAATATTGTTAATATTATTACATTCATTTTCACTTTATCTCTTTTGGATGTCACCAATTCCACTGAAAAGTTTGTTATTATCCCATTTTACATTCTAGAAAGTTGATAATATACATGAATTATGATAAAACTGGTGAAATTAGATGTAAGCTAAACTTAGATAAGGAGAAAGGGGACCAACTACATCAATAATGACTGAATATATAAGATAGACAGAACAAATCTTGGAGAAGGACTACAAATTTTAAAACTGTTCACCTTCCCTTCTATCTCATCTCTGTTCATTTACTTTATTCTTAGCAGCTTGGATATCTGTTTTTATGAGGCACCAATTTCTCAGAATTGTCAAGTCTGTTTTCTTTCTAGAACTTTTAAATAATGTGAATAATGCTATTTTGTGTTTGGGAGGCCTCATAAGTATCCTCAAGGGTAACTCTTGGCTCTGTACTCATGAGTTACTCCAGATGGAGTAACTCCATCTGTGCCTCCAGATGAGGCACAATGTGTCTGATCCAGTATCAAACCTGGGTCTGCCATATACAATACAAGTGACATACCAGCTAAACTATCTCTCTAGCCCCAGTCTTTCATTTCAATAAATTGAAATAGACTTAATGACTTAGGAAATCAAAAACTTTTTATCTTAACACTAAAGACAAGACAGAATTCCATATGGACATCCAAAGTGGGGACAATGTTGTCTCTCAAAGTGAGCTTTGATTTTTAAGGGAAATAAATGAAGGCTTGCTCTAGGGTGCATCTTAGACTTCATCCACATAACATCCTTGGGACTTGTTTTGAATCATTGAATTAATTTCGAATTAGTGAACATAAGTATATAAGAAAACTGAAGTAGAAAGAAGTAACTTACTTGATAAAGATCATACAGGAAGTAAAATTACACTTGAAAACAAACCATTAACTATCTTGTATTAATGTTTATGAAACTTCCATTAAATATTTTCACTTGGTTTAATGATTATTGATGTTGAACTGAAAACAACAATCAACAATGCTACCTGCTCCTTTTTGCCTTAGAAATAAATTATTGACAAACTAGAGTGTAGATATAGGCTTTGCTGAGGATCTTTTCAATTGGTGGTAAAAAAAAAAATATAAATTTTATTCGTTTTTGCTGTCATGTAAAAAACTATTTTGATCAGAGTATTAAGGATACTGTAGAAATCAATAGGAACTATGCTTTTTCAATAGGAACTATGCTTTTTCCATGCCAAAATGAAGTACTTGACTGTTAATGTGACAAAGACTTTGAGTTTGAGATTGAAGCCCACCTACCATGTTTTTTGGCAGTAAATGAGAGAACTATTGATTTATATAGAACAGACAAGGTCACTGACTACTTAATAGTCATCTACTTTTCTTGATTTAAAATAAAAGACCATGTTTGTTCTGAATGGCAATTTACTTTGCTTCCCAGGATCTGATAGCTTTTATAATTGGTCACAGTCAATCAAGACAAAATTTTTCCTTGTTTTCTCAATCTCCGCAGCTTAAAAGGGAGGCCAAGAACTCAGTTCTACTTGTCTTGGTGAAGTCTAGAAAGTCTTTTCTTTATTAAGGATAAGTTTATTATTATTACTCTTTTATATATCTTTTCCTGCTAGCACCTGTGAATATGCAGTCATCTTGTGTGACTTTAAAAGAAAGGTCACAAATATTTAGCTTGACTGCACCTAGCCATTGAACATACACTAGAAACATGTCCTCTAACTTTATCATTTGTTTATTTTTAATCCTCTTATGTTAAAATCTTGTACTATATTTAGTACTTGCAGTTAAAAATTCTTAGTAATCAATGTAGAAAATATAATTGTACCATAACCAGTAAAATTAGCTAATGAATAAAAGTTGCACATTTATTCAGGCTATAATATTTATAAAAATCTAAATTAATAATTCAACCTTTTTGCAATGACAATCTAAGCTGACTTTATATGGGCCACAAAGTAATAAAAATTGTGTAAAATTACCAATAAATATGTGGTCAACAAATGCCAGGAAATTAATGCCACGTCAGCAAGTTATTTACAAATGACAAATTTCGTAAATACAAAACGTTACAAATTCCTCATTACAAATCTTGAGAAACTTATTTCAATTGTCTCATATTTTTAAAATATGAAATATGCTCCAAGTTGACAACTTCTTTTTTTTATGGTTACATGCCAGATATATGAAAATTATTTTTATTAAATTAATTTTGTTCTTTTCGGGCCACACCCGTTTGATGCTCAAGGGTTATTCCTGGCTATGTGTTCAGAAATTGTCCCTGGCTTGGGGGGACCATATGGGACGCCAGGGGATCGAACCATGGTCCTTTCCTTGGCTAGCGCTTGCAAGGCAGATACCTTACCTCTAGTGCCACCTTGCCAGCCCCTAATTTCTTTTTGTTTGTTTTTTGTTTTTTGGGTCACACCTGGGAGTGCTCAAGGGTTACTCCTGGCTCTACACTCCGAAATCACTCTTGGCAGGCTCGGGGACCTTTTGGGATGCTGGGATTTGAACCATAGTCCTTCTGCATGCAAGGCAAATGCCCTACCTCCATACTATCTCTCCGGCCCTCCATCAATTATATTTAAATAGAAAAGACATATCATCACAGTGAAATCAGAGCTCTATGGAGTCTCTTCTATTCTATCCCCGTTTAAAAGTATTCTAAATGACACCTGACAGAAACACAGAGGTCATGAAATTTTTGCTTCTGAGAGCCATTATTCAAGCAAACGTTATTTGTGTAATTTAGCTGTTTTATATCTTATGAAATTTATCTTGAACCTCACCCAAAGAAAGATTAAATTAAAATAGGTGCAAAGCATGTAGCATAAAAAGTCTAGAGATGAGTATTGTTTCCTTATTTCAGAAATTTTTATTCTTTTGAGACTGTAAGATTGACAGATCATTTAGAGCCTCCTACTTCTCTTCTGCTGATATTTTTAGGAAAAATTTCTCCTCAGTTGTCTCTGCTTTACTTTTTAAGATATCATTACTAAAACAGTAATAAATCTTGCTTTTCCTGGGAACTGTTAGATATTTCCAAGAAAACAAAAACATTTTGACTACAAATAATCTTACATCATTTCAGGAAAATATCAACTTGTTTTTCACTCAGGAAAACAAAGTATATGTGAAATGTTTTTTTTTTTTTTCACAAGCATTACTTCTTGGGGTTTGATGTGTTTTATTCTGTTTTAAATGCCTTTTATTATTTGCTTTAATTTCTCATTAAAGATTTAGATGAAGAAAAATCGATGTCTCAGGTAACAAATAAAGATATGTTTTCTTTACAAAGACCAAAAGCATATACAGTTATCTAGATAAAAATGCCTGAGTTATCTTTTTATTATCTATTCAGAATATCAGTAAGATCATTCACTTCTCTAAATAATATGAACTGGTATAAGTTTATGTATAATCTCTTATAAAAACACTTTTATCAAATTTCTTGTTCACTCACACCAAGCTTTCTGTTGTTCTGTTGTTCTATACTATAGAGGAGAGGTAATTATATCTATTGCGAATTTTTTCTTAGAATTTTAGTTTAGTAATTAGATTATGATTTGATGAATTCAGGAACAGAAAATATTCCTATCTGACTCATTTAGTTGAGCCAGCAGGTATATAGGTCTTATTGAACCATAATGCCTTAAGAAAATATATTTTATATTTTATTTTGCTAAGTAAACTCAGACATTAAACCATCATATTCAGATATTAAATCATCTCAAAGCACACCTTCCCTATGTTTGACAACCTTAGAAGAATAAAAATAGTTTTTCTTACAAATCATATTTGACACTTTCCACAATATCTGAGTCCCTGTGGTGAGGTCTTTATAGGTGGGTTTGCAGAGAACATGAGTTCATAATTGAGAGTGTAGGGCTTAGATAGGAGTCATATAAAACCGTTATTAAATGAAAAGAAAAAATAAAGTGGGGATTAAACAAAAGGAAAGTGTTTTTTTTTGTAATTTGACCTACTATTAAACCACACAAAAATTAACTCTCACTTCTAGGTATCCTGTAGACTCTCATAAAATTTGATGCATCTATTTCCAGAATCAACAGTATACGTATGTGTTTGCATGGCACTTACTATGTATGTGTGCACAGATAAATTTGTCTTTTGCAAGAAAACCTGTTATTAATTATCTACCTGCCACAAACTGAGATATTTGTCTAGGTGTGCTACAGAGTAATAATATTAAAAGGCATGCATATTAAATATCATCCTTTGGGTGGTTCTGACAGTTTCAATTGGAAAATTAGTAGATCGGTAAATAGACCAAAAGTTCTTTGTATAGTTTTATAAATGTCCTACTTAAACAAAGGAGCATTTCTTGGAGTCAACTACAGTATGGAATCAAAACTGTTTGACAACTCATTTTAAGTATCTTTCAGATAAAGAATAAATTCAAGGATTCAGTCACTTGTGCTTACAGAAGAACATATGGCATGTTCTGTTGGAGGACAGAGTAACCCTCAACATACCAGCCAAATTTTAGTTAGAGTTATTACAGCCTCTTCATCTTAAACTCCCTGTAGTCTTTTCTTCCCAAGTGATGGGACTGAATGAAGAGATGATTGTGCATAAAGTGGTTTGTGATCTTCCTGAGGGAGAGACTTGATAAAAACGTGGGCTCTTAGGATACAGCAGATGTGCAGCAAAAACCCTGCTCACTGAATACAGACAGCCATGAATCACGCATTGTCACATTTCAGCAGAGCTGTTCTGCTGGCAGGACTGGGCAATCAGAAGAAGGCAGGAGAGTGGGAGGGGCCTATGTCTCTCAGGGTCTTTGATATTAGGGATGAAGGTTAGCTCTGTAATAAAATGGGAGCTGGAGTTGGGGGTGAAAGTGGAGGGACAGGAGTCGTAAGGATTCAAGTAGCTTCTCCACTTTTTTACGATCACCAAAATTAAAATCATAGAGGCAGGAGGAAAAAGCTAGATACCAACTTTGACTATGGGGCAGGATCATTTGAACTCACTACTTGGGTTGGAGAAGGGCAAGCAACTCTGAACATGGCTAAAATGCATTTATTTTTTAAATTTTGCTTTTTTAGGTTACACCTTTCTCTGCACTCCTGGTAGCTTCAGGAGATCATATGCCAGGTAATTGAATATGGGTAGACCATGTGCAAGGCAAGCACCTTACCTTCTGTACTATTGCTCTGACCCCTGAGATGCAATCTTAAAAGACAATTGACTGGAACAACTGTATAGCAAATAGAGTGGTTGCTTTGCACACAGCTGTCCAGCTTCGATTCTGTAAGTGCAAAGCCTGGAGTACCCCACAAGTAACCCTGTATATGGCCCCAAAACAAAAAAAAAAAAAAAAAGGAACAAAGACTAACACAGGAAGCATGTAACTGAAGGCTGTGTTGACAAACACAGACTGAGGACTTTAAGCAGTTCATAGACTAAGGAAGAAGAAGCATGTTATCAGCCTCAGGGGCACATTTGACTTTTCTTCTAGGCTGAAGTAAAGTCTGCGATTCTCAATTATATATTCCTTAAGGGACATAGAGTTCCTTGCCAGATTCAAGAAGTGATTTGGCTCTGAAGAGGTTTTTTTTTCCCCAAGGTTATTCCGTTTAGTCATCCAGTAAGTAATTGAGAGCTCCTACTGAGTGCAGGTTCTTTGTTTGTTGTAAAGTAACACCTAGACCTGCCCTCAAGGAGCTAACAGTGGAAGGTTTATCAGCAGAGAAATAGGGAGAGTAAAACATTTTTTATGCAATGTGGAACTGCAGGAATTAAAGGTATCCTGGAAGGGCATGCCAAGGAGGGCATCTCATTGACCCTAAGTGCTCTGTGTAAACATTACTTTGGTTCCTTGCAGAGTTTCAGCCGTAGTGTCAGCATTTTTGAGAGCCAGCCGAAGCTTGGCAGCAATCCTCGCATCTGCTGCATTGCAGGAATAGCTGGAGGTTTGAAAATCTGTTTCTTAGGAAGATCACAGCCACTGACTGCTGGTTTTCAGGTTTGATGAACAAAATCCTATTGTTCATCAGCAAGTAGTGGGGAAATGAGATGTCCCACTATGTGCCTAGTATAGAATGAACAAAGCACAAGAGTTTGGTATAAAAGAAAGAAAAGACAAATCAAGATGATGCAGTAAACGCTACAATGTTCCATCATTTGAATGAGACATAATATTCTCCAGGCTTGATTGCAGAATTGTGTGATGCTCATAAAGCACAAATTCTCACAGCTATGCTAGTGTGGGAAACACACTCCTGGAATTCTAATGCTGTTTTTAATGTAATGAAATTTTTATCAACATTTGTCAACGTATTTAATTTTATATATGCTTGTATTCAATTCTAGAGATGGTCCCAGATTAGCGTTTGCTCCTATGGTTTAAACATGTTAACAGCTACAATGTGTGGGTTGTAATGTATATGATAGTGATGATGAAAAAGAGGAATAAAATGTTAACGCACACCAATTGCCAAGATAATAGGAAGTATTGCAATGTACACAATGGCATCAAAGGAACATTTTTTTTTAACTAAAATCATGCAAATTAATTTTACCTCTATTTGTCTCCTTTTTAAGGGAAGTAAGTGGTAAATGAAATAAAATATGGATTGTTCTTGTTCCTTCACTAAATTGTAGGCCTACCTAAGCAAATCTGAAGGGTTTGTTTTTGGGGGGGGGTTCTGTCAACACTTCTTACAAATGATGCATTTTTTAAAAGCTTATTCAATTAGAATATAGACGATCCTGCCTAATTTGGTTAGCACATAATGTGAGAATCTTGAATTGCCTCCTTTCCTTCCTTTGGATTTTCTAATCCACAGTGACTGTCATCCCTCTTTTTCCCTCACGCAGTCAGTTTTCATCATCATGTCAGCTGTGGGTTCTGAACACATCCTCACATTCTCTTTGTTGTGTTGTTTCCTGCAGGTTCAGCTTATTTTCCCTCCCCTTCTCTTGTCTTCCTATACCTATTCTCCATGAGTTTGTTTTCCATTTGGAATCTATTTTATCCCCTCAAATGGGAGTATTGATCTTCTGTCATATAGACCACCTGCTTCCTGGTGTCCCCTCTTCACTGTCACACAAGCTATTATTGCACACAGGTCACTTTTGATTATTCCAATGTTGGCTGAGGCTTTCCCAGCTGATGCCATATAGCCTTCTCATATATCATCAGGAACGTCCAGAAGGCCCCTTGGCCTTTTGCTGTGGCCAGACAATTTAGTCAGAGGTTTGGATTGAAAAACAAAAATCATTAAACAATTCTCATTGCATGTAAATGTATTTCCTTGCATGAGGGTAGGGGTAAAGAACTCACTAACAATAAAAACACAAATTTTTTGTGCTTCAGAAGAGAGAAAAGAATCTGCACCTTGTTAGACTTTGACAGGCAGTAATTCTCCTAAGAATATCCTTAGAGGACTTTGCTGAATAACTCTCCACTTCCACGCTTTCCATTTAGATTTTCACAGTATCTCTAGGCTGCTGTCAGAGATACCAGGTCAAAAGGATAAGAACACACTTTTGCTATTAAATGTGAAGTTATCTTAGAAGGTATGACACATGCTAAATACAAAACGCATTTTTAAAACAGTTCTAATATGGAGAATATTGTTCTTCATGAAAGGAATTTGCTTAAAATTACTTTGATACTCAGAAGAACATTTTTAGATAACCTAAATCAGGAACAAAGAAATTTATCTGGTTCAATTAGTCGTGGGAACAGTCACACAAATGTACCTTTCCAGGTATAGAAGCATGTGAATGTCTTTCAGTCCATATTTCGTTTTTCAAGAAAGCAAGGAGCCATGTTCCATTTCTAACAAAGTTATTGTTTAAGCTAGAGATGTAAACTTGTTGATTCCTCCTTAGATCAAGTTTCTTTTTCTAACAGAATGAAATTAAAGGATCACAGAACCAGAAAATGCTCCTCCTACTCCTGCACAGTATTTCATCATATATTACAAAGATCAGTAACCAAGTCTCAGTGGAGGTCTCCACTCAAGCTATAACCTTGAAAGAAGGAGAAAAATAGGGAATTATGAAAGCTTCCCTTTTACCTGCCTCTTATTCTCTCTGCAGACTACTCAAATGGTGTGGAGCTGCCAAGCCATAACCCTTGAAGTTTCTCTGGCTAGACAAGTAATCAAACAAAAGATGAAAGCTTTGAAAGAAGGAAGGAGAATCCAAGAACACATAGCTTTTCTTCATCTATCTTAGGAGTGATGTGGCATGTTGATTTAAGTTTAGCACACCTAGCTTTTAGTTTAGGGCTACATATATTTTAGAAAATGGGGCAGTTGAAGTAATGGTACCATTGTCACCTTAATTTGAACCTTTCTGGAAGTGGGGAGATAAGAATTATATACCTTGATTTGTTCTGAGTAGGTAAGGTTTTTGGGAACAATGAAAGTAGAATAAATGTTGTCTGAGGAAATTAAGACAATAATGGTGACAATATTTTCAAGAAAGAAAGAATAAGTTACTGTACCTTTAAAGGTTTTCTACTGTTTTCATTTAAAATAAAAATCTTTAAAACAAATGATTTACTTCAGCATACAGAAAATGTTGATCCAAATTGGTATCTTCTTAATAATTCTTAGACATGAAAAAATCATTTTAAAGCTCAAGTTAAATGGTTTGTGTATAATACATTGGACCTTGAATAACTCTGTTTGAATTAATTTCAACCAAGCGCGTTGCAGAACTGATGTTTTCAATGTTTCCAAAATTCTCCTAGAAATATAGTTTCCTGATAAAGACATGACATGTCACTTCTCTTCTTTAAAGGCTTTCAAAAATCCTACTTTATTACTCTTTGTTATTTTGCAGATTTTTCTCTTTGTCTAACATACCTGTATGTTAGAGCTTAGACAATGATAGTAGCCATGGAACCTAATCATCATAGTCAAATGTCTAATAAGTGTTTTTCTTTGTTCTGACTTCAAGCAAAGACTCTGCCATAGTCTTCATCTTTGTTTAAAAATGACTGAATTTGTATTTATGGGGCCAAATAATCTCCTATCCAGATAGAGAGAAAATGAAACTTGAAGTTAGAGAACTGAGTAATGTCGAAGTATGATATATTTGAAATATTTTAACAGATAAGTAATGTGAAGGAATTTGATTTTTAAAAATGGCAAGACTAATTGCAAGGTAATTTATATCTCGATGATGTCAGATCAAGCCTAGAGTCAGGGAGGTTTATTCAGAAAACTTTGAAGGAGTCTTAAAGTAGAGAGACAGTGATGGAGTGATGGAGATAGGTTGATGACTAGATTAACATGTTACATAGTAGTTTTATAGAATGTGATAAATTATTGAGTATGAATGTTTTGAAGACAAAATCCATGGTCTTGCATATAAAGCAGATGGTAATTTCTCTGGAAAAACCAATTGATGATGAATTCCATTTGAAAACCTTGAGGTTCACATACACTGGAGACATCCAGATATATTAATAGGGTCAGTGTGTAGATAAAGATTTTTATCTAAGTATGCGAAAGTTGTAAGTGGAGACATGGAAAAGGGTGGGGTCTCACCCAGAGTAGGTTCATTAAAGTCAGAAGAGAAGACTAGGGATAGGATGAGAGGAATACCAATACAGAAAAAATGAGATTAAGCCAACCAGAATCTGAGTGAAGATGTACAAAAGAACTATTCAATATTAAATATCACTAAGAATATAATTATGAAAAACTATACTTGATTTTTTCAATGGAAAATAGGTTTCGTGAAGTAGAGACAAGGAAAATGATCTTCCTATGGGTGAGAGAGGAGGAAGTAGAGAGATTTTTTCATAATTTTGTCAATTTAATTGAAGGCAATGAGCTCTTTATGCAGATTTCTAATCTTACCATATATGAAAACATTCTTTTAGCTGATGTGGTAATGATAAGTTTGATCTTAAATTTTGCCTTGACTTATTGCTATGGCAAGAAGACTGGCTAAGAAAATAAACGTACTTAGTATACTACCAGAAAATAATGGCCAAGTCAGGTGACCTGCTGTTATTGTATGAGTGTGACTATTTGCCTTTGTCTCCATATGTGTTTTGGTTTGCAGCCATTAATAGCTTGGATTCCGTGCAGCAGTGGCAAAGGGGAGTATGTCAGAGCAGCAGGCCAAAATTAAATTACCGCAACCTCACACTTTGCATTAAAACCTTCACTCAGAGATGGAAGCTGGTAATCACCTCCAGATTTCCCTTAAAGACAATGCCCCTTCATGCAACTGGCCACACTCAGTTAATTCATGCTGTCAGCTGCCTTTATTGGCTGTGGGGAATGCAGTATTGATTCTTGAACTCAGCAGCAGTACAAAGAGCCACTAGTGCATGGTCAAAATGCTGCAATAAAGGGCTGGCAGCTTGAGAAAAGCAGCCATTCCATTGCACAAACAAGGTCAATTAGAGGACAGTGCAGTGTAATATAAATAGCATTAGCATCCCTCTTCAACTCAGATGATATCACGCTGGCAGAATGACAGTAAGGAAAATAAGATTTAATGCCGAATAAATATAAAGGCATTTAGTGTAATTTAATTTCAATCTCTCTATCATTTTAAAAGTGCTACGAGTAGCAAAATATTTAGTTTCATAATCAGTAAGAATTTATGTCTACAAAAATGATTTTTCTGATAAAACTTTGTGTGAGCTAGCCAATTAGTCATGTAGAATAAAACTTATATTATTACTTTTAGTGAGAGGTAAACAGTTTCTCATTTAGAGACTCAATGACATTTGCCTACCTGTCATTTATTATCCCTTTTAGTATTAGAATTTCAAACCTCTGGGGTGTCACGAGGAAAGAACAAAAGGTATCTTGAGTTTAAAAAATAGAGCTGAATTTTTTTTCTAAGTTAGTGAAAATTACTAGAACCTTTTGTTTAAATACTTGCATTCATTACTTTTACTTATGAGAGAATTCTCCCAACCTTCTTTGTCAGTTCAAAATTAATTACAAATGTAAAACACATCATGCTGTTAACACATACTCTATGCGGGAAACAAATTATACTCTCGAAATAGATAATGGACAGCTTGGAGAGGTAATTGATAAACCTACTTTGCCTACAATAATAGGATAGATTTTAGGAAAATATATAATTGCTAGAAATGAAAAAAATGCATTTGAATTCTCCTTAATAATAAGTGTGCTCAAGATTGACTAGCTTATTAAGTTACATAAAAGAGCTTAAAGGTTTGAAACATGATGGTCTTGGCATATCCATTAACCTCTGAAAGTACATATATAGGTGTTCAGGCTGATGCTATTAAATAACTTGGTCAAAGTCATGTTGTACAAGTTGAGCATATCAAGTAACCTAATGAATTTCCAACAAGTGAACCATGTTCATTAACAATTTCAGATACATTTTTAAAGTTTACATCTTTTCCGTAAACTAAAACTAATTATTTTACATAGAATTTATATAATAACATGTTATTTATATTATTAAAATATGTTTGAATTGTAATCTATAATTTCAGCTGTCTCCCAACTGTTCTCAGGGTTTACTCCTGGCTCTGTACTCAGGAATCGCTTCTGGCAAGCTAAGATAACCCGATATTTCTTCAATGTGTTTTATGATTTTGAATCCAATATTCCTGTCTTTTGTGTATGATGTAAGATGTTGATCCAGTTGATTCAGTTTTTCACACTTGGCTCTCCAGTTTTTTCCCAATAATATTATTTTTTTTCCATTTTATACTATTGGCTCTTTTTTAATTAGACTGTTCCTATATGCCAGAATTTACTTATGAGCTGTTAATTTTATTCCACTCCCGTAAACCTCTGATTTTATTCTAATATTATACTGTTTTATTACGATAGCTTTGTGGTATAATTTAAAGTGAGATTCATGGTGCCCTTCCAGCTTATTGAGATTTGGATAAATATTAAGTTAGGAATTCTTTGACTATATATTTTTTTATTTCTGTTGACATTTTAATAATGCTTATTCTAGGTTCTTGCCTTGCAGGTAGCCAACCCTGTATGGACCTGGTTTGATTTTCTTTTTTTATTATGTTATTCTTTTTTTTTTTTGGTTTTTGGGCCACACCTGGTGACGCTCAGGGGTTACTCCTTGCTATGCACTCAGAAGTCGCTCCTGGCTTGGGGGACCAAATGGGACGCTGGGGATCGAAACGCGGTCCGTCTTAAGCTAGCGCAGGCGAGGCAGACACCTTACCTCTAGCGCCACCGCACCGGCCCCTATCATGTTATTCTTGTTATTCCATATAGTCCCAAGCCTGTGAGCCTCCCAGAAGCAATTTCTGAGCTCAGAGCCAGGAATAACCTCTGAGCACCACCAGGTGTGATCACCCAAAAAATTTGACAGAGGAGCCAGAGCATAGTGGTAGGGCATTTGCCTTGCATGCAGTTGACCCAGGAGGGACCTTGGTTAGATCCCCAGGGTCCCATATGGTTACCCAAGCCAGGAGCAATTTCTGAGCGCATAGTCAGGAGTAACCCCTGAGTATCAACCAGTGTAACCCAAAACAAAACAACAAAAGCAAACAAACAAAATTTGATAGAGACTGCACTATATCTTTATAATGCTTTGGATAGAATGTAAAAGACAGTAATTTTTCCAATCATGGTTAGGGGACATCATTCCATTTCATTGTGTCTTCTTTATTCTTTAAAATAGTGACACAATTATTGAACAAATCTTCCTTCCACTTCATTTGTTGTCCTACTATTTATTTTCAAATGGAATTTTATTTTATTCTTTACTATAAAATCTTTATTTAAGCACCATGATTACAAACATGATGTAGTTGGGTTTCAGTCATAACAGAACACCCCCTTTCACCAGTGCAACATTCCCACCACCAATTCCCCACACCTCCACCCCTGTCTGTATTCAAGACAGACAGTCTACTTCTTTCATTATTGCTCTTCAGTTCATAGCTATCATAGAGAAATACAACATATTTTTGCATATTGATTTTGTAGCCTGCTACTTTTCTCTGAGTTATACTGTTCCTAATGATTTCTCAAATATAATCATTGAAGTTTCCTTTATATATTACCATATGTCTTCAAAATTGTTTTAGTATTTTTTTGTCTAATTTGCATCATTTTTTTCTTACCTAACTGTTGTAAATGGAACTTCCCATAATAACTTAAACATTAGCTTTGAGACATTATTGTTTTGCCTAATCATAGGAAAAACTTTAAACTTTTTTTACCATCAAGTGTGTTATTAAGGGCTAGAGCAGTAAGTTATACAGTGGGTACGGTACTTGCTTTGAACAGGGCTAATCGGGATTTGCTCTTCAGCATTCCATATGGTCCCCCTAGTCCCATCACAATGATTACTAATGCAGAAACAGGACTAAAGCCTGAGTACCACTGGATATAATATATGCAGGCCCTTCAATCTCCATAGTGATGTTAGTGGTAGTTTTACACTTAAGGCCTTTTCTTTATTGATATACATTTTACCTTTCTTTTATGAAGTGTGGGTTTGGTGAATTTGATCCATTCCTGGCAATGTTCATGGCTTACTCTTTTTTTTTTTCTGTTTGGGGATTATTCCAGATGGGTGTGAGGGACCATCCATATGAGATGTTGCATCTGGATGACTGGCAGTGACACTGAGGTCAAGTGAGCCTGGAAGGGTTCTTGAGAGTTTAGTACCAGAAACATCTGACTTTGGTTCTGGTAATGCTCAACAGAGTTGTATAACTTAAGCTTTTTTCAATCCTGAGTTTTTGGTACTATGATTTCAAAGTGGGCTGGACTTGGGAGGTAATATGGGCGTCTAGTTTCAAATGCTTGGTACCTGCTGCTGCTCCATATTTTGTGTAGTCCAGGACAGCAGAGTTTTCAATCACAAATTCCTGACAACCACTAATGAGCTGCATTCACAGAGACTAAGTAGTGACCCATGTCTGGTGGGTCTGAGTGAACACTGGTGGCTCAATACCACCTGGTGGATTGAGAATGCTGGTATTGCCAGAGAGAATAATTTAACCAAAAGAGGAGAATGGTAAATAGCATCACCTTTTACAAGTTGGCTTTGCTTTAGAAAGTTTATAGGATTCTTACTAGTAGTTTAAGTCCAGACTTATTTGTAAGAAATTTATGTTTATCATGAAAAAGTGGCTATGGGTTATTGTCTTCCTGCCCCCAAATTAAGTAATCTCTTTGTTATGGGTGATTGAGCTTGTCTCATGATTTTATCCTCAGAGTTGCTTAGAATGGAGAATGAATAATGTTCAGCCAACTTGGCTCCTGTTATTGGTTTAGGAAGAACCTTAGTTCATCTAATTATGCAATCACAACAAATTTACACAAAAATCTGGTCTACTCTTCACAAACAACAACTTGAAACCTGAAACCATATGAACAAATTTCTATAACAGGGGAAAAATAGAACAACATCCAGGTGACAATACAAAAAATTATGGCTGCACTAAGTCAAAAAAACCCAGGTTGAGGCAACATGTTTTTTAAAAAGAGATTTATAACCTTGGGAAACAGGTTCTTGGAATTCTCACTAAATAATTGATTATTTCACTAAATAATTAATACATAATTAATACCCAATCCTATGATCCCTTACTGAGAACACTGGAACAAGATGCAGTTAATTTTAGATTTAAACAAAATATATTGGTGACCTCTCATAACACCACTAACACAGATGTACACATCTTGGAACTTGCTCTCTCTATTTAGGTTGTAACTTCCTGAAAAACAAATTCTCTATAGAAGTAAATACATTTCAAAATAGTCTAGAGACATAATAGAAAATTAGTCTCAAAATATTTGAACTTCAAGGGCATATTGAGGGAACTTTAGCTCTGTAGGAATTTGGGTTTCCTGAGTTCTTTTGTATCGATGAAGAAGGTGACCTTTTTATGACACTGTAATCCAATAACATTACACTTCAGAAAAGAAGAAACTAGGATCAGTTCCCTGGGATTCATTCCAATAAATGTGCATGAAATCTTAGTGTTACTAATTTTTAAATATTTAATTTTATATTTGGGTTATACCTAGAAGCTCGAGAGGTTACATCTGGCTACACATTCAGAAACTACTCCTGACAGGTTTAGGGGATTCTATAGGATGTTGGTGATAGAAGCCTGATTGGCTGCTTGCAAGGCAAACACCCTATCTGATGTGCTATCACTCAGCCCCATTAGTGTTACTCTTAAATCTGCTTGCTTTCCTTGCACCTTTCCTATCATAGTGTTTGATTTTACATGTACAGAAGTCATCTTCTTGTTTGTCACTCTGAAATCTTGAAGATGGACTCAGACCTGTCTTTTTATTTTCTACCACATAGTTGTGCCTGACACTGAATATGACACTTGTTAAATATTTGGTAACCTGAATTCTAGAGCCAATTTTTAAAATAATATTCTAAGTACTATGCCTGCCATAGAGTCACATCAGAGAAAATCTTCTGAGCTCTTGAACTCTTCAAACAGAAATTAAGTCACTGAAGGAATAATTGTACACAAGTCAACTATGGAAATCATTGCTTTCAAACAGCAAGTAAAGGAACATTTCCTGGATGGATAGATGCTATGTTATTATGGTGTTTAGTACATGTAATTAGTCAGGCTCTCTGGAAGACATTCTTTGACTTGCCTTTAAATCTGTGTTCTGAACTTCCATTTCTATTAAAACGTAACTGCAGCTGATCCACATCTATATCCATAATGTTAAAGAGAGCATAGAAGTCATTATCTCTAATGATACAATGATGTACCTATCTTCTTTAGGTTTGCAATGGGTACAAAAATTTGGGAGCCTTTAATGTAATATGTGGGAAAAAAGAGTTAATCAATAATAATATATCTATACTTATTTTTAATTTGTTTTTAATTTTGATAGTCTATTTTACCTTGACAATGATTGGGAATACAACATTTTTTGTAAATATCCCATAGTTAGAAAATAAAATGTTTGATAAAATTCAATCAGCAAACAATTCCATTTTTAAAGTATATGTTATAAATTTCCATGATTTGTTTTAATAAGTACATAAAACATATATAACTATAATTCATTTATTTTAATTTGAAGAAACAAAAAAACATTAAATAATAGTGACCATAAGCTACACAAAAGAAAATAGATGTGATACACTATAAGACCTTGGTATCAGAGATGCAGTTTTATGACTAAACTCCATTAACAAGAGAAAGAGTAAGAACAAAATGGGATTCAATCAAATTTTAAGAGTTTTACACAACAAAATAAATTACATTTGACTAGAGTTTAATGTCCAAAACATTAAAAAAAAAACCTCTTACTACTAAACAATAAAAACAAGCAAACCAACAAATAATTGACTATATACATTTTTGTCAGAAATATACAGAAGACACATGAATAAATAAAATATGAATTGCTGTGGATGTGCTGCATCCACAGCAAAACCTTCATAGGGTCCGAGAACCTTTAAGGGGAGAAAGTGGAAGCACGAGTGGATAAATGTGAAATATGAAAATGAAATAAATGAGACCACACAAAATGCATTGTATGAGGACCCACGTCCATGGACGAGAGACAAATTTTACTGTTCAGCTGATGACATTTTAAACACAAACTCTGGTATGCAAGGAAAACAAAGAGCAGAGGATCTTCCCAATGAGACCAGGCCCTAGAATTTACATATCAAATAACTACTCAATGTAGGTGAGAAAGAGCCCTGCTAGAGGTAATGTGAAACTTGAGCTGAAGATGATTTTTGGTTTAGCAAAAAGCAGGTTTTTCAAGAAACCAGAAGGAGAGAGACAGGTTTTGCGAAAGATGTTTATGTAGTTGCCGGAAAATAGATTTTTGGGGAGAAGTAAATAATTGTTTACTATCATAGATATAGACCGAGAAAAACAAGCTGCTGGGGCCAGGTTATACTTGAAGTAAGAGTCACAAATAAACTAGCCAGCCGGGAGCTTTTGGCGGGCTTTGGTACCGAAATTCCTTTGTGAGTGTAGAAAGGCTAAGGCCGAATTTCTATAGTAGAAAAGGAGACAAAAATCAAATAAAAGGAAAAGAGAAAATGTAATGTCACAGCCGTGTCAGAATTATAGCCAGTAATCCATGCAAAGGGTCAATAATTGACTTCTCTAAACGGGCCTTCTAGCAGATAATTCTTGGGAGGAAAATTAAGCACTGCACCAGGAAAGCCAAAAGCCACGTCTGGTGCGTGCTTCCTAAATAAATGGAGATAATACCTTTGAGGGTAGTGACAATGAATAAAATAATGCTTGACATTACTTATTGTTAGATAATGCAAATCAAAATTATAAGATCTTGCCAACATTGGTGAGAATAATATATTATTTAAAAGATTGCAAATAAGGAGCCAGACCGGTGGCGCAACAGTAGAGCATTTGACTCACACACGGTTGACCTAGGATGGACCGTGGTTCTACTCCCAGATGTCCCATATGGTTTCTCAAGCCAGGAGTGATTTATGAGTGCAGAGACAGGAGTAGCCCCTGAGTGTCATTGGGTGTGGCCCCAAAAATAATTAAAAACAAAACCAAAAGATTGCAAACAAGCTTTTTATTCAACAAGATATTTCAATAAAATACTTTTAAGAGAGACGGAGTGATAGCACAGAGGGTAGGACATATGTCTTCAATAACCGACCAGGATTCAATCCCCAACATCCCAAAAGGCCCCAGGATCCTGCCAGGAGTGATTTCTTTTTTTTTTTTTATAATTTTTTAATTTTGAATTATGAGAACAAAAGATGCAAAGAAAGAGGATAAGGTAAAGTTACAGTGGAAGGACAATCACCCATAACATAATTATCAGAAGAAGTCCCCTTGCTGATATCTTAACTTTGAACTTTCACCAAAGAAAGTTAAGATAAATAAAACAGAATCCATGTGCAATTACTTTGTCCCTCAAGTCCCCAGATTGTAGCACATTATAATATTTCTTAACAGCACACAAGGCAATCTAAAGCCATCAAACTTACGTAACTCCTTAAACATTAGAGGCATAGTATTTTTTACATTTCCATGTACATGCATATTAGCTTAAGTTAATCTCAAAATTTAAGTGGGTGCGTTTTAAGGATTAGAGTCAAAGGAGCACAGTAAAAACGGTGTTAGAGTGGCAATTGTAGTTTGCATAGGCCCACCAAAATATGAGAGGCATGGAAAGGAATAACCTTGGCCTAAATACAAAGAGATCCTACCCCTGAAGTTTCCTGGCATAAGACCAGCTCTAGGCCTCAGGAAAGTTATCGTTCGATCCAAGACATTGTCTGTAGTGCCAACACACTTTTCACACAGTCTCTGTTGTTGGTCTCATGTTTCTGTATTAAAGATTCTGGAATCTGCATGTCCTACATTGAAGTCATGATGTGGAGTGCCTTCTCGTTTCACCTCACCATGAAAGGGCAATGCAGGAAGCCCTTTCCTGTAAGCAGGTTGTTGTTGTTAAGTCTTCTCAGTGTTAAGGGAAGTCTCTTTTGAGCAGGACGATGTCTGAGCAGTGGTAGGGTCTTCCGTGGTAGAGGATTGCTTCCAGGTGATGTTATAGACAAACCTCACAATTAAGGGGCAATACAGCAAGCCCTGTCCAGTAAGCAGGTCTTTGTTCTTGTTGTCTTCTCAGTGTTAAGGGGTGTTTCTTTTGAGTAGATGTCAGAGCAGCTGTAGGGTCTTTCCTGGTACAGGAATGCCACCAGGTGATGTTATATACAACCTTGGATGTTTTGTAAATGTCTTCTGTAGATCAAGGGGTGAATGGAGAATGCCCATTCTTCTGAGGCCTGTGCCAGGTCTTTATGTCAATGTTCAGGGTGTAAGGTCTCATTGCACTACAAGATTTGTGTGTTCCCATTTTTATTAGATAAGAACTTATTGGTATGTATAGTATTTTTCCATGTTAGTGTGCCTACGCAAACAAGATATAAAGCCACGTGGTGCTATCAGATATATGGGGGCATAAGAACATTTCCAACAAGACCCATGACTTGGTTCAAACATAAGTATTAAACTGAGGGATTCTTTCACACCAAATTCCATATTGAGCAGTTCACAAAGAGAAGATAAAAAACATGGGGGGGGATCATCACTGTATAAGAAAGTATTTAGCAAAAGTTATAGCCGTCAAAGAAAACACCCATAAAATGTTGAAAAGATATGTGTCCTTTTTATGCCTTTTAAAATAGTTGGGTGGGTGTTAACTCTAGGGCACCACTTTGGTCTGTGACTTAGGACTCAACAGTACTTAAGTTAGAAAGGGTATAAAAGGAGTAATGATGATAGGAGTTAAAGAAGTTAAAGAGAAATGTGAACTTATGAAGGGGTATGCAAAAGGGCAGAGTACAAAATGGACATTTTGCATACATAAAAACATAATTCAATGATAGTAAGTACTATTAAAGTTTCTTGTGAGAGTACTATTAAAGTTTCTTGTGAGAGTACTATTACAGTTTCTTGTGAGAGTACTATTAATGTTTCTTGTGAAAGTACTATTAATGTTTCTTGTGAGAGTATTATTAATGTTTCTTGTGCGCGCGGGGGCAATAGCCCCCGCGCGATTTTGAAAATGTAGACTGGGCAGAACTTACCAGTGCCAGCCAAACCTCCTCCTGCTAGACTCCCGGCTCCCAGGAAGGAGAGATCCTTCAAGAAGCTGGGAGACCAGAAGCTCAGAGCCCCACCCAGACCCTCCCTAAGGAGCCGCATGGATAGTGGGGGAAGGCCTAGGGTACCTTCAAGCACCACCAAGGGACCCAACTCACCGGCTTGCCCAGGCGTGTGGCCCGGGGAAGCCCTGGAGATCTGGAGCAAGGCGGCAGAGGGGTGCTGGGGTTACCCAAGTCCCGCACCCCCCCTAGGCCTGGCCAAGCAGGCCTCCGGCATGGCGGGGGCCTGCCAAACCTCCTCCTGCTAGACTCCCCCAGGAGTGATTTCTGAGCACAGAGCCAGGACTACTGAGTGCCATCAAATGAGACCCCAATCCAAAACCAAAAACAAAACCAAACAACAAAGAAAGGTGTTTAATAAGAGGATGAGGATAAAAAGGACCTCTTATGTACTGTAAGTAGAAGTGGAAATGTAAATTGTCACAGTCTTTCTGGAATATGGTAAATACAATTTTGGCTTTGGGGACAAATAAAGAGAAAAATTAATTTGTTATACTAATAAATTAAGAGATGAAGTAAAAAGACAAATTCCAAAAGTTTAATTCGTATGTGTGATGGTTAAACCAAAAGCAAATGTATAAATAAAACCAACATCATGCTCAGAAAAAAAATTATGGTGATTAACAGAGGAAAATATGAGGGTAATGAATAAAGGCTTGTTTTACAGGATTTGAAATTTGCAACAAGTATTCAACCTGTTTTGAAGAAGAACTTCTGGTTATCTTCAACTTCGAAGTAAAGAGACAATGTTTGACCCAGTGATAAAGTGCTCAAAAGAAGCAGAATTTGGGCCAAGCAGGTTGACCCTTGAAGTTCTCTGTAGACCAGCAGTGCTAGAGATCTAAACAAAAGCCTTGTGCCTGAGCTTCTACCTTTATACTGTCCGTCCTTTCCATGTCCATGTTGTCTTTTTGGTGGTGTGATAGTAGTTGCAGTGGATATTATACATGCAGAGAGGTCTATAAAGATATACCCTGAAAGTCTATTCTAAGGTCAACCAACAAAAGAGAAAAAAATAAGTAAGATAAAAGATATAACATAAAATATTTTGCTTCCATTAGATGCAAGATGTATGTTAGATATAAATTCTGGCAAGAAACTGAATTATAGTATATAGTTTACAGAAAAAAATATATTGGGATTCAGGTTATAGAATATATGGCCGGTATGTGCTCTGTCCTGAGTTTGATCACCAAAATTGTGTATACGTCTGAGCACCACATCTTATGGCCCTCATGACAATTGAGCACTACTAAAACTAGTGATCCAGTAGAACAAGAGTGTAAGAGCTATAAACACATGACAAACAACCATGTAGATTATGGTTCCAGGTTTTACATGATGCTGTTCTGTATATCATTATGTTAACAACAACGACAAGAAGAAAGCAAGTTGCTCTATACAGAATTTTGTAGATATAAATACATTTTCATAAATAAAATATACACGATATAAATTAATACTTAATACCTATAATCAAAATATGGTATGACCATCTTTCCTAGTATGTCAATACTTATTTCAAAATGTTGTCTTCAGACATTATTACTTTAGTTATCAAAATTGTACAATGAAATAAATTCAATTGAAAGTTGCAATCAGTGCTGAAAAGGATAATGCATCATTACCATGAAGAATTTATTCGTGAGATGCAAAGATAGTTCAATATACTCAAATTAATGAATGTAATAACTAAAAACTAGCATTTCTATAGAGAAATAATTTGACAAAATTCAACATCATAATTGAGCTTACCCAAAAGTAAGGCACAGGGTAAAGGAAGGGAGACGGGTACAGTGCACTGCAATGTGATGAAGGAATATTGGTACTTTGGCATTGAACATAGTGGAGTGCGTAGTACACATTACGAAGATGTGTAACTTTATCCCTAAAATATATAGTCTTACAAACTCTTACCTCAATTAAAAATAGCATGAAACAGAACCTACACAAACTGATTACAAATGGAAAAGGAAAAGTTGTAAGAGCACAGAAATACAAAACATCAGAGACTATTATGAAAACCCTTTTGACACTTAATTTCAGTATCTGGATAAAATGAAAAAAATTAAGAATAATATAGCCTCTAAGGCTGAATTAGTATTATATAGAAAACTTGAACAAAATAATTACTAGAAAAGAATTGAAAGGGTAATAAAAATCTTCCCCCCAAACCCCCAAATGTCTCAGCTTCAGATGACCTTACTAGTACATTTATAAGTATATAACTGGAAAAATTTATGTATTTTAAGTCATTTCTGCCTAAAATATAAAAATAAAAGGAATACTATGCCATTATTTCAATGGGAATATCTACAAAAGTTAAAAACAACTTAAAATATTTAAATTATTTTTCAACATACGGATGTTAATCAAAAGTTGTCTTGAACACAAAATAACAAAGCATGTTATTCAATTTGTATTGATATTTTCATCTATCATAAGTAAATCATTGTCCATGTTTCATTCATTATCAAATAATAGAGTGCAAAGGAGAAAGGGTCCCTGTCCTTGAATAACTCATTAACAGTGATAAAAGAGAAAAGGTTATAATTCAAAGTTATCGATATCAATCAATATAATGCAGAGTTTAAATTTATATAAAACTGCATGAAAAAAAACATTATTAAGATAACTTTGTAAGGCCATATAAGGAGTAATGATTAGAATTCCCAAGGTAAATAGGCAATGTTTATTTCACATAGATACATGGGAACAAGCTTGGGAAACATCTTTTAATTATCATTAGTTCTTAAAATTACCATTAATTATTAATTAATGATTCTATTTTATAATAAATTATAAAATAAATCTGCAGCAATTTGTCTGTAGAGCTTATTTTAGGATATTACTTTTGACAATATTTGTATGATGTCATATATTATTATGTATCGCATGATACATTATGTATCATACTATATGTGTCATATGACATGATATATAATATATTATTTAACATATAATATAAATCTATAAATATGTTTAATATGTACAACAAATTATGTCAATATCTAAAATATATTTTATATAGTATATTATAATACATTTACATGTGTTATGAATATATAGCATATATTATGATATATCCATAATATACTATTTTATATAATGTGAAGATACTATAATATATATTCTATGCATTATATACTTTATACATGATGGCTTGTAATAAAGTATCAATAAATTTTAAAGCTAGGAGTATTTGATTGTATATTGGTATATCAAATTTGTATGCTAACTAACTGAGAAATTGACAAATCTACTGTGGGCTTTTTTCTTTTCTTTTTCTTTCAAGTCCTTCCTCAGCAGAACTGACTTGTGTTATTTAATCATATTGGGGTGGGGGCACAGTTAGTGGTGCTCAGCAATTACTCCTGGCTCTGCATTCAGAATTCGTTCCTGGCATGCTCTGGGACCATGTGGGATGCCAGGGATTGAGCCAGGGTTTGCTGGGTCAGCAGCTTGCAAGACAAATGCCCTACCGCTGTGCTATCATCTGGGCCTATTTTTTAAAATTAATTTTTATTGTGGCCAAAGTGAATTACAAATATTTCACAGTAATATTCAAGGTTCATAGTGACAATAAATCAAGGGCAATACATTTCTAGCTGTTAAGTTCTGAGTTGAATGTTAAGTGCTTTTAATTAATATATGTATACATACACACAGATATATTTTTAAGTCACCAAATAGATTTCTAAAATGATTATAGCATTTTTCAATCTTATTAGTAGTATGAGTGTTCCATTTGTTTTTGTTTTATGTTAATTATGTTTCAGCACAACTGGGGTAAAAGATACTTAGATAACTGAAAAAAAAGATCAGTTTTAGTTGTCTGCTAGGATTTCCAGTAAAAGTTTAATATTTAAATTCAGCAAACTGATTAGTGCTCACCCTTACTATCAGTTTGCATCTGCCAATCTACGGAATACCTGAAGAATGAGGTTTTCAAAGGATGAGGAAAGAAGCATTCACTCTCTACTAGACTGGGACTCCATCTTTTCCCACCCTCTGACATCAGTACTCCTAGTTAGTTGGCCTTTGAACTATGGCATGGAACTTGGGCCATTCTTTCTCTGTTCTTAGGATTTCAAGTTTGGTCTCAAAATAAGGCCAAACTTGAGATCTCAATTTATGACAGATCGTAGTACTTCAATTTTTTCCTAATCACATAAATCTATCTCTCATCTTATTTCTTTTCTGTAAATCATTATGTACTGGTTCTTTTTCCACTGAGTTCTATAATATATTACTTATCCTTTTCAACACATCACTTTCTCTTAAGATTTTGTATTGGAGTAAGTGAGCAGTTGTTAAGTTATTACGATTTTAATATGCAATTCCATAATTACTAATAATACTATTAAACAACTTGGTCATGTCCTTAGTTATTATTTAATATGCATTTTTGGGGGGATTTTTAGGCCACATCTGGTGGCACTCAGGGGTTACTCCTAGTTGTGCACTCAGAAATTGCTCCTGGCATGGTGGAGCATATGGGAAGCCTGGGGATTGAACCAAGGTCTATCCTGGGTCAGCTGCTTGCAAGGCAAATGTTCTACAGCTGCATCATTGCTCAGACCAATTAATATACCTTCTTTACTAAAATATTTGTTCAGTTATTTTCTCTTTGTTAACAACTAATTTGTCTCTTAAATATTCATTTTATAATCTAGTTAGAAGCTCTTTATCAACTTTACGGTTTTAAAAAATTTCAGTTTATGTTATTCAAATGTTTAGCCTTGCAGAGAAGGCACTTCAAATTTTTGACAAAATGAAACCATTTTTAGTACTTTGTGATGTATGCCCTTAAATTACAAAGATTTCCTTTATGAATTTTATATTTTTGATTATAATTAGTAAATTTCTGGACTGCATGTCATATGACATAAGGTTAACTTAATTTATATGTAAATAACATTTTTATTTAAGTGGTAAGTTAAGTGATTTTAAGTGATGATTGTATACTTTGTTTTAGATTGTTATAAATAATGGCATATTGTACAAATTCATTTGAATATGTGGGTCCAATCTTTGGTTCTCTGCTACTGTTTTGTTGATTATTATGTTGAGCTTTTACCAGTACTTTCATATCTTAACAATATAGCTTTATATTGATTCTTGAAATTAAGTAGTAAGCCATCCAATTTTATTCTTCAAAATTCTTCATTTTTATTTTCTAAGAAATTCCATAAATTTGAAAATAAATCCATTCTTAGTACAAAAGTTTTCTGAAATTTTGATCAATGCATACTTGAATCACTATATAAATTTTATATTTATCACAATATAGTATCTTCTAGCTCATGAATATGCTGTTTCTTATTATTTATATTATTAACATTTCTTAAGCAGTAATTTATTGTGTGAAGACTAAATGTTGCACATTTGTTGGTTAAAGTTCCTTTAAGTACTGCAGGTCTTTTTATGCTACCGTAACTTCACTGTTTAAGGATGGGGTGTTGAGGTTACACCTATAAGTGTTTAGGGACAATTTCTGAATCTGTGTTTAGTAGTGTATACTGGCCAACCAATTTCTCTGATGAAGATGAGTGAAAAAATTCTCAAGAAAGTCTTAGCAAACAAAATCAAACAATATACTATTTAAAATGATCAGGTGGAATTCAACTCAAGGATGCATGAATGGGCCAACCAATCAATGAATCCATATGACAATAAACCAACAAAGAAATAGTTAATATCCAAGGCATATAAAGCACTCACAAAGATCAACAAAAGAAAGTCTAAACACACAGTAACAATGAAAGGAAATGAACAGACACCAAGATAGGCCAGAGAGATTAGCACTCAAACTTTCACTAATTTTTAAATTTGTTTTATCTGTTACTTTACTTGTTTTATTTTATACAATTGGATGCTTAT
Source organism: Suncus etruscus (assembly GCF_024139225.1). NCBI lineage: Eukaryota > Metazoa > Chordata > Mammalia > Eulipotyphla > Soricidae > Suncus > Suncus etruscus. The sequence continues at coordinate 32,350,331 of NC_064857.1, read as the reverse complement.
AGAGATACATATAGTATTGCTATACCTTCTTGATAAAACAACCTGTTTATCATTATACCTTTCAATAAAATCATGCGCTTTCATGTATGTACTTTTGCCCAAATTATTATATAAAGAGCAGCTAGGGGATTTATTTTTTTCTTTCACTTAATTTCATTTATTTATTTATTTATTTAACTTTATTTAAACACCATGGATACAAGTTTGTTCATAATAAAGTTATTTTTTCACAGATAAAAAGTTATTCATGATTGAGTTTCAGTCATGCATGTATAACACCCTTCACCAGTGTATATTTCCTACTACCAGTTCCTCTACTGCTCTCAGTCTTCCTATAGGACGAACATTCTTCTTTTTCTTCTTTCTTTCTTTCTTCTCTTTCTTTCTTTCTTTCTTTTTCTTTTCTTTCTTTTCTTTCTTTCTTTCTTTCTTTCTTTTCTTTCTTTCTTTCTTTCTTTTTCTTTCTTTCTTTCTTTCTTTTCTTCTTTCTTTCTTTTTTCTTTCTTTCTTTCTTCTTTCTTTCTTTCTTTCTTCTTTCTTCTTTCTTCTTTCTTTCTTTCTTTTTTCTCTTCCTTCTTCTTCCTTCCTTCTCTTCTTCTTCTTTCTCTTTCTTTCTTTCTTTCTTTCTTCTTTCTTTCTTCTTTCTTTCTTTCTTTCTTTCTTTTTCTTCTTTCTTTTTCTTCTTTCTTTCTTCTTTCTTTCTTTCTTTCTTTTTTTTTCTTCTTTTCTCTTCTTCTTTCTTTTCTCTTTCTTTCTTTCTTTCTTTCTTTCTTTCTTTCTTTCTTTCTTTCTTTCTTTCTTTCTTTCTTTCTTTCTTTCTTTCTTCTTTCTTTCTTTCTTTCTCTTCTTCCTTCCTTCCTTCCTTCCTTCCTTCCTTCCTTCCTTCCTTCCTTCCTTTCTTTCTTCCTTCCTTCCTTTCTTCCTTTCTTTTCTTTTTCTTTCTTTCTTTTCTTTCTTTCTTTCTTTTCTTTCTTTCTTTCTTTCTTTCTTTCTATCTTTCTTTCTTTCTTTCTTTCTTTCTTTCTTTCTTTTTCTTTCTTTCTTTCTTTCTTCTTTCTTTCTTCTTTCTTTCTTTCTTCTTTCTTCTTTCTTTCTTTCTTCTTTCTTTCTTTCTTCTTCTTCCTTCTTCTTTCTTTCTTTTTCTCTTACAACTATTGTCAGAGTGGTCCTTTTTTTCCCTAACTGCAGCTTTCCTCACTTTATACCATAGATTGATCTTCATGACCCTTCTCCTTATTGTCTTTGATATTATTATCAGACTATCTCTTTTTTTTCTTATATCCTGCAATAGGTAAGATAATTTCTCTCTGATTCATTTCACTCAAAATAATAATCTTCATATTCATACATGTATAGAAAAATTTCATGACTTCATTTTTACTTAATGATTAATGATTAATAATTAATGATTACATATCATTCCATTGTGTAGATGTACCATTGTTTCTTTATCCATTCACCTGCTCTTAGACACTTGGATTGTTGTCAGATTCTGGTTACTGGGAATAATTCTGAGATAAATATAGAGATGGAGAGGGCTTTTCTACACTTTATTTTTGGGTTCCTAGAGTTTATTTATAGAAAGGAAATTACTGGGTCATGTGAAAACTCAATGACTAGTTTTTGAGGAGTATCAATATTGTTTTACAGAAAGTTGGACTACTCAGAACTGTCACCAGCAGTAAATGAGAGCCCCTTTTTCACCACATCCATGCCAGCACTGGTTGTTCTTTTTCTTTGTGATGTGTCAGTCTCTATGGTGTGTGGTGATATCTTATTGTTTTCATTTTAATCTCCCTGATGATTAGTGATGTGGAGCATTTTTTTAATGTGCCTTTTGCCATCAAAATTTCTTCTTTGAGAAAATATCTGTTCATATGATTCCTCCCTCCATTTTTCAAAAGTTTTAGTTTTTATCTTGCTAGGATCTTCTAGTGCCTTGTATATCATAGATATGAACCCTTTATCAGATGGGTATTAAATAAATAATGTCTCCCATTCTGCAGGTAATATTTGTATCTTAGTCACCTTTTCCTTTGAGGTGTAGAAGCTTCTTATTTTAATGTAATTCCATTTGTTTAACTTTGCTTCCTCATAGTTGGCCTGTGATATTTCCCCATTTAAGATACTTTTACCTTTAATGTCATGAAGTGTTCTGCCTCATTTTCCTCTCTGTATTTTATTGTTTCATGTTTGATATCAAAATCTTTAAACAATTTTGATTAAAATTTTGTGCACAGGTTTAAAGAGGTCTGAGTTTACTATTTTGCAGGTAGTTGACCAGTTTTTACAATGCCACTTGCTGAAGAGGCTTTCTTTGCTCTATATTTTTTGCTTCTTTATCAAAGATTAATTAATCAAACACTTGAGGAGCACCCTCTGAATATTCTAGTCTATTCCAGAGGATATATCTTTATTCCAATATCATGATGTTTTCAAGACTACTGTTTTGGACTATTTCTGTTTCTTCAGTATCCTGGAAGAGCCTGAGAAATATTGAAAATTTTAGGACCTCTTTTAGGTTTGAAAGAATTTACTAGTGAATCTATCCTCAATAATGATTGCTGTATTTAGATAATCCACATAATCTTTGTTCAACCTTGTGAGATTTAAAGAATCCAAGATTAAAGGAGTCGAATAATTTATCCCTTCCATTCAGGTTCCTCATTTTGTGGTATGAAGATTCTCAAATTAGTCTTTGAATAACATTTGTATTTCTGTAGTATCTGTTCTGATAGCCCCCTTTCATTTCTGATTTTATTTATTAAGTTTCCCTCTTTTTCTTTTTAAAATTAATATCTTTATTTAAACACCTTGATTACAGACATGATTGTGGTTAAGTTTCAGTCATGTAAAGAACACCTCTCTTCACCAGTGCAATATTCCCACCACCAATGACCCACATCTCCCACCTCCTCACCCCACTCCTGCCTGTACTCTAGACAGGCTTTCTACATCCCTCATTCATTCACATTGTTAGGATAGTTCTCAATGTAGTTATTTCTCTAACTACACTCATCACTCTTTGTAGTGAGCTTCATGTAGTGAGCTGAAACTTTCAGCCCTCCTCTCTTTAGTTTCTGAAAATTATTGCAAGAATGTCTTTCACATTTCTTAAAACCCATAGATGGTGAGATAATTCTGCATCTATCTCTCTCCATCTGATTTATTTAACTCAACATAATAGATTCCATGTACACCTATGTATAGGAAAATTTTATAACTTCATCTCCTGACGACTGCATAATATTCATTATGTATATGTACCACAGTTTCTTTAGCCATTCATCTGTTGAAGGGCATCTTGGTTGTTTCCAGAGTCTGGCTATTGTTAATAGTGCAACAATGACTATATGTGTGAGGAAGGGATTTTTGTGTTGCATTTTTGTGTTCCTAGGGTATATACCTAGAAGTGGTATAGCTGGATCAGATGGGAGCTCAATTTCCAGTTTTTGGAGGAATCTCCATATCGCTTTACATAAAGGTTGAACTAGATGGCATTCCCACCAGCAGTGGATTCTCTCCACATCCCGGCCAGCACTATTTGTTCTTGTTTTTTGTGATGTGTGCCAAATCTCTGTGACATGAAATGGTACCTCATAGTTGTTTTGATTTGCATTTCCCTGATGATTAGTGATGTGAAGCATTTCTTCACGTACCTTTTGGCCATTTGTATTTCTTCTTTGACAAAGTGTTTGTTCATTTCTTCTCCCCGTTTTTTTGATGGGATTAGATTTTTTTTTCTTGTAAAGTTTGGTCAGGGATCGAACAGCAGTCTGTTTTTGGTTAGCGTGTGCAAGGCAAATGCCTTACCCCTCATGCCACCGCTCCAACTTTTAAGTGAGTTGTTTACTTGAAGGATTGACTTTTTTCTTTGACTTTGAACCTATGTGTGTTCTGACTGTTCAAATGTCTTTTGCAGGCAGCAACAATTTCGATTCAATTTCATGATCCATTTTGCCACTCTGTGTCTCTTAGCTGGTGGTGTATTTAGTCCATTAGTGTTGAGAGATGATAATCATGAAATTTTATTCTGTCTTTTTGTAAAAGTTTGGTGTCTTTGTGGGGTCTATATTGCCCTGTAGTAGACAATACAGTACTTCTTTCAAGGTTATTTTGAGTTTGTAAAGTTCCATAACTATTGTGTATGTATGAAGCTGTGTATCCTTACTCCAACCTGAATTAAATTCTGTTTAATGAATTATTCTCTGTGAAGCACTCATTTTATTAAGTTATTTTTTAACTATTAATCACTACTACATTAGAGCCCAGAGTATTGCTTGTGATAAATCTGCTTTAAATCTGAAGTTTGCTTCTTTGTATGTGTTTTTCATTTTTGATCTTGCTGCTTTCAGTATTCTATCCCTAACTGCGGTTTCCATCTTTGTGAATAGGATGTTCCATGGAATCCTTTTACTTAGGCCTCTTTTAGCTGGTACTCTTTGGACATCCAGCATATGGATGAAAACACTCTTCAGTTTGGAAACATCTCAGCAATGATGCCTTTTACTAATTTATTTTTCATAGTCATTTTTTTCCTGTCCCTCTGGGATCCCTAGCACTCTTACTTAAATGCACAATAAATAAATTTTCTAGGCTGATTAATGATGGACAGATGTATTTTATTTTCCTTTGGTACTTATATGTCAAACTATCTTTATGTATTCAGTCACTACATTATGGCCATCTCTGTTGTTTACCTTTTTCAGCTTGAAGTTTACTGTATCTTATATAAATAAGGTGTCCCTGACTTTGGGAATTTTACTGACCTTTTATATGAGTGTATTTTATCATTGACATTCAAATAGGTCTGTTGGATACAGAATAATAATAAAAGTATTTTTCTGATACATCCTGCCACTCTTTACCTTTTGTTATATGAGTTCAAGCTATTAATGTTCAGGGAAATTATCAATGAATGACTTAGTTCAGAAGATATGTTTTCTCATTATTTTGGGAAATTTTGGTGGTATTGGGAGGCTCTGAAGAAGTGCTTCGGTGACCTCAGATATCAGTTCTCAAGGAATTTTTGCTAACCACATGGTGGCTCAGTAAGAGGTTTGAGGATGCAATGCTGCTTGGGCCCTTGATAACAAGGATCATTAGCATCACCTTGAGGGATCTCAGAAGCCTCCAGAAATGCACCCAACAACTTCCAGGAGACCATTTGGTGCCAGGGAGAGAACCAGGGTCAGTTATATACAAAGCTTGCACCTATACTGTCTCTCTAAGTATGGGGAATATTTCAATTATTGTATATTCTGGTGACTATTTGCTCCTATCTTCTGAATTTATAATCACAATAATGTGAGTCATGTTCTTCTTAATGCTATAAGTGCTTTATATTTGTTTTTGGCTTATTCTTTTTTGTTTATGTTTTATTTCCAAACATAGTTTACTATAATTTTCCCCAGCTTCTTCCATTCTGCATTTGATGACCTATATAGAATATTTTAAATGACTATCATTTTCAAAAATAGCAGTTTTATTGAGAGATAATCTTTTTTTCATAAAGCACCATTACAACTCTTTCTCATCTACTTTGAGTAGGTTAATTAATATTGTTATATCATAAAATGTACCTAGAATTTTGTCTTTATATATCTGTTAGGGAAATACCTTTGTGTCCTTATTATTTGTTGCTTTTTATTCATTTACATAATATGGAATAAGTACTTTCCTTCTCCAGTTCTGGTTTTAGAAATCTTTAAAAGTGATGGTTTCAGATTATTTATTCAGGAGGTTTCTCACGGACCAGGTAGGACATCCATTGTTGTATATATTGAAACCAGTTTCAAAACTGAATATCTGGAATTCAAGATGCATTTAGACAAAAATTTCAGCATGTGATGAGATTCTTTGAGGTGATATAAAGCAAATATCTCCTGAGTACAGTGTCAGGGGCCCAGAAATGGTTTCTTTTGTGCTGGGATTGCTAGAGATTTGGAAAGGTTTCCTTCACTCAGAATCAATTTACTGTGGTTTCCACTTGTAGAGCTTCCCTAGTTTCTCAGGCAGTAACTTTTTATGAATAGCTCGCCTCTAATCCTGGCAGGTTTGGTAAGCAGCAATTATGGCCTGAGACTTAACGCAATATAAAAGTAGCTAAGAGGTCTTGGATTCATGTTCCAGCAGAGACTGTATAATAGTAAGGGCTTAGTGACTAGTAGACTGTCCGAAAGTCCAGAAAGTCCACTGGCTGAGTGAGAAAGCCTCTAGAGTCTAAGCACCAACTATAGCACTTTCTATATTTTCCTAGACAGAGATCCTTTGGGGGGAAAGTAAACAGTCCTGCTTGAGGCCATGCAGACTCTTCTTTGGGCTTAACCCTAAGAACTCTTTTTGGAAACTCTAGCTCTGCAGTTTCAAGAAAAACCAGAAGACACTAGGCAGCTAGAGAGGTGTCTACTTGAGAATTCCCACCATCATTTCATGGCCAGAAGATTTCACTAGAGGAAAGTTGAATCATCTGGACATCTGGATGAGAATGTTTTCTGTGAAGTAACTCCATTAGGATATAACTAGGCATTTTCTGTCAGCTCACATAGTACTCTGTCTAGTCCCAACCCTTTGATCTCTAGAGAACCTTGTGATGCTTAGAGAGAGGACGGAACAGATTTGATGCACCTGCCCTTTTTTGGCTGAATCCTTAAAGTGCTTCCAGGAAGTTTCTTCCACGAGGTCTCTTGACAAGCTCTCTAAGTCCAGAAGCCCAGGTGATGAAGGTGCATATATTGCTTGGGATGACAGTGCTGGGCATGGAAATTCTGCATGACAGACTTTGTTGTTAATGTCTGTTCCCAGAAGATTCTGCCTTTTTCCAGTAATTGTAGGCACAACAGTTATTATAGACATCTGTGGCTTGGCAGATAGCCACGTACTGGAAACCTCAAGAGTCACTAAGATGAACAAGGGTGGTGTGTCCTTTGACTAGTTCTTTGTATGACTTCAGTCAGTACAGCACCTGTAGTCATCAGCATCATGAGGAACAGAGAGATTGGTAGTCTGCACATCTCAAACATTCTCATTAACGTGACCCAGAGCACAAATTTTAATGTCCAGACATGTGTGTGGGATACAACATGCCCCTAAAATCCATCCTGAATTCATTGACTGAATAAAGATGTGAAATAATTCTTAACGGAATATTGTTAATATTTAAAAAATAAAATCTTGCCTTTTTTGCACCATCATACATGAAACTTGGGGCAATTATTTTAAGTGACATAAGTCAGAAGTAACGTTGCTCAATTATGGAAATAAATAAATAAAGCAGTCAAACAAATAAACCACAACAAAAATAACTCTTAAAATATGTGGAAAGTATGATGGTTACCAGAAGGAAAGGATCGGTTTTATTACTGGCATTAGAAATTTGGTAGAGGATTGTGATATTTACCTATATCAAAATCTGTAATAGTTCTACTCTTAAATCTTTTTGTTTGTTTGTTTTTTGGTATGTTTTTGGCCACACCTGGTGATGCTCAGGGGTTACTCCTGGCTTTGAGCTCAGAAATTGCCCCTGGCTTGGTGACCATATGGGACTCTGGGGGGGTGGGGAAACAAACAGCGGTTTGCCCTTAGATTAGGTTAGTGGGTGCAAGGCAAATGCCCTACTGATTGTGCCACCACTTCGGCTCTTATCTAAATCTTTGACAGTATTGAAAATAATTGTAAAATAGTTCATTTTAAAGTAAATAAAATAAAAAGATCTTATATAAAATTGTTAATTTTATTTGATTCACTAGTGAACATTTTTAACCTTATGCTTTGTGATTGTTGATGCCGTTCTTTTGAAATATGTCTATTTCTTAGGCACATCTTTGCAGAAAATATCTATTAACTAGATAATCTAGTTAATAGATTATATAGTATTTGGACATAAATAATATATAGTATTCTCTTATTAAATTTTTAGTGGCCATGGACTATCTCTATAGTTTAATTTCAATTGTACTATCTCTAATTTAACTTATATATTGAATTTCAATTGTATCATCTTTCTAATTCAAAATATATATTTTCCAATGAATTAAAAAACTATATAATTTTAAACAGATTTGATTCCTTATGAATTATAGAAAATATACAATTGAATATTCTTTGTAAAACCACTTTGAGAATCCTTATTTTCATTGACATATTAAGATTATTAATATTTGAAGTGAATAATGGCATGTTTTGATTAATATATATCATATCTTGAATGTTTTATAATATTTTGCCTTCTTTCTTCTTGTCTTACATTATATCTATGCCACTGATTTTGATACACCAATTTTTCTCTCATAGCATAAAAAAATACTCCACCCCCTATTTTGAGTCTTGCCTTATGTATACAATGTCACTTTCTTTCTAATCTAGGTGCTGGGGTATAATATAGCAGGTTTGGTGTTTGTCTTGTATGTGGTTGACATGGTTTTATCCTTGTCATCCATATGGTACCTTGAGTATTTTCAGGAATGATTTGAGTGCAGAACCAGGAGGAAACCCTGGCTTACCAGATGTTCCCATCTCACACACAAAAAATTTTACTAGCCTTAAAGTTCACTTTCAAATAACACTATGCACTACTCCTAATGTATGCACTAAATTAAAATGATCCTACTTCCTTTTATAATTGTTAATATTTATTTTGAATGTTGTATAGACAAAACATAATTAAATATACTGTTTCTATTTATATTTGATTCATATTTTAAAAACCTATTATCCAATACTGAAATTATTTTAAAAAAGTTTTATTCTACTCTTATATATCTTTTTTTTCAATTCTTGTTCTTTCATATTTGAATCTGAGTTTCTAAAATAATTAATTTTCTTTTTCTAAAACATTTTTGTAACATTTATTCAGTCGAGAAACAAAAATTTCCTTTAATTTTTTTTATTGTTGTTGTTGCTGTTTTGGGCCACATCAGTGTTGCTAAGGATTATTACCTTTATCCATGTCTCAGAAATTACTCCTGGCTGGCACATGGGCCATGCAAGGCAAGCATCTGCATTATCTCAATTGCCTCACCTTTAGTTTTAATGTAGTTGAGAAAGTCTTTATTTTTACTTCCACTTTTGAAGTACACAAGGAATAGTTTTCAGTGTATAGCATTTTAAGTTGTTCTTAGTTCTTCCCCCCTCAAATTGTTATTCACTTTACTCTTGTTTCTTAGTTTTCCAAGTGTACATCAATTGTATTTTTTATTAATAGAAAAATCACTTTCTTTTTTGTCTTATTTTAGAATGTTTTTCTATCTCTGATTGCCTATAGTTTGGAAGTATATGATATGATTATGTCAATGTTACTGGCATTTACCCTACTTAGCTCTTGCTTACCAATTTGTGGTTCATAAATGACTTTGTAGTAATTAGTTTTAATGTATGTTTTGCTATTTCTTCACTTCTTGTGATATTACAATTATTTATGTATAATACAGTTAACATGGTATTTGTATATTTAGTTCCTTTTTAATTTTATGTTTATGTTTTGCACTTGGAATTTTCTTTTCTTTTCTTTTTTGCACTTAGAATTTTCTATTGGTATATCACCAAACTCAGAGATTTATTTCTTATCTGTGCCCAATTGACAAATAAGACCATTGGATGTCATCTTTATTTGTTTTTATAACTAGCACTTCTTTTTAGTTCACTTTGGGACCTCTACCTATTTATTAAATTGTGCATCTATTTTTATATAGTTCCTAATCTATGCTCTGAAATTCTTAACAAGGTAATCATTGCTTTAAATTTTTAGTCTCAAATTTCAATACCCTGACATGTCTGATTTGGATGCTTTTTCTAGGAAAGTTTTGCTTTTGGTCTCTAAGTGTGCCTTACAATATTTTTTCTTCATAGGCAGTCATGTTATTGGATAAATTAACTAAGAATCTTTATAAATGGACCTTTAATAATATAATAATAATCTGTGGATGAAGGGGCATTACAGCAGACTTTTGTGTACATATTAATTTAAGGAAAATGATATGATCTCTCATCTATGAATTTTTCAAGTGTTTTCCAGCCTTTTATATCTCCCCTTAAGTGGAATAGATAACTACACTAAACTGTTAATGGATATTCACCTTTTGCATAAAAGGTTAACTCTGACTAGAGTGGACTATTTTTCTCTGTTAGTATCTCAGTAGTTTAGACCTCACTTAAGTAGTTTTCTCTGAGGGCTGGTCTTTTTAAGAACTAATTCTTTGGCATATTCCAACTGATTTATTTTCTCTAACCATCCTAGCCTAAAGATACTTTCCTCTATTTATTGTGGGGTCTAAATCAACTGCTAGAAATAAAACAATAAAAAGATAAATAAAACAAATAAACACTTAAGAAATAAAGCAAACATATAGGAATTCCTATACCTAGGTACTAATAATGTTTTTAACTATCAGCCCTGTTCACACTAAACATTCAAAAATTTTTAAGACAAGGCTGTCCTCTCTCACCACTCCTATTCAACATAGCACTGGAAGTACTTGCTATAGCGATTAGGCAAGAAAAGGATATCAAGGGAATCCAGATAGGAAAGGAAGAAGTCAAGCTCTCACTGTTTGCAGATGACATGATACTCTACTTAGAAAACCCCAAAGACTCTATCAAAAAGCTTCTAGAAACAATAGACTCATATAGCAAGGTGGCAGGCTACAAAATTAACACACAAAAATCAATGGCCTTCCTATACACCAATACTAATAAGGAAGAAATGGACATTAAGAAAACAACTCCATTCACTATAGTGTCACACAAACTCAAATATCTTGGAATCAACTTGACTAAAAATGTGAAGGACCTATACAAGGAAAACTATAAAACTCTGCTCCAAGAAATAAGAGAGGACACGCGGAAATGGAAGCATATACCCTGCTCATGGATTGGCAGGATTAACATCATTAAAATGGCAATACTCCCCAAAGCACTGTACAGATTTAATGCGATCCCCCTAAAGATACCCATGACATTCTTCAAAGAAGTGGACCAGGCACTTTTGAAATTTATTTGGAACAATAAACACCCTCGAATAGCTAAAGCAATCATTGGGAAAAAGAATATGGGAGGAATTACTTTCCCCAACTTTAAACTGTACTACAAAGCAATAGTTATCAAAACAGCATGGTATTGGAATAAAGACAGGCCCTCAGATCAGTGGAATAAGCTTGAATACTCAGAGAATGTTCCCCAGACATACAATCATCTAATTTTTGATAAAGGAGCAAAAAATCCTAAATGGAACAAAGAAAGCCTCTTCAACAAGTGGTGTTGGCAAAACTGGGTAGCCACTTGCAAAAAATTGAACTTAGACCCCCAGCTAACATCATGTACGAAGGTAAAATCCAAATGGATTAAAGACCTCGATATCAGCCCCAAAACCATAAGATATATAGAACAATACGTAGGTAAAACACTCCAGGACATTGAGGCTAAAGGCATCTTCAAGGAAGAAACTGCACTCTCCAAGCAAGTGAAAGCAGAAATTAACAGATGGGAATATATTAAGCTGAGAAGCTTCTGCACCTCAAAGGAAATAGTGCCCAAGATACAAGAGCCACCCACTGAGTGGGAGAAACTATTCACCCAATACCCATCAGATAAGGGGCTAATCTCCAAAATATATAAGGCACTGACAGAACTTTACAAGAAAAAAACATCTAATCCCATCAAAAAATGGGGAGAAGAAATGAACAGACACTTTGACAAAGAAGAAATACAGATGGCCAAAAGACACATGAAAAAGTGCTCCACATCACTAATCATCAGGGAGATGCAAATCAAAACAACGATGAGATACCACCTCACACCCCAGAGAATGGCACACATCACAAAGAATGAGAATAAACAGTGTTGGCGGGGATGTGGGGAGAAAGGAACTCTTATCCACTGCTGGTGGGAATGCCGTCTAGTTCAACCTTTATGGAAAGCAATATGGAGATTCCTCCAAAAACTGGAAATCGAGCTCCCATACGATCCAGCTATACCACTCCTAGGAATATACCCTAGGAACACAAAAATACAATACAAAAACCCCTTCCTTACACCTATATTCATTGCAGCTCTATTTACCATAGCAAGACTCTGGAAACAACCAAGATGCCCTTCAACAGACGAATGGCTAAAGAAACTGTGGTACATATACACAATGGAATATTATGCAGCTGTCAGGAGAGATGAAGTCATGAAATTTTCCTATACATGGATGTACACGGAATCTATTATGCTGAGTGAAATAAGTCAGAGAGAGAGAGAAAAATGCAGAATGGTCTCACACATTTATGGGTTTTAAGAAAAATGAAAGACATTCTTGCAATAATAACTTTCAGACACAAAAGAGAAAAGAGCTGGAAGTTCCAGCTCACCTCAGGAAGCTCATCACAAAGAGTGATGAGTTTAGTTGGATAAATAACTACATTTTGAACTGTCCTAATAATGAGAATGTATGAGGGAAATTGAGAACCTGTTTAGAGTACAGGCGGGGGTTGGGTGGGGAGGAGGGAGACTTGGGACATTGGTGATGGGAATATTGCACTGGTGATGGGTGGTGTTAAAAAAAAAAAAAGAAAAAGTATAAAAGATGCACTACAATTTAGGATTAATTTAAAAAAAAAAGAGTAGGAATGGGATCAAAAAAAATTCATTTTCCTTGCTATATGAGTCTATTGTTTCTAGAAGCTTTTTGATAGAGTCTTTGGGGTTTTCTAAGTAGAGTATCATGTCATCTGCAAACAGTGAGAGCTTGACTTCTTCCTTTCCTATCTGGATTCCCTTGATATCCTTTCTTGCCTAATCGCTATAGCAAGTACTTCAAGTGCTATGTTGAATAGAAGTGGTGAGAGAGGACAGCCTTGTCTTGTGCCAGAATTTAGAGGAAAGGCTTTCAGTTTTTCTCCATTGAGGACAATATTTGCCTCTGGCTTGTGGTAGATGGCCTTCACTATATTGAGAAAGGTTCCCTCCATTCCCATCTTGCTGAGAGTTTTGATCAGAATGGGTGTTGGACCTTGTCAAATGCTTTCTCTGCGTCGATTGATATGATCATGTGATTTTTATTTTTTCTTGCTGTTGATGTTGTGTATTATTTTGATAGATTTACGGATGTTAAACCAGCCTTGCATTCCTGGAATGAAACCTACTTGATCGTAGTGGATGATCTTCTTAATGAGGCATTGAATCCTATTTGCCAGGATTTTGTTGAAGATCTTTGCATCTGCATTCATCAGCGATATTGGTCTGTAATTTTCTTTTTTCGTAGCATCTCTGTCTGGTTTAGGTATCAAGGTAATGTTGGCTTCATAAAAGCTATTTGGAAGTTTTCCTGTTTTTTCAATTTCATGAAAGAGTCTTGCCAGGATTGGTAGTAGTTCCTCTTGAAAGGTTTGAAAGAATTCATTAGTAAATCCATCTGGGCCTGGGCTTTTGTTTTTGGGCAGACATTTGATTACTTTCTTAATTTCCTCAATAGTAATGGGTGTGTTTAGATATGCTACATCCTCTTCATTATTATTTAGACAGAAAGTGTTTATAGATTATCTAAATTATTTTATAAAAATCTTATAAAGTAGGTATATTTTAATTCCACTTTAGAGAGGGAGAAAGTTAATTTCTAGAAAGGTTAATTGACTTCTTTAACTTGGTTATATTAGACAAACTTGGGAAAGGAAGTTTTATACGCTGACTTTCCAGTACTGGCAAATTGTTATGTTATAAAAAAGCATTATATTTTGGAGTATTTTGGAAAAAGTTCCTTTGATTAAGAATGTGCTTGGATACACGCTTGACAAGAAACTCAGAGTTATATAGCAAAGCAAACATTGATGTGATACAATGATGCAATGCATTTTATTATTGATCTAATATCTTTCTTCCTCCATACTGTTGTTATTGTGCACTTTTACCTTCATACTATTTATGACTATTTATTAAAAGAATATCTATTGTAGTTCAGTTCAACTTTTATTTAAGAGGATAAAAGAAGTGAAAAATTAAGAGGTGGCATTATCAGAAATCAAAATTATTTTTAGGGGCTGGAAAAATTGCATTGCAGTAGATCACTTGCCTTGTATATGGCCCAACTGGGTTTGATCTCCTGCATCTGAGATGGTTCCCCAAGACTGCCAATAGTGATTGTAGAGTCTAAAGCCAAAAATAAGCCCTGAGTACTGCTGAGTGTGTTCCTCAAACAAACAAACAAAAAAAAAAACTATTTAGAAATTCACAAAATAGTTCTACTTATATATTTAATCAAAAGTACAATTGAGGCTGGACTATCGAGTTGTCATTTTCTTGGGCACAAATAAGGTCAGAAATTGTACATTTAAATATTTTATATGTATTAACTATTTTTGTAATATTAATACATTTTGTATTACAGAAAAGGAAAAAGAAGTTACTAGCTAAGCCTTCTACTTGGTTTATATTTAACAGTTTTAAATTAGCAAGTGATTTTAAAAATATATTCTCACCATAATCTTTTGAGACAGACAAAATTTCTGTTCTTTTTATGAAAACAAAAAAAAATTATGGTAACATATGGTAGAGTGTGTATGGAACATAACCCCACTGATGTTGAAGTTTTTTGAGAGACAAAGTTTATCTTATTGGAAGAATTTTCCCAGTTGTGTAGTTTGTCCACAGAATCAGATAACTTTTAAACTCAGACTAGATCATCCTGCATTTTGAGTCTCTATAGTGTCTTTATTAGGGTTTATTATGCTATCTGTAACTGTATGGGCCAACCTTGAAGATGGTTATGAGCTTGTAAATATTCTCCAGCTTTGCCTGTGCTGCCTCAGCTGTTTTTATCTCCAATAGCAACTTGGTAAGATCTAAATCAAATTCTAATCCAGGGAAAATACAGATAGGGATCTCTGATATATCTATCAATGTGCTTGTCCATCACAAAAGCTTTTAATCCAACTTATTTCTATCTCCATTGTCAGATTGCTGACCTTGCTAGATTTTACCAGCTTTTAACCCCTAGTAAAGTTTTAATGGAAAATTTAAGGTTTCTCTGATTTCTTTTTTTCCACCAGTGAACTACAGTGCATAAAAATAATCCAAGGAAGTTCATGTATGTAGTGGGATGTAGGATCATGTTGACAAATACTTGTGGGCAACTGTATAAGTTAAAACATGCCACCTGGCAATAGTCACACATTTTTATTTTAGAAATAGACTGCATCCTAACAAAAGGGGACATCATCTTTCCACTCTAAGTTTGATAGAACTCTGAAATATTGAGACATTTCCAGAATGTCAATTAGAATTTTCTTTAGATGGTCAAAGGATTTATTCAAGACACAACTGGAGACTGTGAGGCTCAAGACGTCTTCCTGTTTTCCCTCAAGATTTCTAAGGAAGTGTTGTCTGCTTTTATGTTCTAAGATTTTTATCAGAGAAGATATAAAATACTGAAGCTTTGAAATTCATCATCAGTTTTAAGTTAATATGAATGAGATCATATTGACTAGATGTATCAGGTATATTGAGAAAAAATGTTTGATAGACTAGATAAAACAATGTTAAAAAACATCTTTTAGTTTTCTGTGACTGACCAAAGCCAGTCTCACAGTGAACTTTTAATTTTTATAGACAGTTATGCTCCTTTTATGTTTCAAACACTTGGGAATTTACTTATTTAAAATAAAACACTTAAAAATCCTATTCAATGACTAACACAAACCTATCTTTGGAATTCTTTGAAAAATGTTTGCTTTAATCAAACAAATCTCATGCTCTACCTTCGATTCTACTATATATTACATGAAACATGTTTTTTTGTTGTTGTTGTTGTTTTCGGGCCACACCCGTTTGATGCTCAGGGGTTATTCCTGACTAAGTGCTCAGAAATTACCCCTGGCTTGGGGGGACCATATGGGATTCCGGGGGATCAAACCGCTGTCCTTCCTTGGCTAGCGCTTGCAAGGCAGACACCTTACCTCTAGCGCCACCTCACCGGCCCCTGAAACATGTTTAATATTTCATTTTATCTTAAAATTTCTAATAAAATTAATTTTCCAGGAGGAAGTATACTTTTTATTATGTTTGTTTCTCATTCTTTACACAAATTTATTTGTGTCAGGTGGTGTATTTTTTCAATTTTTTTTGAAACACAAGCTTGAAGTGTTTTGTAATACAAATGTAATACAGTAGATTTTAGGTATTAAGGTATGGAATTATAAGGGAAGCCAAACAGACTTTGTCACAGACCCTGTAGAGATTACAGTATAGAGAGCATTCACAGCTTCCACAGATAAAGCTTCTTTGTGGACGCTTTATCTGTGTAAATACAAAATGTAAATATAAAATTTCGTAAGTATTGACTAGTAAGGTTCACAAGCTGAATCTCAACAAATTTACTGAAATATTTTTGTGTAAGCATAGATAACCCACAATATAAATTATGACATATGACACTGAAGAAAACTCAACCAACCAAGCATGACTCTAATGCCTCTGGGCTATGTGTTTTCTTTTTCTTGCTTCATTTCTCTCCTTTCTCTCCTTTTCTTTCATTTTTTCTTTCTTTCATTTTCTTTCTTTCTTTCATTTTTCTTTTTACTTTCTGTCATTTCTTATCTTTCCTTTCTTTCTTTCATTTCTTATCTTTCCTTTCTTTCTTTCTTTCTTTCTTTCTTTCTTTCTTTCTTTCTTTCTTTCTTTCTTTCTTTCTTTCTTTCTTTCTTTCTTTCTTTCTTTCTTTCTTTCTTTCTTTCTTTCTTTCTTTCTTCTCTTTCTTTCTGTCTCTTTCTTTGTCTCTCTGTTTCTTTGTTTCTTTCTTTCTCTCAGTGTCTCTTTCTTTCTTTCTTTCTTTCTTTCTTTCTTTCTTCTTTATTTCTTTCTTTCTTTCCTTTCTTTCTTTCTTTCTTTCTTTATTTCTTTCTTTCTTTCTCTTCTTTCTTTCTTTCTTTCTTTCTTTCTTCTCTTTCTTTCTTCTTTCCTATTTTTTCTCCCCTTTTTATTATTTTTATTTTTCTATAGTACTTTGTATTTTAGATTATGAATTACCTGTTTGACTATCCCCCCACAAAATTTGTATAAATTTTATTTTTCAAAGAACTGACATTTTATGTGGATATGAAAAGGAGTGCAGGTACTTATTTAGGCTCTCTAAAGTCCCCAATTACTATTTATTTTCAAATGTGTATAGGCGAGAGAAGATGGGAGATGATCAAGATATTCAATGCATCATCAACCATGTTTAAAATGAACTTCTTAAATACTCATTTACTAAGTGTGAAATAACATTTGTTACAATGGGTTATTTCAGCACCTGATTATTTCACTTTTTTGGCAAAATAAAAAATATATTAGTTGATTGCCTTGATGTCTTGTTCACTTTATAACCAACACTTCCATAATTGCAGTCATATAGATTTTTGCCTTTGTCATTTTTCATTGAATCAGAATGTGGGAATAAACTATATACAACATGTAATTTCTTCTTCTCTGATCACCTTTTTGAGTAATATCAGATGTAGACTTCTACTATGGACATGCTCATGGACTAAACTAATGAGGAAATGGTTCTTGTTGATAAGATACAAAATCCCAGGGCTGGAGAGATAGCACAGTGGTAGGACGATTTCTGAGTGTAGAGCCAGGAATAACCCCTGAGCGCTGCAGGGTGTGACCCCCCTCCCCCCAAAAAAACAAGCAAAAAAAGATACAAAATTACAATATGAAATAATGGTGTATGATAAGATTAATTATATTATGAATTTTTCAGAATAGAAACCATGTTGGCACATTCAATTATTAAAAAAAGTTTTTAGAAAGATTTTGAAATGAAACAGCTATTGATGTAACTAGGAAAGCCTGGTTCTACTGCAGCTTAGTATGAATCAAATGAGAGGCACAGCAATAAATTGAGAAAGAACCTTATTTTCAACATGCTTGGAAGATGGTGGACTTCTGACCTAAAGTTATCAACTAGAGTGCATAATCATAAAAAACATTTTAATAAAGAAAAATTAAAAGAAAACACAATTTTAGAAAATATTTTAAAAATAAGGTTATTCTATGTCTATTTCTCTCCCTCTGTCTCATTTTACTCAGCATAATAGTATTCATGTACAACCATGTATACAAATTTAATGACTTCTTTTTATTCCCTAACAGCTGCATAGTATTCCATTGTGTAAATAAACCACACTTTCTTTAGCCACTCATTTGTTGTTGGGCAGCTGGATTGTTTCCAGATTTGGACTACTGTAAATAATTCTGTGATGCACATAGGGGGTACAGAAAACATTTTTTTTTGTTTTTTTTTTTTGGGTGTGTGTGTGTGTGTCACACACTACAGCACTCAGGGTTTACTCCTGGCTCTGCACTCAGAAATTGCTACTGTCAGCTTCTGGGTACCATATGGGATGCCAGGAATCAAACCTAGGTTTGTCTTTGATTGGCCATAAAAAAGGCAAAGGCCCTACCACTTTGCTATTTCTCCAGCCCCCAGAGAATATTTTTGCATTGTGTTTTTGTGTCCTGTGGCATATCCCTAGGAGTGGTATTGCTGGATCATATGGGAGTTCAATTTTCTTTTTAAGGACAGTAGTAAATGAAAGTTCCTTTCTCCCTGTATTCACACCAGCACTGGTTGTTCTTATTTGTGATGTGTGCCAGTCTTTGTAGCGTGAGAAGATAGAACATTGTTGGTTTGATTTTTCATCTCCCCGATGATTAGTGTTGTGGGGCATTTTTCTCGTGTGCCAATTGTTATCTGCATTTCTTCTTTGTAAAAATGTCTGTTCCTTTCTTCTTTCCATTTTGTGATGGGGTTAGATGTTTTGGGGTTTTTCTTGATAAGTTCTGTTTATACCTTGTATATCTTAGATAAGAGCCCCTTATCAGATGGGTTTTGGGTGAATATTTTCTCCCACTCCCTAGGTGGCCTTTATATCCTAGTCACTGTTTCCTTTGAGGTGCAAAAGCTTCTCAGTTTGATGTAGTCCCATTTGTTTATATTTGCTCCCACTTGCTTGACCAGTGGTGTTTCATCCTTGAAGATGTGTTTGGCTTCAATGTCATAGAATGTTCTGCCTAAGTTTTTCTATATATGTCTTATGGTTTCACATATGATATCAAGGTCTTTAATACATTTTGATTTGACCTTTGTATATGTCATTAGAGAGAGTTCTGAGTTCATTTTTTTTGCCTGTAATTGACCAGTTTTCCAAGCACCACTTTTTGAAGAAACTCTCCTTGCTCCACTTTGTAGTTCTTGTTACTTTATCAAAAACTGTTTGTAAGGCTGTGCATTCATCTATTGATATTGAAGTCTATTCCATTAATCTAAAGGTTGCCTTGGGTGTTTTAGCTAGTACATTTTGGTGTCCAGGATGTTGGTATATGCAATGATTCAGTTCTAGGAACTTCTTAGCAATAAAATTTTTGACTGCTTCTTCATTGTGGTTTTCTTCTTGGCTCTCTGGCACCCCAATGATTCTTATGTTGTTTCTGTTGAATTTATCCCAAAGTTATTTCTGTTGGTTTATTTTGAGGTATTTTTTCATCATCTGTTTGTTTATTTTAAGACTCTTTTTTGTCTTCTGCTGTTTTCTGGAGGTGTTATGCCACTCACCCTCGAGCTCACTAATTCTGTCCTCAGCAGCTGTTACTCTGCTGATAAGACCTTACATTTTTCATTTCTCTTACCGCGTTTTTAATTCAATCTTTTATGTTTAAAGTTTTCTCATTTCTACTCTCATATCCTCCATTCTTTTTGACTGGCCATTGTTTTCTGAGTTTCTTGAACTTCCTCAACATTTCCTCTCTAATGTCCTTATCAGAGAGATTATATACGTGGCTAGTACTAGTTATATCTTCAGAACTAACAGATTCATTCACTAAGCATGGTGGACTTCTGCAAAGCTTTTTAATTGTGACCTTTGAAATTTAGTGGTTTTTTCATATTTTTCAGTGTGGCTCAGTAACTGGAAAAAAATATGCACCAGTGGAGTGAAGCTGAGTGACCTACTGTACTGTTCTTGGGACACACTACCGGGGCTGAAGATGTGTCTTCTGAGTAACTAACAGCAGCTTGCTGCTGATTTGAATATGTGCTTCAGTTTCTTGGGACTTATATAAATATTTTTTAAAACTTTATTTATTGATTGATTGATTCATTTATTGATTGGTTTCTGAGTCACAGCCAGTAGCACTCAGGAATCACTCCTGGCTCTGCACTCAAAAATCACCCTTGACAGGCTAGAGGACCATATGGGATGCAGAGAATCCAACTGGATTCTTCCCGTGTCAGCCACATGCATGCAGGCAAATGCCCTACTGCTGTGCTATCTCTCCATGTTATAAATATTTTATTAACTTATTTGTACTTATAGTAATTCTTAGCAGAGTGTAATAACTGCTGAAAGTGTTTCTGGTATATATTTATATGACAAACTATTCAATTTTATGATTCTCATATTGACTACTATTAATTATTAATTTGTGATTGATCAGAAGTGGGAAATATATTTTATAGGGAATTCTATCTCAACATAATGATTTTCTGTAATATCTAATTTGTTAAAGGCAAGAACATCAAGATAAGCCTCAATTATATAATGTATGTGTATATTTCCACTAAATAAAATAGTTTTGGATAATTTACTGTTAAGTACATGAATGTATCAATTGTTTTTCACCCTTACATGGGTAATAAAATTTCTTTATTTATTTTGCTTGATCTATAAGAAAATAAATATAATTATTTACTGAGGGCCTAATAGTGTGTTCAGCATGCTATTTTCAAATTTAAGAATTAACATATTTTTGTTACTCTTTTATTTGTATTTAAAATGAAGCAAATCTTCTAGTTTAATAACTTATGTCAGCTGCAGGGTATAGGCTGAAATAAAACAACCTTAGAAAGACTTCTCCTAATGCTGCACTAATAAGGCGATCACTAATATTGTTCATATCTTAAATGCTTGTATTGAACTTTCCATGACACTGACCTTATATTACTGGGTATTTTAAGTTGTTTATGCAGAATCTAACACATGTTAACCTATATAGTTCCAGTGATAATTGCTGAATTCCCAAATTAATAGGAAAACTGGCACAGTACTAGATAATATCAGAGTTGGTTATTTGTGACATGCCAATTTTCTGTAATTAGGGAAAATTGCTAATTATCACTGGAACTATTCATTAATATTTGAAGAAAGATAAAAATTAATAGAAATGCTATTTATAGTGTCTAAATTTTTTAAAGACTACCTGATGACTCCTCTTTAATAAATTCTGCTTTTTATATCATCAAAAATCTGGGCAGTTTTGAAGAAAGTGAAGTAATATTTACTTATATATTGTGATGGAATGTTGAAAGTAAAATATTTATATTTTACTTATATGGAATTTCCTGGGTTTAAGTCCTAATTAGAAATGTCCCATAATCAGTTACTTAATAACAGGACCTTTTATATTAATTTAATTTACTTGTTTGTGAAAAAAGGGTGGTACAGCAATCTTCATGTTTTTAATGTGTGAGAAAGAGACATTTGATTGTGAAATGCAAATTATCTCACTGCAAATTATTACAATTTTATCATCGATTTAAGTATGCTTTGCTGTGAGGAATACCACTAAAAATAAAGTACTGTTTTTAAGATTTATAGAATGTTTTCCACAGCTATGGTTTTATTCCTAAGTTCTAGGTTTATTCTTTGACCCAGAATGAAAATATGTTTGAAAGTTGTTAAATATAAGTTTGTTTTCTTATTAAGAAAAATGTAAAATATGTGTTCATTAAGACTTGGGAAATAGTAGAAAAGAGAGTAAAAATATTTTAAGGAATACCACTGCCTTATATAGTCAATATGAGATATTGACTTCAAATTTTATTCCAGTATTTCTTGAACCTGTACCATGAGAAAGGATTTGATCAGTATTAGGAGACCACTAATTTTTGGATTAGGCAATTGGAATGGAAGAAAACAGAGTTGGCAAAGAAAAGTGATGATCTGAGGTCAAGATGAAGCTAAAATGACTTGTCTTCAGGGGACAGACCAAGAAGACTGAATGATTAAAGTGTTGCCAATGAACTTAGGGTCAGATATAAGGTGAAGAGCGAGCCAGGGAACCAGAGAGGGCGATAAACTGAGAAATTGGAAAAGATTTTCTTGGCTGAATGGAACCAAGAACATAATTCAGTTCAATTCAGTACAATATTGATTGAGGTCCTACTAGCTATTGAATGTAGTCCATCCATAACTTTGAAAAACAAAGAAAGAAAAAGCAATGAACACTTGGAAACTTACCTGTAATATCAATTATTCTTTCTACTTTTTGTTAGATAGTGATAGTAAAGATTAAAAGAAGCAGCTGTTAGGCATTACAGTGTTTTATAACATAAGTTTTCCAAAGTATGAATAGCATTGTGCATAGGGGTGAGATTTTAGGTGTTATCAAGTATATCCCTTTCCTTCAAAGCAGAAATTGTAAGGAATTTTCTTCTAAGAAAGATACTTAATAAATATCATACTAGATTATTAAATGTTAGAGAACTTTAAGGTACTTTGTGCTACTACAGCTTCAAATCAAAAGTCTAAGGACAGAGTCCCAGTACTTGACTTGTAAGAGTTTCTAGCATCCATGCTTTGATCCATTGAGAATCCAGTTCTAGTATGCTAATTCATTTTTTAAATTCCTGGCACTCAGGAATAAGGCAATTTTCATTAGTTCTCTGAGCAGGATGATTCCAGGGAACATCACTAAAATTATTTTATTTTCATTCATTTTAAGATTGAAACTATCTGGCTTAAAAAAAAAGAAATTTTATGACTGTAGTAACCAATCTGTCAAGATTCTTAGCAGTAAGAGAAAGTTATTATGACCTATATATAAGAAAAATGCATTTATCAAAACTTTACTGAGTAGCTTATAGACTATTTAAGAGGGCCAGTGTCAGGAAACTAGCTTCAGCTCAGAGGTTTTGCAGCCTGAAATAGTGTTTAGCACTTCAAGGGACCCTGTTACTGGACACTGGACCAGAACATTGTTTCCTAAATACCAGAACTGAAGCCTAGAGTTTTCTGTCGGATGATAGATTAAGAAATCACTGAGGAAGTTTATCCAAACCTCCATATTCAAGTTTTGGAAACAGGATGTCAATGGTGTTGACAAAGACAACTCTGTGACACAAAAAAGCGATGAGGAAGAAGGAAGATCAGAATCTGCGCAACTCACCATACTAGTAAAATGACCACTGATGTCCTTTCATCTCTTTATCTCATATAGTCTCACTTAGTATTAGGTAAATATTAAACTTGCTTTAAATTTTACAGCTCTAATATATTTTGAGAAAGGTAGTTTTTGATTTTAAATATATTTTCTAAATTTTACATAAAAAGTATTATAAATAGTGTATTTTTTAAAGAAAGAGAGATTGATATCATATTTAAATGTACTGTTGTTTTTTAAATTCAATTTATTTTCTTTTTTAAAGAAATGTACTGTTGTTTTTAACATTTGTGGATATATAGAGATCATTTTTTTTCTGTTTCAGTTTTTGGGCCACACTTAAGTGTTGTTCAGAGGTTACTCTTGTCTCTTCTCTCAGAAATCTCTCTTGGCAGGCTTGGGGAAAGAACCACATGGAATTTCAGGGATTCAATCTGGGTTGGCTGCATGCAAGGCAAACACACCCTACCTGCTATTCTATCATTCTAGTCCCTATAAACAAAGTAAGTGCAGAGAAATTATTGCTATTATCAGAAGAAAACATGGATTTCTAATGGCTTCTACAGTACTGTATTGCAGAACATTTACTTGGAAGATCATAGTTTAAACTTCTTCCCTTCAATCTCTGATCATGTATCATCAGATTCACAAGACAAATATAAGGGAATTTATTATGGGTTATGCTTCATCTAAAATTGCTTCTTTATAACATTACCAACATTTGCAATGATAAAATTATTAATATAAATTAATTGAACATTCACTGTGTAGCAAGACAATGTTCATAATGTATGAAGGATGTTCATAGTATAGTAATTAATTTATACAATCTTTAAACACTCTAAACAAAAGGATTGCTGAACTTCTACTTCTTTTGGGTGACACTGATGGAGGGAAAGCTACCCACCCAGAGATTATGTGGTCATAGGCAGGATGAAACAAAGAAAGTATGATGTATACAGGTAAACTTTCAGAAAATGGAACACAGAAGTTATTTTGACTTTATGTTGAGTCAGAGGTAGCATTTCTGAAGTAAATTACTTGCGTGTTGCTGTTTGGCTCTTTGCTGAAATAAGAAGCCATTTTGATACTGTGAACGAAAAAAATGTTGACCTTTATTTTTTCTTTCTTTCTTAGTCCAATCCCAAATGCAGGGAGCAACAGACTACTCAGTGTGAAAAATATTCCAAGCCTCTCAGCTAATAAATTCTAATGGAGCTCTGATATCTTTTGTGACTTTGTTCAAATTCATTTAGTGCACCAAGCATAAACTGCTTAAATCTTTTACTTGCAACCATTCCATTGCCTATTAATTAGAACCATCTTTTAATTGCACTGGTTATTCAGAGTCAAGTCAATATAGTTACAGGGATAGAATTCCCAGGGGGTGGGGTTCTTTATAGGGAGCAAGCAATGTTAAAAACAATAGAAGCAGTAAACAACAAAACTCCCCTAACAACTACAATGCACCCCCTCCAAATCTCTTTAAATCATTTTAGTATAAAGCTCCATTTTCCAAGCCGCAAATTAAGTACACTTGATGGTAAGCCTCCTTCCATGTCTCTGCTCAGATGTGATATTGTTAGTTTTCTGTCTTTTCAGCTTCTCCCTTTTCAAACATATGTACTTTTCTTTCTACATGATGTATCCTGCATCTCCCTTGTTTTCAGATTCTCCTTAGTCAAAGAGGTACAGATCAGTCTTTTCCATTGGATGGGTTTGCTCTATATTTTTACCTCTCTGATTAACCATTATTCCATCCAAGCTTTTGAATCTAAGGTCATTTTAGTTCTCAGTTTCTGGAGGAATATGAGCTATTGACATAGATTGAGAAATTTGAGGCAAGGCAGGAAAGGAATGAGATCACTTAAATGAAAGTATATGTGATTAGCATTTTTGGGTGACATTGAAATTAGCCAATGAAAAGGTTAATAACCTTTTTCCTTAACTTTTTATATTTTATAAAAATAAAAAAAAAACAGTCAGCAGAGTTTGACAGGACTTGGTCCTAAATTGCTCATGGTTCTTGGACCTTGGCTTCCCCTGCCTCTAATATTCAGTCTTAGACTCTCTGCCTTTAATGGTATATTCCCTTTTTCTACTTGAGTAATCACACCACAGCATATGCACAAACACACATATGCAAATACACTCTGATATTCTTTCTCAGCAAAAAAATGCCCAGAAATGCACAAGCTGATCGTCATCAACATTATTTTTGTTATTGATGTCATGAGTTTCCGACACCGATTTATTATTAATAGATACACAACTGCATTCAGTGATGCTTTGGATAATACTCTCATGAAATACAATCCTGCAGACATCCTCAGACCATAATCTATGGCCTATATTTCAAGTAGTATTAGCTCCTTACTCTCTGGAATTCTGACTCAGGCTTTTTATAGTTCACATAACCTAGATTTGTGAGTCACTGTGTTCAATAAATAGCTTTCCCACTGCTACCACTTGTTTTGGAATTGGTGTCTGGTGCTGTGACTGTTGACATCACTGCCTGATGATGATAAATGTTTTATAGAATTTTCAATCTTCTCAGGCCTCAGTTTCCTTACCACTAAAGTGAGAGAGTTGGATCAGTTAGTAGTTTGCAACAGTAATTTATATTGGCACCATTTTTCCTGTTATGCTTTTCTCTCAGATAAAAGTATTTAAGAACTAAAATTTTATATTGCAATTCAATATTGCAATACAATATATTTTGCTTTACTCTGTTTCAGGATAATGCTTACATTGAATTGCAAAGGAGGAAATAGTGTACAACTGATGAATAATCTGCCATTGTGTATAGCATCACATGGATGTAAATAAAGGTAAGATAGACCAAACAAAGAGAAGCCAGAAGGAAGATCCATTTGTTGGCATTGTGCTCCTATCCCCTGAGCATGTTAATCAAGTTGGAGACATTATTAAGTTCTCTTGAACTTGTTCTCTTCAAAATGGATATATTTGAAAAACAACAACAACAACAACAAAACAGTGGACTCTGCTATTCTTATGGGATTCAAATTGGCCCAGAAGGTGAAAGAAAAGTTAATGTCCACAAAATAATGCTGACTGCTTGTGAGAGATAGTTCCAGAAAAACACTTTCCAGAAAGTGACTAGTGAGATGTAGGCAGTTCAGTATTAGACAGGCTGACATAGAAAACTCTTGTTTTTCTGATTTTTAATAGTCAACGAAGAGCAACTCACATACAATAGCTACATTTTTTTGGTTGTGCCTAATTAAAATTGCTCTTGATGTCTTTCCCTTCTATTATGATTCTTGGTTATAAGGAAAAAATGGTTGTTTTTAATTTTTTCAACTCCCATTTAGCATCATTTGTTTTCTGATTACTTTTTTATCCCTTATTTGAGATGCTAAGGAACTATCATATGTCTAACCTTGAGGGCTCAAGGAGCAGTTTCTTTGATATTTGGAATGCCTAATAATATGCCCAACTGAAGAGTATTCAGGTTTTTTAAAAAACAAAACAAAAACAAGCAAACAAACAACAGAACCCAATACTGCCTGCTTATATCCCTACGACTCAAATAATTAAAACACATATTGCTTCAGAAAAGGTCATTTTTAATCAGGAAAACAAAAGAAGGAAAGTCTGATTTTCCCAAGTGCTATTACTGGCAACAAGAACTCTATGGGTAGAAGCAGAATATCTCTCTATGGCAGTAGAAGTACCATGTCCCTCGACTGACATCCTAGAAAAGACTTTGTGCATAAATAGAGTGAGTTTTAATAAAATAATATTTATGATTCAGCCTTTTTATTCCCTTTTAAGTATCAATCTGCATCCTAGAGGAACAAAAATAAAAGGAGTTGATGTCTACACTATAACTATTAAAGGGAAATTTGCTTCACTGTTATTTGGATGTAATTGGTACTGAGCATTACAATGCACTTGTAATTGGGTCTGTACTTGGGCACTTCAAGGGTTCCATGCTATTTCTACTTGAACCCATTTTTTTGATACCGTTCAGCTCAGCAGTGCCAGCTAACTCTTGTTATGCAGTTGAAAAACTGTGGCCATTAAAAATAGGATACGGTGTGATTTTGTTTTGCAGCACTGCATGGAAAATCAGTTGCTGTTCATAACAGCTCTGTGGTTGGTTGATTTAAAGCAGGGGGGTGACTTGGAATTGACAAGCAGACAGTTTGTGAAAAGGGATATTGTATCTTTAAGGCTTTCTGAGTGATTGTGTTTAACTGCGCCACACAGCAGGCAGTAATTAGGCTGTAGCTTCACTGAGAGGCTTAAAGCGCAAGCTCTGGTTCTCAGTTTTCCACATTTTTTTAAACCCTAATTTTTTTTTGGGGGGGGGGGGGTTGAATACTTGATAAGTTTTTAAAACTGTGAGTGAGTAAATGAAAATCCAACCCCAAGGTCTTCTTGTGCAGGCACACTCTCCGGGGACCACCCTGAGCTGACAGACACAGGAGAAACTCTAGGCAGCTGCCTTGGGAAGCAGTGAGAACTGCCAGGGAAGGTCAACATGGTCCTGAAATGAAAGAAAAGGGGGGACTATGGTGATAGGACAAGGTTTTCTTCTGGTCCAGATTACAATGTCAATGAAACTCCTTGAAACATGTTTCTAAGATGAATAGAAAAATATGATTTATAGTTTCTATCTAGAAGGAAAACATTTTTTTCTTTTCCTAGGCTATTAAGTAGAAAAGAGTATTTACACTTTTGGTTAGCTGAAGAAATTATTGGCTACCCACCATTCTAGGCACCTTTACTGCCTCTTTCTCCTTTTGCAAATGATCCTTGGTTGCTTTGCAAAGTTGTGAAAATTGTTGGTTTTCTATTATTTGGTAAGACAGAGTTTCAAGTTTTCCATTGGTTATTGGTTATTACAGAGAACAGTTGACAGATTTTACCTGGAACATTCCATGAACTTTCAGGTTAGCTATGGAATAGGTATTCATTATCAATTCAGAAACAGTAGTTGGGTTCCAATTGTATGGATGACACTTTAATGGGTGCTGTGAGAGATAAAAAGTTGGTCTGGAAATATAATTGTCACATTTCTGACACGGTGTACATACTTCCTTCTTTTTTGGAAATTATATTTGTTTTTCTGTATAGGTTTGGATACCATTTACTTCCTAAATTGCTATTGTATTGTATTTATATTCTACCTATGCTATTTTTGTTCATTTATCAATTCTTTCTCATTTTATTTTTACTGATAAATATCAATTATATTGCTTCTCTAGATTATAAATCTGAAGGATCATTTAAGACTTTAAGTAGTACTCACATTTGTGAATCACTTCAGAATTTTGTACATATTTTCCCTCTCATTAAGTGATTTTTATTTTCCAGTGACATCTTAAGTGTTTTAAGTTGGGTGGTCTTAACAAACTTAGAAACTTAAGAGCTACACTGTAATAAAGTCTTCCTTTGGGTTTTCTGGATTCCTCCTTTTCTTCCTATTGCACAGTCACATAATCAATACTAGAGTGAGACATCTTCTAAATGAACTGTAGTGAATATATTTTAGTATAACTTTACCTTATTAAAAAATAAACTGCAAGTCAAATTTGGGTAACCAAAGAAAGATTTTATGCCTTAAAAATGTTTTGACCACTTTTTCCTAAGTATTGTCCTTTCTCGTTAAAGTTTAAAACATTCAGTAGTACTCTTTTCCTTTTGGTTTTGAATTTCTATTTAACTGCCTTGAAGATAAATGACTTTAATCTGTAGAATAAATTTCATTGATGTGTTTATCTTTCTCAACATGCTTTTTGTCCTAAGGTAAAACCTTTTTTGAAAGGTTTGATCTAAATAAATTATAAATGTGTATCAAACCTGTTGTTTGGCTAAGAAAGTTCAGAATATATTTCTTTATTGCTTTGAAATAAAGATGGATTCCATTCAATAGTTAAAATGGGCTTGTGTACTTTTATGTATGTGTATGTCTAAATGTTGAGGTCAATATGTCTATAAATTCTTAGGTTTGGTTCATTTTGCAGGGATGATGAATGCTCATTGGAATTAGGATATACAGAAGATCAAAGATTAAATTGCAATTTTTTTCCAAAGTGACAATGAGCCTAATTCACTGTCAGTTAATGCCAGGTGTTTCTCCCCCTAGTATTAAGTTCTTCAAAAACAGTGACTGCATAGGACACCATTCACAGAGGCTTAGCGCTGGGGAGAAAATGATTACATTAAATCGAATGATATGAATAATTCATGACATCACATTTTGTAATCCTGGTGTTAAGCATAAAACCAGTGGTTTATTTTTCAGCAAAATGTTTTTGTATCATTTTAGATAGTGCATAATGCAAAACAATAACTGCATACATAATGCAAGAAGGATGGTGGTGAATAGGGTCCTTAATAGTGCTTGCAGCATCATCTGGGGTGTGATCACAATAAACACATTTTGAGCCAATGCCCATGGGTGCCCAATGCTTGCTGGAATCTTCTGAGTCCAATAGAATGTCTGCCTTTTAATTTGTTTTTAAATATTACACCTGACCTTTACCACAAGTCTGAAAGTCAGTCCTTGTATATTGCTAAACCTACAAATCCTTTTGTCCGTTTTCTTCTCGGTTCACGTGGAGGGCAATTCTACTGGGGTAAATAGCTGAGTTTTTTTTTAAAAGACATTTGATTTTTCAATATGGTGTTGGAAATACTATGAGAATCCAGAAAGTTTGAACTAACATTCTTCTTTAAATAACATATTTTGGGAAATAATGTCAAATTTTTAGCTATTCATCCAGATACCTATTTGGAATATCATATATAAATCTTGAGTAAATAACTATTTTTGTCTTATTTGAATCTTTTATTTTTTGAGACTATATATTTTTATAATTACCAAAGGAAACTGAGGTGGATCTGCAACTTTCATAAGGAAATTTCCAGGTCATCTACATTTTAGTAATAGTATAACATGTATCTGGTTATTTTGCTGCATTTCAAGTGAAATAATTGTATACCTGAACCATCTGCGGCTGCCTTTTCCAGCACCTTCCTGTGGACAGCTCCAGGGCACTCTGGAAACTAGAATGGACTCCTGCTGATTTGCCTACACATTTGTCTTGAATGAAAGAATGGTTTATGCTAGTGGGCTTCAACGCTTTTCACAAAACATCTCCACATCTGAAGTCTCAAGAGTTTATGTCAAGCATTTGTATTACTTAGAACTAATTAAATATACCATCCATGTTTTACAACATAGAAACATCTGCTGATAATATTGCAACTGTTATTATTTCTTTGAAATAATACTTTAATGATTAGATATTGGTCAATAACCTTCAATTTAGAATTATTTTAAATAAAATTGTATGTATATTACTTTAATTTTAAATATTTTTTCTAGAAGTAATTTGAAAGCACATTAAAATAAAAAAATTTCAATATTCTTATTTACCATACACCAATAACATTATTCCAGCCCTAAATTTTAAGAAAAATAAACAAATGGGTTGATTACGTATGTTGATATATACAATTCAAGAGATATTGTATTTAAAAGTAAATTATGTCTTGCTTAGAATTTTTAGTGGAAAAACTTGATGCCCCTATTACAAAGTGAAAATGAGAATACTGCATTGTGTTTAAGTATAGCAAAGCTGAGATGCATGAGACATAAAAGCTTAAGATCTAGTCTTCCTATCAAGAAGATATATACTGTTTTGCTCTTACTAAAAACAAGATATTCCATAAAGGCATTGCTATTCTCCTGAGCAATACAAATTTTCTATTAAACATTAACAAAAAGATTCCTTCTCTGTCAGACTGTATAGTGACAGAAGTTGATTTTTTTCCAACCCTTTCCTCTGTCCTCATCTATTTCATAATTCCTTCAAATGTTACTTTTTCATCAGTTATTATAGGTGAACACATGATCACTTGGCTACTGAATACCAGATTCTTCTGCCTCTGATTCCCAATATCATATTTCAAATACATTGCAATAGTTTGCACAAAATATTCATTAACTTCAGATGTTAAAGAATTCATTTTCTTTGCCAGTTAATAAATCATGAGATTTACTTAAAAATTAAATTTGTTCAGAAAGCAAAAATGCAAGACCCTTTAAGGGTTTATCTGTATCTTTAAATACCACTTTCAGCATGCTAAATCAGTACTGTGGGCTTTCATGTGTGCCCTGCTTTCACACACTTAAAGGCATAACCTTGAAAGTAATAAAAATTTGCTGAGTTGGCTTTTTCACTGCCTACCCAGAACATATGTCAATGGAGCAACAGAGAATTAGCTGTAGCAAAAAAGGATAGTTTAGTGGAGGCTTGTTCAATAATTAATCCGCTGAGTAACTGTATGAATATTTGATAAATATTTAGTCAACTATGTGTATCAAGCAGCATTGATTGCATACCAAAAAACTCGCCAAGGTGAAAACTGCCAGTCAGAGGCGTAAAAGATCTGGAGATTTCAAGCTCACAAGCCAGAGATTTGCAAATTGCTTCGCACCATATAAATCCGGAAATAAAAGTCTATGGCTCTCTACACTATGCTGTTCTGAGAGAGTGAGAGGAATGCAGGCCATTACCTTGTTCTCCACAGCTCTGTTAAAGTGCATTCGGCTTCATATTTTAATTTAATAGCCTGCCCACGTGTGTGAGTTAAAATATTCTGATGCATATGTGGAATGGAATTGTAAAATAACAATCCTATATCCTCTTGAAATTCATACTGTGGTGCTTGGAAAGCACTGGTGGGTGATCTACCATTTGCACACTGAACAAAAATCGGAAACTGCTTCAGCATCTAGAGACAAGGCATTTGAAATCAACTTAATAAACAGTTATCAATTCCCTTAGGATGTTCAATACACTGCACCAGAGAGAAGTAGATGTGTGCGTATCTTTTGATTGCAGGAAATGTAAAAGTTAAATTGTGTAGCAAAAATAAAAAGGAAAATAATGAGAAGATGATTTCTGGACAGTTCGTGTCTTGCCTTTAGAACTCAGAAAATTTAATTTTCCTATTCAGTTAATTACTCATAAAATGTGCTCTGATATGAATTCCTAGCAGAATTTTCACTAAGTCTTAACGTACACCTCTCAGTTCCTCCAGCTCCTCGGCTTTCCTAATGGTGTCTGTGTGTGAATAGTAACCAACAGAAGGTAGGCGTGGTTGCTCTTCTTGGCACCCCCTGCTGGCCAGAGAAACAGTAATGATGGCTCCAGAGAGGCCTCATCTTCTCTCTTGCAGCCCATATGAACGGTTGCCATGGTAGCCACAGCAATAAAAAGGAAGGGAGCCCAGGGGCTGCAGCATGTGGAAGAAAGAGATGACCCCAAATGAGGCACTGAAATGGAATGCCTCTAGGATTTCCCCTCAAACACAAAAGACTGATTTTGCAGGGAACTCTTCTACCTGGATTTATTCACACGAACTACATTCTATTACACAGTTGCGGCTCCTTGTGCCTATCATTGTACTTGAAATCCTTATATCCCTATTATGCTACTCTTTTACACATGAAAAATAGACTGAAAATAGGCTGAACAAAAGCAAACAAAGAGAAGTAAGAAACGTCTTAAAATACAAGAGCAATTTGTAGAGTAAAAGAGAATATAGTTAAGATGGCAATGATCTCCAAATGGATCTGCAGATAGAGCCAATCCCTAACAGAATTACTGCTGGATTCTTTGAATAAATTGGGAAGCTGGCTTGAAATTCACATGAAATTGAAAGAGACACAAAATAACCAAAATAACATCAAAATAGACCAAATTGAAGTACCTATACTTCCTGTCTTAAAATATTTGCTACAAAATATAACTAAGATAGTGTGGGCCTTTAACAAAACAGACATGTAGATTTATAAGATAGAAATAAGAGTCTAGAAATAAACCCTGGAGTCAATAATCAGTTGATTTTTAGTGTTAGTAACAATGGAACAGGTAGAAAAAAAATCCTTTCAATAAATGAATATCCACTGAAAAAAATAAGTTGGATCCTTACCTCACACCATATACAAATGCCAATTCATAAAAATTGTAGAATAAAAGAAATCAAATGTAAAAGTTAAAATGTAAAACTTGTAGAATATGAATATCTTAGAATAAATCATAGGAGCACATTTTTATCATCATTTGGGACTAACTGTGAAATTTTAGGTAGAACTCTGAAATCATTAGTAACAAAAACGAAAATTAGGAAATATGTAGACCTTTAGAAATAATTCCTTTTGACTATTTTCACAGGGACTTAAATCCTTAGTTCCATTTATAGGAACATTTTGTTGTCTTTAAACCATTTCTTGTTTGCAAGCTTTTGAATTTCTTAGTTTGAAGATCTTGGCTTGCCTTATAAGATAACTTTCAATTTATTTCATAAACTAATCTGAATGAAGATGAGAAAAGGTTAGACCTTCTTATATCACCCCACATAAAAATGCATTAAATTTTCAATATAGCTTCTAAAAGCTGAATAATAAAAACCTAAAAGTTATAACTAAAAATACCCCTAAGAGCACATTTTCCTATTCATTTGGAGGTTATCAGCCAGCAGTTTAACATCAGATACAAGTAGAAATAAGTGAATATTTAAATATCCCTTTGTTTTCTGATTTAAGAAACAACTTCATATGGCACAAACATCCCATTTTTATTTTGTTCTTCCTTGACTGTGGATGTGACTGATGGCACAGAAGCATCTATTTTGTCACCATGTATCATTTTGTTCATGAGAATTACAGAATTACAGAGAAATGGTATTAATATCTGCCTTATTTTTTTAGAAATTTTTATTAGAACTGACTTGCCTACACTCCCATAATCTTGTGTTCTGTAATAGAATGCGATATTAATATTCAATAAAGCATCCTTATTCTATATATGCTGCCTATTGCAAAAGAGTTCTGGGAAATTGAAGACTTTATATTGGAAGGAGAATTAGTATATATACATATGTAAAATAATTCAAACATGTTTTGGGGCATATGAGTACAAAAAACTATATAATGTAATATAGTTCATGCTTTCATGGATGATTCTTGGGTTTTAACTGCTCTTACTGCTGTGATTTTAGCTTCATAGATATACTTTGTATGAATAAAGCTACCAGAAAACATATGAGCCCAGAGTTAAAGGGTAAATTAAAATCCATACTCTTCTTTTTACCCATAAAACTATTTATACACCATAAATCAAACCAAAAGAAGAGTGCTTGAAAAAAACAATGGATGCTTGCTGAATAGTTTTTGATTATTATTAGATAAATTCAAAAGGTTATATAGTAGGCATATAAGGCACAGTACCTCCTATTTGATGGGATAGCCAGAAGTATAAAAATTTAAATTTACTAAGACAGTGTTTTAAATTTTTGTCCAATATTCATTACTTTAAAAAGTTAACTAGCTTGAGAAAGTCAGAGAAAGGGAGACTAAAATTAGCTGAAATATGGCATCCAAAAATCCAAGAATGGTTCTCAAAGCTAATTGCTCTAGAAATATCTAGGTCGATAGTCATATAGATATTAATTCAACACCAACAGAAATATGATTTAAGGGAGATCAGGCCTGAATAAGTTTGAAATTTCTCTATTTTATTCTCACTACTATAGAGGAGAAATAACAGACTGGGAAAGGAAATAGTGGTTTTTCAAATCTATGATTCTACTTAACTGATTGAGCACCCTAGTTTTGAAAGAAAGTTTCTTTTACCTTCAGGTTATTCACCTGTAAAGGGTGATGAAAATATCTGCTTTGTACAGATGTGAGATTAAATGAGTTAAACTTTGTTTAGAAATAATAATTTCATTATGTTTCCTGAAGATCCGTTCAGTTGCGGTTGTCTCAGTCAGACTACTGGAATTGGAGCTCTTGTTTGTGGAACAGATCGTATACCAAAAGCTAGGCTAGAGCTTTTTGTTGCTGTTGTTGTTGTTGGTCCCTGGATGCGTACAGTCCAGTCTTGGTTGCAACAACCAGTCGTCTGTATATAACGATCTTGGCTTTTGCACATATCAAAGGGTGACCTGTTTTCTGATTTTGTCTTATCGATAGCTGATGAGGAAGGACAACTTGCTCTTAGATCAAGTTGTTCCCATTTCCTCCTTGTCAGGTTATCAATTTAGGACTGGCTGATGTTGGTGTCAGAGCAGCATTGTAAATACCCTGGAGGGGATTTGTTTCTTGGAACTGTTGCGGAGAACTCTGTCCTATCTATGTCTGGGATTCAGGAGTTAAGGCTGAACGGTCAGTGTCTAGTTCCCTGGAGCCTAAGTTGTTTCCTCATGACATACATTCAGGGTGGGAGATGTCCCTGTGTAGTAAACAAGTATGAGTTCTTATCCCTAGTAGATAAGAGCTTGTTTTTATACGTACAATTTCCCCTTTGTTTAATATATCTTTGCAGGAGGAAGTGGTGCTACATTATACTGCTGGTGGATTTGGGGGGTGGAGAGAAAAGAAATCAGAATCCCGACAAAAACTAAGAATATATATGCTCACACATATCTAAAGGAAATAAAGTTTCTTAAAAAAAAAAAAGAAGAAGATTAAATAAAAGATGTAATTAAAGGGATAAAGTGGGACCAGGAGAGATAGCATGAAGATCAGGCGTCTGTCCTTTCTGTTGAAGGGCGGTGGCTCAGAACTTGGCATCCCATATGGTCCCCCGTGCCCTCCAGGGACGTTCTCCAAGCATAGAGCCAGGAGCACCCTCCGACCGCTGCCAGGAGTGACCCAAAAGAAGCAAAAACAAATCAAATCAAATAAAAAAAACTAAAACAAGACAAAACAAAAGAAACTAACAAGAATAAAAAGGAAAAGAAAAAAGAAAAAAAAAGTGGGAGAAAGTGATACAGGAGATCACTTTACATTTGGGGAGAAACAGGATAAGACTTCGTGTTATATAGGTTCATACTTATAATGAAAGACTAGGGTTCCCCCTTGTCTTTTGAGATTTCCTTGTGAGGTGCGGGGTCCAGGCAGAGAGGTCTTGGGTAGAGTTCTTGCAGTGGGGGTCCTTTGGAACTAGTTCCGGTATCAAGCCACAGTCCACATTAGGGAGAGGTGATTAGGAGGGCCACACTGCATGAGTCTGTCGGGGTGTTGGTTATATTTTCTTGTCGGGAACGAGGTGAGAGCTTGAGTGGGTGTCTCTTCACTTGGGTAGTGGGTACTGGCTCGTTGTGGTAGGAGGTCTTTCTTGGTGCCTAGTGGATTGAGAGCTGAGGGTGAAGAATTAGAGTGTGGTGGGAATATCGGGGGTGGGATTGAGGGGTGAAGGAATAATCGTATTTCTGGAGGAGGGAGAGGAGATAATATATGGGAGGGGTTACTTAGGGAATAGGTATGAGTTGTTTATGGTTTAGGTTTGTCCCTTAAGGAGAATTCCTGTCTCTGTGTGCTCCTGCACACATATACATATAGAAGTTAGCTTAGGTGTATATTAATGTAGAGAGGTGTGGAAACCAAGAGGTGCGCTGAGTACTAAGTATAAGGAAATGAAACTAATAGATCAACTTTTGGGTATGTATAAGTTTCTGTCTCGAGTACTGACCATTATGTTAGTGAGGTCTATCTATATAGGTGTCTACCCTTTTCAGTTTTGTCCACAGCACCCTATATGTCAGCATTCCTTTCCTATAGAGGAGGTAACCATGTGGTTTTTATTTGACATAGATTGAGTTGATTATAGTGAGGAGGAGAAGGTGGAAGACGAGGGAGACAAGAAGAGAGAATAGGAAAAACAAGACAAAACAAAACAAATCAACAATCAAACATCAAAAACAACAAAAATATGAAGTAATGAGAAGAGAGGCTATAAGAGCAAGGGCATGTTAGTTTGGTTGAAAGGGTTCGATGCTTGGGCCCTGTGGTAAAAATCCAAAGGTCTCCATTGTTGCTTCAGTGATCTGGCTGGTCCTGTGCTTCAGGTCCTAAAAGAAGGCATAATCTAGAAATAAAGGGTATGTTAAAGAGTTTTATCTGGCCCTTTTCATACTTCAAGCAGAGTATGGTGCCTCGTGTGACTAGCACTGAGATACCACCATAGGATGTTCTTTGTATCCAGGAATCCCTATGGACAGAAAAACTGAGAGGTTATTTTATCCCAGGCTCCATTCTAGGAGCAACATACCGACCAAGAACACCAACTACAGAAGATGGATTAAAACAACACTGAAGAAACATAACTGCTAAAACCACAAAGAAAGACTTCATAAACTCCATTCCC
Source organism: Suncus etruscus (assembly GCF_024139225.1). Taxonomy (NCBI): domain Eukaryota; kingdom Metazoa; phylum Chordata; class Mammalia; order Eulipotyphla; family Soricidae; genus Suncus; species Suncus etruscus. The sequence goes on along the minus strand of NC_064857.1, from coordinate 32,312,958 downwards.
TGAGCTGCACAGCCACCAAGATCTCTAGAAACAGAGGTCTGATTCCACACACCACAAAAGCAGCAAGGGGAGAGTAAATGATCATGCAAAGAGTCTAGAGTTAATCCCATGACAGTATACTTCAGGGGTGGAGAAACCCTGTATCTCCTAGTTCAAGGGAATTCCCTCTACAATATCCCCAATAGTTACTGTGCCTATGCAGGGGGATAAAGAAAAGGAGAGAAAAAAAAAAGCACAAAACAATCATTTTTCCACATGTTTATTTATCGGTTGATCGATTTTTTTGATGTCTTTATTTTGGTGTGGAGATTACGGTTGATGTCTCCAATATTATTTTATTTTATTTTGTCTTGTCTTTCTCTTTTTTTTTGCACTCGAGCATGATTTGATTTCAGAACTGAGACTATTGTGTGGTGCCTGTCTTTATTGCTGTAGTGCTCACCGGTTATTTAATTTGATATTTTTTTCTGTATTGTTGTGGTATTTCAATTACCTTTTGCATGTCCTCCCTCAAACTGAGGTTGGAACTCAGCCCTTTTTCAGCGTATTTGACTTTTGACTTCTTTTTTTTTCTTTTTTCCTCTTATTTTGTACCCCAATCTATTGCTTTTCTTGCCTCCAAACAAAACCACATACCTTGATTTTTCTAGCTCTGCCTCTTAAATAAAAGGGGAAACAAGGGAGGGTTCCAGGACCAAACAGATATGTGATCATTAATAGCAAGCCAGACAAAGAGGGGTCCACCTACTCTAGCAGCCCGGGGGGTGATGGTGGGGTATATGGGTTGTAGAAAGGGGACTGGAATGGAGGGAGGACATAGTTGGTGATGGGTATTCCCCTGACTCAATGTTAATATGTACCTAAAATACTACTGTGAAAGATATGTAAGCCATTATAGAAAAAAATTGTGTTTTTAATCAGAAACTTTCTTTGACTTACATGTATTATTATATCAATTATATTATATGTTATGTTATATCACTATATTATGTTATGTTAGTTTACCTCATTATGTTAATCAATTTTGTCTCTTGAATAAATTCTTACAATAAAATATATATAGTCAAATATATATAGTTAAAATTAAAAAAATAAGAAATGGATGGGAAAAGCAAAAAAAATAATTTCAATTACTGTTGTTCATATAAAATATTAAATGCCTATTCCTTGATTATTGAATATTAAATGTATGCTCATCTTTATCGATTACACAGGAGAACCAGAAGCTATTCAGTATGACATCCTGGTGGTGAAATGCTTTATCTGGCAGTGTATGAAGAATCTCATGACTACCCCATATGGTCCTTAAGGAGCCCTGTATTGCCATTATCCAATTAAGTTCTGACACATGACTCTACCTCTTAGAGCCATATCACTACACTTCATGTAATTCTTTTAAGATCAGTTTCATTTATTATCCTAATTTGAAACAATCTAGTGTATTTCTTCTTATCTTGTAAAGTTTTATCTCTCGAATTTTTTTTTTGTTGTTGTTTTTTGGGTCACACCCAGCAGTGCTCAGGGGTTGCTCTTGGCTCTATGCTCAGAAATTGCTCCTAGCAGGTTCAGGGGATCATATGGGATGCTGGAATTCAAACCACTGATCTTCTGCATGCAAGGCAAATGCTCTACCTCCATGCTATCTCTTCGGCCCCTTATCTCTCTATTTTTTTCAAAGCTCAAAGTATCATCATTCAGATATGTTAATTTGTGTGTGGGGAAAAAGACATTAATTCTTTTTCATAGATTCCCAATCTCATTTTATTGTCTACAATTTTCGGAGTTATATAAACTTCCGAATCTCCTATGTTTTTACATATGAGAATATTAACTAATGATTTCAAGGTGGAGTATTTAATCATCTTTACTACTGATGTCTCCTCATGTACTTTTAGAAATTGGTCATCGCTTATTTGCACTCCTTACCCACAAAAAGATACATACACATTTAGCATCTGTATAGCTTTTCATTTTTTACCTTTATAATTACCTTAAACTATATTCTATTTTTTCTATTTTTAGTTATTTTACTACACTATTTTCATTTATTTTTCACTTTCAGCATTTCCATTCATTGTCTATTCTTTATTTATCTCCTTCCTAATTAAAGAAGTTAAAATCTTTATAAATGATTAAAATGATTTATTTACATTTACTTTCCTGTATTTACCTATTTTGTCCATTTTATTCATTTTCATGATGTCAAAACTATCACATGAATTGTTCAATTATTTTAATTCATTCATCCTCATTTACTTACCTGCTCATTTGAAACACAAAGCAATAACCATGTGCATGACTATGAGAATGAAAATTAATGATGTCTCAAGATAGTTTTCTGATCTTTAGATCTAGTGCCTGTTGGACTTCATCACAACCTCCAACAAAATGTCAGTAGTCAAGCTAGTTCTCTTAGCCTCTACCAATACATCATCATTCCACTTGTCACTTTCCCCTGATTATTTATCTTGCCCTTTATCTCTCCTCTCCTCAGAAACAGTGTTTACCTTTGGTCCTTCTTCATTATATTTCTTTTCTTTTGCTTTTTTAGCCATGCTCAGTGGATCTCAAGGCTCTTCTTCCTAGCGCATTGCTTTGGAATCACCTCTAGAAGTAAAGATCAGACAGATCATAAAATGACATAAATAAAAACAGCTCCTGTATTAAAAACAGAACAAAACATGCATTCCAGCCATATGGCCATCACTTTGGCTCCACAATCCTTTCTTTTGTCTGTCCTTATAAACACTAGCATGAAAACTAACTGAAATGATATACCAGTCTCTAATTGTTTTCTCAAACAAAATATATCCTAATTTTAGTGTTCTGAAACAAGATATTCTTCCTCAAAATACCAGATATGTCTACTATTCAAAGATATAGTTATTTGTCTGGGTTATTTTGTCTGTTTTATTGGTTTATGGGTCATATCTGGTGGTGTTCAGCATTCACTCCTGGAGTTGTTCTCTGAGATCATTTCTGGCAGGATTTGAGGTACCATATAGGGATTGGAAATTAAAGCCAAGTTGACCTTGTGCAAGGCAAGCAAGCATCCTTGCAGCTCTACTATCTTCCTGGCCCTCAAAAATATACTGAAAATTACTTCTTATTACATAAAATGGAATAATAGTCAAAATCAACCAATACCTTCCATTTTCCTTGCATTCAATAATTTATATGCTTTAGGCAATCATAATTTATAGATATCTCAAATTATTTATTCAAATGTATTATTTATCAAACAAATTCAACTTACTCTTGATTGTAATTCAGGTTCAAAACAAGAGTCCATAGTTCATCATCAAATTTCTGACTTGGCATACCCACCCTTACCTGAGTTTTTAGTAAGTATTTTAGTAAGTATTTAGTAAGTATTTTACTTATTCAATGGTTTTGTAGACACCCATTGCCTCTGGAATAGAATAGAATATAACCACTTGCCAGTAGAAAACACAGTGTGCTTACCTATGCTGTAATTAAAACTTATATTAACACATATATAAGTACTTTTATTAGTTATGCTCAAATATTTGTGATATTAATAGATTTTATTTCCTACTTGGAATTTTTTTCCTAATAATTAATGAGGATTATTTTCTGATGCCTGGATAAAACAAAATAAAATAAAAAGGGGACTGACAGAATAGATAGGAAACTATAGGATTAAAATATGAAAACAAATTATTGATTTTTCAATCCTAAGTAGCATACTATACTATAATTACTACAATATACTATACTAACATAATAGTACATAGAATTTGAGAAAATAAAATAGAAATATTTTATCTCATGATCACATTTTTTTTCTACAGAATACAATTTGGTTTTTGTGAAACAGTTCAACCCAAAGCACTACTAATGATCTAGGCAAGACATGACAGCTAAAAAAAAAAGACTTGCATTTTTTGTGTTGAATTAAAGCAAACATATAATCAGAAACACATATATTATAGGTGCGCACTTTACTACTATGACAACTTAGTTAAGTTTATCCCTATGTTCTTTCCACATTTCTCCCCAGTGGCTCTCCCATCAGTTGGATCTCAATCCATTTTCTTTTATTCACTGTGTTAAACTTATTATTTATTAATTTTGGGAATAAGCCATTTATTCCATTCATGCTTTCTCATAATTAATCTGGAGCAATAATCACTGCCCAAGGGCTCTTGGGGAAAAAGAAAACATCTAAAAACACTGCCATCTCTTCTACTTCTCCTTTGACACTCCAAGGAAGGGAAACTGCCCTGTTCCTTCTGTCCAAAGCTAAACTTATGCTGTTGGGAGAAGAGACTCACAGATTGGGACGAGTATTTTGGAGAATGTGAGTGTTCCTTATTCACTGGCCTTCTCAAAATGAGCTCATTTCTGCCAAGAAAATTACAACTCACTAATGATGTTTACTCTTTCACCCAGCAAAATATAATAATTTATACAAACTCCAAGATATTGTCCTCACTGAAAAAGAGTTACAAATAAGTATGAACCTTAAAATATTTCATTGTGATGAATAATGATATACTAAAGTTCCTGGTTATTGTTGTATTTTTTTTCATGAGGAGCTGCAATAATAATAATGTTATTATAGGCTTTCTCCTCGGGGGTTTTAACATCCAACTATGATTAAGTCATCTTTCCCCCCAATCACCCAAAAAAGAAAATTTGAGGACATTATGCTCAGGGAGAAGAGGGCAGAATATAATTAATTCATGTTTTTACCATACAGGGACCTGACTCAACTCTATCTAACGGAAATAAATGGCATTTCAGGTAGCACTAAGATTGTTACTCAAATGACTTATTTTTCTGCCTAATCACCTTATGACCTCTTTATAGAAACTCATCTCCCTCCCATCTCAAGATCTAACTTAACAGTGATCTTTCATTATTCTCAGAAAAGCACATATCATATTTTGCTTGTTTTCAGAAATGTTATTATTTCTGTTGAGGCTTGGTTATCCTGTGAATAAAATTTTGGTCTTAGCACTAATGTTATTTTAATAGATTTAATTAATCTAGGAATATTAATATATTTTATGTATGTATTTATTTAGCTTGCTTTTTCTATATTTATCTATCATCTATTTACCTGTTTGACAAGTGTTTAAAATGAAAATTTAAAAGTGCATGATTTGGAGAAATACTGTTACTTTAATTCAGTGTGGTATGGTAATAAATATTTTGATAAAATGTGGAATTGTTCCTAAACGGCACATATAATTCTTAAGACAAACATTACCTTGAGAAAATTAAAAACTAAAATAAAAAACAGAAAAATATGTATAGGTGTTTGGAAGAGGCTGGTATATTAGATTGATAGCTAATTAGTAATCATGGGAATGAAAATTTAAGCAAGATGAAAAATGTCATATTTGTTATTTTCACATGCAAGTAAAATATTAGCATATAATTCAATTGTTTTGGGCAACCCATACCTGGAAAAAAAATGAGTTTTCCAATTATACAGTGAAATACAATAATTTTCATACTATATTTATATGTGCTACATATTCGTGGCCCACCGAATAGCATTTCAAAACTATCTGACTTAATTTAATACTCCTAATCAATTTTATATATTCTATATGGAGGGGGTAAAGTCTAAATTTTTGTAAAAAAGCTAGTGATAATGGCTGAAAGCTAAAGGCTTTGATCTATTCTGTTTTTCAGACTGAGCTTCAATATGCAAATGTCATATATTTTGTTGCTTATACATTTTGATTTATTCTTAATTGTTGGGAAGCTGCTGTGGACATTGGTAGATTGGACTTGCAATGTGAAGGAAATGGTTGCCTAACATGTGCTCTTGACTTTTAATGTGTGCATACATTACAAACTGTTATGGCTTCTCCTTGTGCCCTTCTCCCAGCCCCCATTTCTAAAAGCAAAACGCATTTAGCTTAAAGCTGAAGAAAGCTGAGACTGAAGCAAACCATCTAGATCACACCATTAACATACACGATCATTGTTTCTGCTGCTGCTTCCCATCATAGCTTTATATAATAAAACAAGCAGCGCCAAATAGGCAAGGCTGTAATATTAGTTAAATCCAATTTCAGTGTGGTTATCATATAGTGTTCATTTCCCTAAGGGAGGGCAAAAATTAAATTTGTAAGTTTAAGATTCCATCTGAAGCAGTAGAAGGTATGAAAGGCTTCCTTCCCTCTGCCTTTTATTATTCACTTTATGAATTAGCCTTAGTTTACTTGCTTCTATCGGTGTCGACATATTTCTGAATACTATTAACATAGCAATCAGGGCTGTTCTCAGGTTATTGAATGGTGTGTTGACTTCCGAAATAAATAGATATGCAGTGTGAAGGGCGAGCTGTCACTTTAGGAGAGCTTTCCTCATCTAAATTAAAAGGCACTTCTAATTGAAAACTATAATAGTAGGAGGGTTAGGGAGACAATGAAACTGCTCAGTCCCTTTCAATTTTCCTGGGATTCTGTTAGTGAATATAGGGGAAAAAGCAAAATGAAAATATTAAATTACAAATTGCAATTTAAGGAGCAATATTAAATTATACCTAAATAGCCATATTGCTGTAAAACAATTTCAGTGGCTTGATTTAAAGACTCGTAGTGTACTTGAGTTTGACTGTTCTCTTCTGATTAATGTTTTAACACTGAGAGTATAATTCTATGTAGACCCCAGAAATGTGGTCTATGAAATAAGCCTATGAAATAAGAAGTTGTCCCTAAAGTACTTTGGATTTTGCACTTTGTGGTCACTACTACATTAGTGTGTGTATATGCTTAATCAAACCTGACTAAATGTAATAAGCGTCTAGAACCCCTCAAAGTTGGGGGTAATTTTTATAAAATCTGAGATCCTTATTCTTGAAATTTTTAAGTATAATGTTTCCGGAAATAATACCAATAAAAAACAATTGTGAATGTAGTAATAGAGGGGACTATTAGCTGTTTCATTTAGATGAATTGCCACCAGCCGACTGAGTCTATATATTTTGGTCCTTTAAGGGTTAACAAATGAGTCCTGTCTATAGCTCATTTCTATAGTAACAGCAAGACTGAGACTTTTTATGGGCACCTAATAATTAGAAAGTGCTAGAAGGTATAACAATATAATGAATCAAAACTGATAGACTTGTGGGTTTCCATAGAAACATGTATAATTATGATAATCGGTCCCTGGTGTACCCTCAGAATCGTATACATTCAGTTAAATGCAATAAACATTAGGCACTATTTAGTGAGCTGTGATGCAGATTAACAGTGTGCGATACAGGGAAGCTATGAATAAAATTGCTGTACAGTTTATCTCAAACTAATTTCCCAGATTGCTTTCATAGATGGAGTGTGTGGCTCTGAGAAATTGGAAGTATATTTTTGTTAGTGGTAAAGCTAACAAAGATAATATTTCATCAAGTGGCTGACTGATTGTTAGTTTTGGTGATCAAAATGGGCCATGACACATTATTCAGTGTGGATCTCAGAGCCCTCAGAGCAAATGGCAGATCGGACCTCCCTTTGCTGATTTATTTCCAAAGTAAATTATAAATCGTTTTATGGTTGTCCATTTTTCTTTAACCTCTTATTTCTCCACACCTAACTATCTATCTTAAGAATAATTTTCACAATCCTCTACCGTGAGAAGACATCGTACCAGTGTATGTTCTTTCTAAATGATAGACAAAATGACAAATTCCTTCTGGCCCCTTTGCATAGTTGGTTGTATTTTTCCTTCAGCTGCTACATTTCAAATGTGCTGGGCCTTATCGCAGGCAAAGGCCTAAGAAGCAGTCAGAATTCCATTACGCGGTGGGTCAAGCAATCCTGTGGACCTTATACGTGTGTATCTGTGGGGGGTTGTGTGGGAGGCAGTATACTTGGCTGTTAAATGTTACTGCGTTAGATTTTTTCCTGCTTCAGTCCTGAGAAAGAAACACACCAATTTGTGAAAGATCCCTGACTATTCTTGGGGTAGAATGAGGAGGATGCATGAAAATGAGGTGGGAATAAAGTGATGTGGATGGAATGAGTATTTTATGAGAACATCCTAACAATAGAGCAAAGGGAAAAGGATGCTTGTAAGCTTGTGTGTGTGTGTGTGTGTGTTCGTGCCTGTACACTCACTTCTGTTTTCTAACACTGTTCTCTTCTGCCAATGCTCAAGCACATTTTATAAGAGAAACATGAGTTTCCCCTGAAGCAGGTGGGGGAGAAAATCGAGACAGTACACGTGAGATCTGAGAGCCCTTAGTCAAGAGTCGAGGTGGAGGATGAAATTACACAAATGCACTGCATTATCTCTGGTATTAACTTTAAAAAATAAAGTAAATGAAAGCCTTTACAGAGGGGGGGAATGTTTTCAAGCCAGCTTCAGAGCTTCTTTAGACATGACAGTTTGGCTGGGTAGGCCTATCTTCTGACTTAGTGCTGCCGCAGTATTCCTCCGGGGGGCCTTTTAGAGTCACTGCAGTATAGATCAAGCCTTTATTCTTTCTTTTGTGATTGTGTTACTTTCTAATACTATAATGGTGCTCTACAAAAGATTCAGGCTCCTGCCTAGCAGGAGTTGAAGTGTTGAGGGTGTGGGGGAGGGAGGTTGGCCATGTCCTCTCCACAATCATAACTTTTCCCTTTCCTTCTACTATTCCTTGTCTTCCCATGACCCATAGAAAGCCTTTTCATTTCTCTCTCTTTTGTCCAGGGCGATATAGATATGTGTATTAATAAGATAGCAAATAAAAAACATGATATACAGCATGCCTTCTTTTATATTCATTTTTTCATGGCTTAGCTTTTATTTTCATCGAATCCCCCATTTTTCTTCCTGCACATTTCAATGCAGTGACATTTGGCACACCATTTATCCTAACCTTTATAGCATCAACCAACAATGTTTAAGCATTTTTATGTCTTGTTTTATATACAAGTATGTGAATATATTAATGAATTATTCAACAAATAGACAGCCAGGATCTATTTAATAAGCACACACACATTGACACACATAACACACCTATACATTTATGACATTTTATTTGTGGGTTTGAACATATATGAATGACAACTAAATCACAGATTGCTGTTTTTATAATGCTGGTACATTACTTGTTTTGTGAAAATGATGAATATATGTGGCTACCAGTATATGACTACCATAAAAATTTGTTGTATATATTTATTGAATGTCACTATGTGATAGGAATATTTTCAATAGTGAAACTACTTCATTGAGCCAAATTTCTGACCTCCTTTCAGTGGTATTTTAATGGTAGAAAATAGAACACAGGTAAATCCTTCAGAATACTGATTAATGTTATGGTATCACAAAATAGAGAAAATGGTGTGGAAAATATAGATTAAATCAATGAAACTTATACACTTGTTTGATAAAATAAAATTATAATGTTAAAATTCCAAAGTAAATTATATAGACACACAATTATTAGTATTTCAGCATTTTACCCCTCTTTTTTATTAAGCTTTTTTTGGTCACATTTTCAAATGCTCAGAGGTCAATCAGGGTCTTCACTCAGGATTACTCCTAGCCAGGGGTCAACCCTGGGTTGGGCACATACAGAGCAAGCACTTTTCTCTCTGTACTATATCTTGAGCCCCCCAGCAATCTATTTTTAAGAAGAAGCAAAAGTAAAAATCTAACATGTATTTCATTCTATGTAAACAAATGTAGATATGTAATTATATTAGAAGCCCTCCTCCCTTTAATGCAGTATTTGCTGCTTCTATCAGCTCTGAGAAGTAAGCAACTGTTACTATCCCTATTTTACAAAAATAAATAAATAAATAAGGTAAAAATTCAGTTGCTAGCCCAACATCACACAGCTTATATATTGCATTTTATACTCATCTCATCTCATTCTAAAGCCCACACTCTATTAGTTACATAGTGCCTCTATAAACTAAGGACAAAGAATAAATAGCATATTGCATACCACACAAAATTTTGTCTAGTTTGGGGCTGGGGCGATAGTACAGCAGGTAGGGAGCTTGCATTGCACTCAGCCAACCAAAATTCAATCTCAGTTAAGGAAGGGCCTCAATTCCAGTCAGACAGGGTAAATACTGTGTTTAAATTCAGGAGTAAACTCTGAGCATAGCTGGTTATAATACAAAAACAAACAGACAAACAAAAACAAAACTAGCTTTCCTTATTTTTTTTATAATTTGAGTTATTTCTATGAAAAAAAAATAGGAATAATAATTTGACTGAATACATTCTAATCCAACCATATCCTGTGTTACTGAAAGGTCTGCTTTCTGCCATTAGAAACATACTGCTATTATTCTAAGATCCCTTATTCAAACTCTTCGAGATTTGTAAGATAGATTTCCTTCCACATGATTGAATCTCTGCTTCTTATTTTTGGTTGAATCTTGTTCATGATGAGGTTACTTTATATTTTCTCTGTATTTTATGTCTTTAAAATAAAATTGTTTCTTTCCTATAAAATATACAAAGACTTAAAACGCTGTATATTTGAAGTTCCTTGTTCAATTATTTTTAATTAAAATTGATTTTTAAAAGGAGATTGATTGTTTTCTAGACTTATTGATTGTGAGGTTGAATGGTCAGTATTTGAGATGCTATTTATTGGGAATTTTTTGGGGGGGGCCACATCCGTTTGATGCTCAGGGGTTACTCCTGGCTAAGCACTCAGAAATCGCCCCTGGCTTGGGGGAATCATATGGGACACCAGGGGATCAAACTGCGGTCCTTCCTTGGCTAGCGCTTGCAAGACAGACACCTTACCTCTAGTGCCACCTCACCAGCCCCTATTTCTTGGGATTTCTATGAAGAAGAATGTGAAGTTTGTCTGCTTCCAAGTTTTGGGAAAGAAGAAATGATAATTCTTATTGTTATTGATAGCATTTTTTTCAAATATGAAACTATGTGAGCATTTTTATTGGAAAAACAATGGAATCTCTGTATAATTTGTAAACAATAATCCCTCTCACTGAGATTTTCATAATAAATATATAGCATTTAACAATATTATATAACTATAACTATATTTATATTTTTGGTTTTCTTGACTAAAATAATTGAATATGTCTTAATCAAAAAGCACAATAAAATTTAGAAGTTATAGTTAGACCTCTATATATAAACTTGCATTCATCCTATTTCACTGGATTTTATTTAGTTATCATTAATAATTCATGTGATGCTATAATTAAAATCAATGGCATTAAAATAAAATATATTTTATTAAATTCTTTATGGTGCTGTCACTATCATTGTAAATGTCCCTACAAAATGAACAACTTTATATAAATATTAAAAAAGACTTATTCAAGAAAACATTTTAATATGGGTTTCCTGAGTTTGTATTTATTCTTTTTGGTTTTGATAGCATTTTAAGCAGTACTTGCTCCAGTTATGTGTTCAGGGTGACTCTCAGAGGTATCAAGCATCAAACTGGGTCATCCCATATGTATGTAAAGCATGTGCTCAGGTTGTTGAGCTATTTCTCTGTTAAATTTTCTAAATTGTCAGGGAAGGACAAAAGTAAAGATTTCTGTGGTGTTTAGCTTGTGGTTTTTCTTCTTGTCTTATGCAAGTCGCATTGTGATATCCATTTTTTTAAATTTTTGAACTTGGAAACAAAGCTTTTTTATACATTTTGCTGAAATTAATCATTTTTAATGACCAATAGAATTTTTTAAGTATTTCCTGGCACTTCAGGACCCAATCAAGGGGACACCCTTGGACTCTTGGCCCTAACCACCAACTTAGCTGCTGAAAATTTCTAGTCTGGATCTTCCTGAAAACCATTGAGAAGAACCCCTCTAAGAAATTGTTGGGCTGGGGAGATAGAAAAGAGTTTATACATTCCTAGCATATACCTGATCCAATTTAGTCCTTTACATCAATGACTTCAGTATGGGGGATTCCTGTGCACTGCTGGAATGAACTGATTGTCCCTAATACACAGAGCACCATCACATCTTTAAGAATTATTAAGGGACAGGAGCAATAGAGCAGTGGGTAGGGTGCTTGTCTTGAATGCGGCCAATTGGGGTTGAATATCCTGCATCCCACATGATTCCCTGAGCCTGCCAGGAGTGATCCCTGAGCACTCCCAGGTATGGCCCAAAAATGTAAATAAAACAATCAGAGGCCGGAGTAGAGGCTCAAGCGGTAGGGCATTTGCCTGGCACGTGCTGACCTAGTATTGACCGCGGTTCTATCCCCTGATGTCCCATATGGTCCCCCCAAGCCAAGAGCGATTTCTGAGTGCATAGCTAGGAGTAACCCCTGAACATCACTGGGTGTGCCCCCCCGCAAAAAAAAACCAGCATTGAACCACAGGATGTGATCCCTGTTCTCATGAACACTAACTACAAAGTACCTCCACTCCTTCAAAAATATTACTAAAAATTATTGGAAAATAGCCTATATAAAAACAAATCCACAAGTCATTGGTTAAATGATGGGAAAGGCATTTAGTGGAATGCTATTCAGTCATTGAAGATACTGGAAAATAGGATGAAGACTTCTTTAGAAACTCACACACAGAGGATGCTGATTTGATCTATAGCACCCCGTATAGTTCCTCCCCTGCAAAGAGAAGTGACCCCTAATGCAAAGCTAGGCATAATCCCTGAGCACTAATGGCTGTGATACAAAAAAAAAACATAAAATAGCAAAGAACCTTTCATAAGGAATTATGTTATTGTTTGGGATCTCATTTCTTGATATCTCTCTCAAGGAGGGAAAATGTTTTTGAAAATATATTCAAAAGATATATTTATTGTAGTGATAGATATAATAATTCAGGATATGGAACCAACCAAAATCTTCAATGACACATAAATACATAATGAAAATGTGGTTTGTATATACAATAGAATATTATGAGCTCATAAGAAAAGACCAAAATTGCAGTTCGCTACATCCTAGGTGGAAAAAGAAGGCACCATGTTAAGTGAAATAAGTCAGCAGCAGAGGAGAGAAGAAAAAAATACCAGATTAATTCATCATCTGTGAGAAATAAAAATACAGTAAAGGAATAGACTATAGGAATTGTGAAATAAATTTTGACCTGGTGGGGGTTGAAAAGAGGTCACACAGAGACAAGAGGTAAAGGGTCTTGTACACTTTGGTGGTGTTAAAGAGGTTATAACTTTGTTCATCAAAACCATATAATTTATTTTACTATAATCAAATTACTTAAATAGCAATGAAAAATAATAATTGTGTAGTTAATAATGTTTTGTTTTTACACGATGTATTATCATTGACTGAGAAGTGTTATAAACATGTACTAATACGTGGATAGTAGAATTAAAAATGATTTATGGGGTGGGGTGAAAAATGATTTATAAAAAGGTTACACATATTTTATGAATTATCTACATTAAGCATCTATCATTTTTTATTTATGCTTTAGGGTCACAACAATTATTACTCAGGGCTTATTCTTTTTCTGTGATTTGGAATCACACATAGTGAGGAATGGGTATTTATATAAGGTTCCATAGAAAATTATTTGGCCGTGCATAAATCTAATACACAAGTTGTATTATTCCCCAACCACAATATCTATTATTTCTATATTGTTTTAAAAGATCTAGTATTTCGTTTATATACATATAAGAAAAAGGGTAAAATATTGTGTATTGTCTAGGCTCTATGTCTTTTATAATTTAAATTTTAAAACAATCAAAATAGAAAATGGCATTAACTTTATATTCTATGCAGGCAATATATCCAAATATATAGTATCTATCTGTTATAGTGTATATATATATTTGGTTTTGGGGCCACACCCGGTGATGCTCAGAGGTTACTCCTGGCTATGCACTCAGAAATGAGCTCCTGACTTGGAGGACCATATAGGGACCAAATGGGAAACCAGGGGATTGAACCGCAGTCCATCGTAGGCTAGCAAGGGCAAAGCAGATGCCTTAGCACTTGTGCCACCATTTCAGTTTCTATATAATATATATTTATATAAAAATTGAATAATCTGGGGCCAGAGTGATAGCGCAGTGGTAGGGCATTTGCCTTGCATGCGACTGATCCAGGATGGACTTCGGTTGGATCTGCAGTCTCATATGGACCACTAAGCAAGGAGCAATATTTGAGCATATAGCCAGGAGTAATCCCTGAGCATCACCGGGTGTGCTCCCCCCCCCCAAAAAAAAATTAGTAATCTGTCTGATGAGTTCCTGGTAGCATATTCTGTGATAGTTATGTATTATGTCTTAGATTATGCCTTAAACCATTACATCACAGATCAGATTTTTATAGTTTCTTAATACTCCTGGCAATCAAATAGGAATCTGTATATTTTTTATGAATATATTTAAAATAAAATAATAAAATAAATTATTGGATACACTACTCAAAAATCTTCCTGCCCTACCACAGAAAGCTTTGGCTCTTGTGTTTCCATGTGCCCGTGAGTATCTTTCCCCTTTGCTGGTGCCATTGGTCATCTTAGCCAGAGTTTGTTTCTAATCATGGTTACTGATATTAGAGACAGTTACTAACCTGAAGTATTAGCTTTCCAAATTGCAAACTGGACTTCTCTATTGTGTCATTGAAAGGTTATTTGAAAGCCATTACTCTTTAGGTATAAAAAGGGAAAAATAACTTCCAGAAGCAAATAAAATATAAAGAAGGCTAAATAGCCCCAATTTTAGTGTTTGTACAAACCATAGAATAATTATTCATTAACTAATGTAACTTTTGTGAATGTAATATAGCCACTAGTTACAGTAGTTCTGAATTTGGATATAATGATTTTTTGATATGGTATAAAATTGTGATAGAGTATATGAATCAGTTTTTTTGGTAGCATCTATTGTTTTGACACTTGGGATATTGGAAGGAAGGAAGGAAGGAAGGAAGGAAGGAAGGAAGGAAGGAAGGAAGGAAGGAAGGAAGGAAGGAAGGAAGGAAGGAAGGAAGGAAGGAAGGAAGGAAGGAAGGAAGGAAGGAAGGAAGAAGGAAGGAAGAAAGAAGGAAGAAGGAAGGAAGGAAGGAAGGAGGGAGAGAGGGAGGAGAGGAAGAAAGGGAAGGAGGAGGGAGGAAGGAGGAAGAAAAGGAGAAAGAGAAAGGAAAGGAGGGAGGAAGGAAAAAGGGAGGAAGGGAGGTAGAAGAAAGGAATAAGGCAATAAATTAGCTAAATTAATATATCAGATTTCAACATAACTTAAATATTATCTCCTAAAATATGCACTTCTCCACCATAAAATCACTTAGAAAAGATGTAATGGGAGATAAAGCGAGAACATGGGCTTCTTTAGAGTGGAAGAAACCGGACATAAACACAGTCATATATGGAGAAATTCTCATGCCACAATCCTGAGGGAAAAGGAAAAAGGGTCTAGAGCTTGGAGACTGTAGGAAATAATCCAAACCAGGATGGAGAGAGATGAAACACGAATCCAGGACCTTTCCATTATGAGAGAGAGAGAGAGAGAGAGAGAGAGAGAGAGAGAGAGAGAGAGAGAGAGAGAGAGAGAGACAGAGAGAGAGAGAGACAGAGAGAGAGACAGAGAGAGAGACAGAGAGAGAGACAGAGAGAGAGAGACAGAGAGAGACAGAGAGACAGAGAGAGAGACAGAGAGACAGAGAGACAGAGACAGAGAGAGACAGAGAGAGACAGAGACAGAGAGACAGAGAGACAGAGAGAGACAGAGAAAGAGACAGAGAGACAGAGAGAGACAAAGACAGAGACAGAGACAGAGAGAAGCCAGCAGGGACTGCAGAATTTCTCCGGAAGAAAGGACCAGCTCTATGGTCCTATAGGTTGGGGACAATACTCATCAATTTACCTGCGGGCCGCAGGAGGCAACGGGGATATCCTTGAGTGCAAAGTCAGTAGTAAGCCTTGAACATTGAGGGGTGTGACCCAAATAACTAAAACAAAACAAAACAAAAAAAAGATTCCTCTAGGGCAGGGCCACAAAATGCTGTACAGAGGGCCGCAAACGCGGGCCGCGAGTTTGAGACCCCTGATTGACCAGGTGGGTTTTTGATATGTTGAAATGGGAGCCATAGTGGTTGAGGATGAAATCTGATACACCATATCAGTTTAGGATAAAGGCTGAATATTCCAACAAGCAAGCATGAATATATTCAAAGGAGAATCGGAGATTGACTTTACAATAACTTTTTGTTTGTTTGTTTTTTGTGTTTTTCAGTTTTTGTTTTTCAGCCACACTCGGTGATGCTCAGGGGTTACTCCTGCTATGTGCTCAGAAATCTCTCCTGGTTTGGGGGATCATATGGGACGTGGGAAATGGAACCACGGTCTGTCCTAGACTAGCGCCTACAGGCAGACACCTTACGCCCTGTGCCACCACTCCGGCCCCAATTTACAATAACTTTTGATGAAAGTCATAGTATTGATGAATGTCAATGTATCCAAGAGAAAGTTAATGCCAACACCATAGGACAAAAATTATTTCCTGCATTATCAATGTATTTTTGTGCTGTATATCTTGTTCATAGGCACACAAAAGACCATGTATAATACTACAACCAAGAAAGCAAATTGTACTATATTTATTTTTTGAAGTATGCTAATTATTGATAATTTAATTTTTGTTGGTAATTAGCAACTGGTTTGTGCAAGTCTATTCAATGTATCTCCCCAACCTACAGACTCAGAGGAGTAGAAACTACTCTTTAGTGGATATTTTATATTTGAACACTGAGAAAAGCATTGTCGTACTGTATGAATTCCAATAGAGACATATGAATTGTACACTTTGCTTTTATAAAAATATTTTCTTGTGTATTGATCTAATAATTTACTTTGTGTGTCAATTGTGTCTCCATAAAAGTTTTTCTCTTCAGAATTGCACCGAATTGGTACTTTTAACTAACTAAAGCATTTTTATATTTCTCCTTCCATTCTTTGTATTTGTCTTATGATACAATTCTTTTTATTTGTGATAGGAGGGTATACTATTACTGTCTTATTTAAGTAGCATAACATCATAGTCATACTGCCAATAATAACTATGGCAATAATAACGATAGCAATGTGTAATTACTATGATGTTTTAAGAGCTTTAAATTATATAGTAATTATTTTATCATGCTATATTTAAAAAATGTCCTATTATTACCACCTCTACAACTTCCTATTGAGGACACTGAGGTCAGAGAAGTTAAAATACAAAGCTAGAAGAGGCAGAGATGCATTTGTTACCGGGCATTTTGGCTCTAGTATCAAAACTTTTAGAATGTAACACCACTCAAGGCCAAAATCTCAAATGTATAAACTTATGTAGAATTAGTTCTTGATAATCGTGGACTGTCTAATTATCCACACTACAATATATATTTTTACTACCTGTATTTCTCAATTTTATAGGATCTTCTCTCCACAATTGTTACACATCTGAGTATGGACTTGTTATTTCACCTTACTTTTCTTTTCCCTAAATAGATGAGAAGTTATTTTTTTACTTATGAAAAATAGACTAATTTATTATTGTTTGTTTGTTTGTTTTGGTTTTGGGCCACAGCCAGTGATGCTCAGGAGTTACTCCTGGCTCTGAGCTCAGAAATCACTCCTGGCTCAGGAGACCATATGGGACACCAGGAATCAAACTTAGGTCCTTCTTAGGTTGGCCAGGTGCAAGACAAATAAACTACAGCTCAGGCCCTTAGTTTTATATATTAATAAAGCAAGAGGGGAAGATCTCCCTCCCCTCTGAATTCTTGTACCTGACAAGCCATTAATAAGCATCAACCAATTTAATAAAAGTAAAATAAATATTATAAAATATATAAGAATTTCCATTGCAACAAATTCTAAAAAATAAGCCATGAAATTTTAGCTGTAACTCTTGATACTAAAATTACAAGTATACTTATAAATTTAGTCTTTTAAATAAGAATCAGTTTTGCACTGAAATTTTATTTAGGAGCACCTATAATGGCACCATTGCTTCTCTTTGGTGTCATGTGGTGCATTGCTTGTAGACTTTTACAGTATCTGCTAAGATATCCACAAGCACAAGTCTCTCTTAGGGGTACTAGAATTCCCATATTCTTGCTCTCTCCAATTTGAGCCATAGGTTTGGTTATCTCTATCTAACTAAGCTCCAACTGTTCTGCCAGCATGTCTGAGTCAGTAGTTATTTCCAGAATAGAATCTGCATGTACAGTGGAAAACAAACACATATACAAAAATTTTAATGAACATTTAATTCTTTATATAGAGAGGAGTACATTAACCTAGATTCTTCCTTTCCCCTAGGTAATTTAATTTTGGGAGCAGTATTACTCTTCACTGACATTGGACCTTAACTAGGCCATTCACTTTCAACCCAAAGAGACTCCTTTTATTTGAAAATCTTTTCTCAGTTCTCTGTACTTTAAAAAAAAGGGTGGAAAAAGTTATTTTGGAATGCAATTATAGAAAACAATTCTGAACATTCTTATTACATTCTTTTCTCCATTCCAGGGGTCTATCCATTGGGCTTCACGATTAAGACGAAAGTATCTAATAGACCTATTTTGAGAGATAAATATCTCCACTTCTACATTTAAGGTTTCCAAAATTTTCACTATCTACCTCAGTTGGAGTCATTTGAAGTCAACTGGGAACCAACACTTGTATCTAGCTTTCAAATCATTTTTTCCTTTTTAAATGTTGGGAGCTTATGGTTAAGAGGTATTGATACCCAGCTGTGCTTTGAATTTTCTCCTGTACCTGTCTTCCAGGATCACTTCTGGCTGGCAAGGGTACCATATAGGGTAATAGAGATTGAACTGAGGTCTACTATATGCAAAGCAAGTGCCCCACCTGCTGTATCATCCTTTTTGTCCTGTATCACTAGTAATTTATTAGTTCATGGATTAATTTATTGTCTTTATGACTGAACTGACTATACTCATGGTTTGCTTCTGCTGCTGTGCTTGAGGATAATTTCTGGTTGACTCATGGAACCATTTACTGTACAAGAAATCAAACTTAGGTTGTAGGTGTGCAAATCAAGCACCTTATCTATTATCTTACTACTCCAGCTCCGTTCATGCAGTAAGTTTTTTTTTTTTTAATATTTTGAATTGTGACCAAAGTGAATTGCAAATCTTTCACAGTAATATTTAAGGTACATCAGTAAAGATAAGGCTTAAAGGCTCTGAATGCATTGTTGGTAGATGCCTTCCTCAGCCAGGAATTCACCTTTTTAAGTAATGCTTTTATCCAAAGGTGAGCTGAGAAAAACAAAGGGAAAGAACAAAGATTTTATCTATATTCTGGTTCATGCTCTCATGCTATAGGCTCTATGCTATCCTGAAAGCAGGAAGCAGCCCTGCTACAAAAGCTTTCTTGTTTGATAAATTAATTAGTGGTAAAGATTGGAACAAAGCTTCTTTTTTCGTTTTAGAGACCATATTTAATGATGTTGTAATAATGATTCAACAGATATATTTTTTTTTTTTTTTTGGTTTTTGGGCCACACCCGGCAGTGCTCAGGGGTTACTCCTGGCTGTCTGCTCAGAAATAGCTCCTGGCAGGCACGGGGGACCATATGGGACACCGGGATTTGAACCAACCACCTTTGGTCCTGGATCGGCTGTTTGCAAGGCAAATGCCGCTGTGCTATCTCTCCGGGCCCACAACAGATATTTTTAACTCAACATTTAATTCACACCAATTGGCAACGACTACACTTATTAGATTCAGCATTGTGGTGTCATTGTCAGAGTCCATTTCAGGATACCTCTGCAGGTTTACCATATATGCTGTGGAGGAGAAAAATGAAACCATTGAGTTTGACATTTCTATAGCATTGGTGTTGTTTGAATTCTTCAAGCTCAACACTAAAATGCCCTCTGACTTGCTTCCTAACAGCCAGATTGTCTCCTTACTTATTTTAGGGTAACACCCAGAGGTAACAGCTAGCTCTGTGCTCAGATCACTCCTGGTGGATTTTAAAAGCCCATATATTGCGCTGCAAATGGAACCAGG